>NW_027361794.1:17380000-17857500 GCF_039654945.1 Dendrobates tinctorius
TCATTTGCTCAACCTATCTTTCTATCTGTGTTAGTGTTTTCATCTTGCTTCACCGTCATTATATGTTGGGGGCTGCCTATTGCTTTGGGGTCTGCTCTGGGGCAGTTTAGTTTTCCCCTTTCTGTCTTTAGGCTATATAGTTCTCCGGCTGTGATCGAGGGGTCTAGGGCACCGTAGGAACCCCCCACGGCTACTGCTAGTTGTTGTGGATAGGTTCAGGGGTCTGCAATCCGATAGCTGCCAACCTCTCTGGTTTTTTTGGACTTAGCTGGTATTTTGTTTTTTCCTCCTTCGGTGACTCATCATAACAGGAGGCGCCAAACCTGGACCTGCGACACCCATGAGACCAGACCGCCCCCGGGTATGTATAATAAAACTTATTTACCTTATCTTTCAGGTTGGATCTGGGGCTTATCTACAGTATTATAGAATGCTGTAGATAAGCCCTGAAAGGCGGTGGCCATATCTTATATCGGCATAACCTGGTGACAGGTTCCCTTTAATTCCAGTGAGCTCATGTAATCCTGTGATAAGGAGAGCAGAAGAGCTGATTAACTTGCATAAAAAGTGTAACACAATAGGCTGCCAACGATCTGTAGCATAGGATGGAGAACAAGATATTGTATTCGCCATGAATGGATGAATCATTCCAAGTGGCAGCCAACTTGGGAACCGCTATGTAAACTGAAAAGATAGAAGAACAACTATTCCAGCTATGAAGGTAGATAGTTCTGAGCTGTGAAAGTTTCCAGTATCGAGATCATGGTAACGACTGTGCTGCGTGCCAGGCGTGGTCCAAATAAGTGTGCGCTCCATTATCCCAAGCCCAGATATATAATGTGCTGTCAGTAAATAGAATGGCAAACGGAATGCATGATGGGTGCTGGGCCTAATACAGTGGGTACGGAAAGTATTCAGACCCCTTTACATTTTTCACTCTTTGTTTCATTGCAGCCATTTCGTAAATTCAAAAAAGTTCACTTTTTTCTTATTAATGTACACTCTGCACCCCATCTTGACTGAAAAAAACAGAAATGTAGAAATTTTGCAAATTTATTACATAAGAAAAACCGAAATATCACATGGTCATAAGTATTCAGACCCTCTGCTCAGACACTCATATTTAGGTCACATGCTGTCCATTTACTTGTGATCCTCCATGAGATGGTTCTACTCCTTCATTGGAGTCCAGCTGTTTTTAATTAAACTGATAGGACTGGACTTGACAAAATGAGAATCATGAGGTCAAAGGAACTGGCCAAGGAGCTCAGAGACAGAATTGTGGCAAGGTACAAATCTGGCCAAGGTTACAAAAGCATTTCTGCAGTACTCAAGGTTCCTAACAGCGCAGTGGCCTCCATAATCCTTAAATGGAAGAAGTTTGGGACCACTAGAAGTCTTCCTAGACCTGGCCGTCCAGCCAAACTGAGCAATCGTGGGAGAAGAGCCTTGGTGAGAGAGGTAGAAGAAGAACCCCAAGATCACTGTGGTTGAGCTCCACAGATGCAGTAGGGAGATGGGAGAAAGTTCCACAAAGTCAACTATTACTTCAGCCCTCCACCAGTTGGGCCTTTATGGCAGAGTGGCCGACGGAATCCGCTCCTCAGTGCAACATATGAAAACACGCATAGAGTTTGCTAAAAAACACATGAAGGACTCCTAGACTATGAGAAATAAGATTCTCTGGTCTGATGAAACGAATATAGTCCTTTTTGGTGATAATTCTAAGCAGTATGTGTGGAGAAAACCAGGCACTGCTCATCACCTGCCCAATACAATCCCAACAGTGAAACATGGTGGTGGCAACATCATGCTATGGGGGTGTTTTTCAGCTGCAGGGACAGGATGACTGGTTGCCATTGAAGGAAACATGAATACGGCCAAGTACAGAGATATCCTGGATGAAAACCTCTGCCAGAGAGCTCTGGACCTCAGACTTGGCTGAAGGTTCACCTTCCAGCAAGATAAAGACCCTAAGCACACAGCTAAAATAACTAAGGAGTGACTTCAGAACAACTCTGTGATGATTCTTTACTGGCCCAGACAGAGCCCTGCCCTAAACCCAATTGAGCATCTCTGGCGAGACCTGAAAATGGCAGTCCACCAACGTTCATCATCCAACCTGACGGAACTGGAGAAGATTTGAAAGGAAGAATGGCAGAGGATCCCCAAATCCAGGTGTGAAAAACTTTTTGCATCATTCCCAAGAAGACTCATGGCTGTACTAGTTCAAAAGGGTGCTTCTACTCAATACTGAGCAAAGGGTCTGAATACTTATGACTATGTGATATTTCAGCTTTTCTTTTTTAAAAAATTTGCAAAAATTTCTACATTTCTGTTTTTTTTCAGTCAAGGTGGGGTGCAGAATGTACATTAATGAGAAAAAAATGAACTTTTTCGAATTTACCAAATGGCTGCAATGAAACAAAGAGTGATAAATGTAAAGGGGTCTGAATACTTTCCGTACCCACTGTATGTATGGAGATAAACATGAAAAAGGAAGCATTATACATAGAGAGGGTGGAGTGGTGAAGAAAGTGTTTCCTCTGTGAGCAACCTATTAATGTGTGTGAATATTGGCGGTGAGCTGTAAAGTGTTAAAGTGTGGATAAACACTTAAGAAAATGAAAATAAGGGACTAGTGCATGCAATATTACTGTGCAAAAATGGAAATAATAAAAGTGCGGATGTGCTCAGCGTCGGACTGGAACACCTTGGGCCCACCAGAGAAAATCATTCTTGGGGCCCACTATGTAGCTGCATAGAAAGAAATACCAGACCACCAATTATGCGGTAAAACACGCTAATATCCGGGTATAATATAAGGTTGTACATGTCTTAATTATGTAGCAGGAGTTGGGGTAGCCCCCTCATAGAATATAAAGCAGCCCCCTCACATAGTATAATGCAGCCATCTCATAGAATATAATGCAGCCATCTCATAGAATATAATACTGCCCCCCTCATAGGGTATAATACTGCCCCCCTCATAGGGAATAATGCACCCCCTCATAGGGTATAATGCACCCCCTCATAGGGTATAATGCACCCCCTCATAGGGTATAATACTGCCCCCCTCATAGGGTATAATACTGCCCCCCTCATAGGGTATAATAATGCACCCCCTCATAGGGAATAATGCACCCCCTCATAGGGAATAATGCACCCCCTCATAGGGTATAATGCTGCCCCCTCATAGGGTATAATACTGCCCCCTCATAGGGTATAATACTGCCCCCCTCATAGGGTATAATACTGCCCCCTCATAGGGTATAATACTGCCCCCCTCATAGGGAATAATGCTGCCCTCCTCATAGGGTATAATGCTGCCTCCTCATAGGGTATAATGCTGCCTCCTCATAGGGTATAATGCTGCCTCCTCATAGGGTATAATACTGCCCCCCTCATAGGGAATAATGCACCCCCCTCATAGGGAATAATGCACCCCCTCATAGGGTATAATGCTGCCCCCTCATAGGGTATAATACTGCCCCCCTCATAGGGTATAATACTGCCCCCCTCATAGGGTATAATACTGCCCCCTTCATAGGGTATAATACTGCCCCCCTCATAGGGAATAATGCACCCCCTCATAGGGAATAATGCACCCCCTCATAGGGTATAATGCTGCCCCCTCATAGGGTATAATACTGCCCCCCTCATAGGGTATAATACTGCCCCCCTCATAGGGAATAATGCTGACCTCCTCATAGGGTATAATGCTGCCCCCCTCATAGGGTATAATGCACCCCCTCATAGGGTATAATGCTGCCCCCTCATAGGGTATAATGCACCCCCTCATAGGGTATAATGCTGCCCCCTCATAGGGTATAATGCACCCCCTCATAGGGTATAATGCTGCCCCCTCAGGGTATAATGCTGCCCCCCTCATAGGGTATAATGCTGCCCCCTCATAGGGTATAATACTGCCCCCCTCATAGGGTATAATACTGCCCCCCTCATAGGGTATAATACTGCCCCCCTCATAGGGAATAATGCACCCCCTCATAGGGAATAATGCTGCCCTCCTCATAGGTTATAATGCTGCCTCCTCATAGGGTATAATGCTGCCCCCTCATAGGGTATAATGTTGCCCTCCTCATAGGGTATAATGCTGCCTCCTCATAGGGTATTATGCTGCCACCTCATAGGGTATAATATTGCCCCCCTCATAGGGTATAATGCACCCCCTCATAGGGAATAATGCTGCCTCCTCATAGGGTATAATGCTGCCTCCTCATAGGGTATAATGCTATGCTGCCCCATCATAGGGTATAATACTGCCCCCTCATAGGGTATAATGCACCCCCTCATAGGGAATAATGCACCCCCTTATAGGGTATAATGCTGCCCCCTCATAGGGTATAATACTGCCCCCCTCATAGGGTATAATACTGCCCCCCTCATAGGGTATAATACTTCCCCCTTCATAGGGTATAATACTGCCCCCCTCATAGGGAATAATGCACCCCCTCATAGGGTATAATGCTTCCCCCTCATAGGGTATAATACTGCCCCCCTCATAGGGTATAATACTGCCCCCTCATAGGGTATAATACTGCCCCCCTCATAGGGAATAATGCTGCCCTCCTCATAGGGTATAATGCTGCCCTCCTCATAGGGTATAATGCTGCCCCCTCATAGGGTATAATGCACCCCCTCATAGGGTATAATGCTGCCCCCTCATAGGGTATAATACTGCCCCCCTCATAGGGTATAATACTGCCCCCCTCATAGGGAATAATGCACCCCCTCATAGGGAATAATGCTGCCCTCCTCATAGGTTATAATGCTGCCTCCTCATAGGGTATAATACTGCCCCCTCATAGGGTATAATGCTGCCCTCCTCATAGGGTATAATGCTGCCCTCCTCATAGGGTATAATGCTGCCTCCTCATAGGGTATAATGCTGCCTCCTCATAGGGTATAATGCTGCCCCCTCATAGGGTATAATACTGCCCCCCTCATAGGGTATAATGCACCCCCTCATAGGGAATAATGCTGCCTCCTCATAGGGTATAATGCTGCCTCCTCATAGGGTATAATGCTGCCCCCTCATAGGGTATAATGCTGCCCCCCTCATAGGGTATAATGCACCCCCTCATAGGGAATAATGCTGCCTCCTCATAGGGTATAATGCTGCCTCCTCATAGGGTATAATGCTGCCCCCTCATAGGGTATAATGCTGCCCCCTCATAGGGAATAATACTGCCCCCCTCATAGGGAATAATGCTGCCCCCTCATAGGGTATAATACTGCCCCCCTCATAGGGTATAATGCACCCCCTCATAGGGAATAATGCTGCCTCCTCATAGGGTATAATGCTGCCTCCTCATAGGGTATAATGCTGCCCCCTCATAGGGTATAATACTGCCCCCCTCATAGGGAATAATGCTGCCCCCTCATAGGGTATAATACTGCCCCCCTCATAGGGTATAATGCACCCCCTCATAGGGAATAATGCTGCCTCCTCATAGGGTATAATGCTGCCCCCTCATAGGGAATAATGCTATATAGATATAGAGTTAGATAGATATAGATAGAAAGATAGATGTAGAAATAGATAGATATAGAGATAGATAGTAGATAATGGATAGAAAGTAGATAATGGATAGATATAGATAGAAAGATTCATAGAGATAGATAGAGATAGATAGAGATAGATATAAAGATAGATATAGAATGAAATATAGATAGATATATAGATAGATAGATCGATAGGTAGATAGATATAGAGATAAATAGAAAATAGATAATGGATAGATAGATAGATATAGAGATAGATAGCTATAGATAGAAAGATATAGAGATAGATAGATATATAGATAGAGATAGATAATAGATAGAGATATACAGATATAATAATAATAATAATAATAATAATAATATAGACATATATAGATAGATATAGAGATAAATATATATATAGATAGATGGCTATAAATAAAAATAGATATAGAGATATATATAGAGATAGATAGATATAGAGATAATAGATATAGAGATAGATAGATAGAGACAGATAGATATAGAGATAATAGCTAGATATAGAGATATGTATAGAGATAGATAGATATAGAGTTAGAAAGATAGATAGATATAGAGAGAGATATAGCGATAGATAGAGATAGCTAGATAGATAGATGGATAGATAGATACAGATAATAGAGATAATAGATAGATATAATAGATAGATATAGAGATAGATATAGAGATCAATAGATAGATAAAGAGAGAGATAGAGATAGATAGATAATGAGATATAGAGATAGATATAGAGATATAGTGTTAGATAGAAAGATAGATATAGAGATAGATAGATATAGAGATAGATAGATAGATATAGAGATAGATATGGATATAGAGATAGATAGATATAGAGATAGATAGATATAGAGATAGATAGATAGATATAGAGATAATATATAGATAGCTATAGAGAGATATAGAGATAGATATAGAGAGAAACAGATATAGATATAGAGATAGATATAGAGATAGGTAGATAGATATAGAGATAATAGATAGATATAGAGATAGATAGATATAAAGATAGATAGAGATAGAGAGAGCGGTAGATAGAGAGATAGATATAGAGAGAGATAGATACAGAGATCGATAGATAGAGAGATAGATATAGATATAGATAATAGATAGAGATAGATAGATAGATAATAAATATAGAGATAACAGATAGATATAGAGATAGAGTAAGATAGAAAGATATAGAGATAGGTAGATATAGATAATAGAGATAGCTAGATAGATAGACATAATAGATATATATATAGATATAGATAGATATAGAGATAGATATAGAGATAGATGTAGAGATAGAAAGATAGATATAGAGATAGAGCGATAGATAGATAGATAGCGATAGATATAGATAATAGAGATAAATAGATAGATAGAGAAAGATAGATAGATATACAGAGAGATAGAGATAGAGATAAATAGATAGATATAGAGAGATATAGAGAGAAATAGATATAGATATAGAGATAATAGATATATATATAGATAGATAGATATAGATATAGAGATAATAGATATATATATATAGATAGATAGATATAGATATAGAGAGAGATAGATACAGAGAAAAGATATAGAGATAAATAGATAGAGAAAGATAGATAGATATACAGAGAGATAGATATAGAGATAGATAGAGATATATAGATAGATAGCTATAGAGATAGATATAGAGAGAAATAGATATAGAGATAGATATATAGATATAGTTATAAAGATAGATATAGAGATAGATATAGATATAGAGATAGAGCGATAGATAGCGAGAGATATAGATATAGAGATAGATAGATACAGAGAAAAGATATAGAGATAGATAACGGATAGATAAATAGATAGATACAGTCATATGTAAAAGTTTGGGCACCCCTATTAATGTTAACCTTTTTTCTTTATAACAATTTTGTTTTTTGCAACAGCTATTTCAGTTTCATATATCTAATAACTGATGGACTCAGTTATATTTCTGGATTCAAATGAGGTTTACTGTACTAACAGAAAATGTGCAATCTGCATTTAAACAAAATTTGACCGGTGCAAAAGTATGGGCACCCTTATCATTTTCTTGATTTCAACACTCCTAACTACTTTTTACTGACTTCCTGAAGCACTAAATTGGTTTTGTAACCTCATTGAGCTTTGAACTTCATAGCCAGGTGTATCAAATCATGAGATAAGGTATTTAAAGTGGCCACTTGCAAGTAGTTCTCCTATTAGATTCTCCTATGAAGAGTGGCATCATGGGCTCCTCAAAACAACTCTCATGATCTGAAAACAAAGATTATTCAACATAGCTTTTCAGGGGAAGGATACAAAAAGTTGTCTCAGAGATTTAACCTGTCAGTTTCCACTGTGAGGAACATAGTTAGGAAATGGAAGAACACAGGTACAGTTCTTGTTAAGCCCAGAAGTGGCAGGCCAAGAAAAATATCAGAAAGGCAGAGAAGAAGAATGCTGAGAACAGTCAAGGACAATCCACAGACCACCTCCAAAGACCGGCAGCATCATCTTGCTGCAGATGGTGTCACTGTGCATCGGTCAACAATACAGCGCACTTTGCACAAGGAGAAGCTGTATGGGAGACTGATGCGAAAGAAGCCGTTTTTGCAAGCACGCCACAAACAGTCGCCTGAGGTATGCAAAAGCACATTGGGACAAGCCAGTTACATTTTGGAAGAAGGTCCTGTGGACTGATGAAACAAAGATTGAGTTGTTTGGTCATACAAAAAGGCGTTATGCATGCGCTGTATTGTTGACCGATGCACAGTGACACCATCTGCAGCAAGATGATGCTGCAGGTCTTTGGAGGTGGTCTGTGGATTGTCCTTGACTGTTCTCACCATTCTTCTTCTCTGCCTTTCTGATATTTTTCTTGGCCTGCCACTTCTGGGCTTAACAAGAACTGTACCTGTGTTCTTCCATTTCCTTACTATGTTCCTCACAGTGGAAACTGACAGGTTAAATCTCTGAGACAACTTTTTCTATCCTTCCCTTGAAAAGCTATGTTGAATAATCTTTGTTTTCAGATCATTTGAGAGTTGTTTTGAGGAGCCCATGATGCCACTCTTCATAGGAGAATCAAATAGGAGAACTACTTGCAAGTGGCCACTTTAAATACCTTTTCTCATGATTTGATACACCTGGCTATGAATTTCAAAGCTCAATGAGGTTACAAAACCAATTTAGTGCTTCAGGAAGTCAGTAAAAAGTAGTTAGGAGTGTTCAAATCAAGAAAACGATAAGGGTGCCCATACTTTTGCACCGGTCAAATTTTGTTTAAATGCAGATTGCACATTTTCTGTTAGTACAATAAACCTCATTTGAATCCAGAAATATAACTGAGTCCATCAGTTATTAGATATATGAAACTGAAATAGCTGTTGCAAAAACCAAAATTGTTATAAAGAAAAAAGGTTAACATTAATAGGGGTGCCCAAACTTTTACATATGACTGTAGGTATAGAGATAGATATAGATATTAGATAGAGATATATATATATATAGATAAAGATAGATAGATAGATATAGATGGTAGCTAGATAGATAATAAATATAGAGATAATAGATATAGAGATATATATAGAAAGATATAGAGATAGATAGATAGATATAGAGATAGATGTAGAGATAGAAAGATAGATATAACGATAGAGCGATAGATAGAGATAGATATAGAAATAGATATAGATAATAGATACAGATAGATATAGAGATAGATAGATATAGATAATAGATAGAGATAGAAAGATAGATAGATATAAGAGAGATAGAGAGAGAGATAGAGAGAGATAGATAGATAGAGAGAGAGATATATAGAGAGATAGATAGATAGATAGATAGAGAGAGACAGATAGAGAGAGCGAGAGAGATATAAAAAAACAAACAAAACACAATACTCACCTCTCCTCCTCGCTCCCACGCTGATTCCGGCAGCCGGCTTCAGTGTCAGGAGCTGCCCCCTCTGCCAGACACACAGCGGGTGCGCGATGTAGTGACGTCATCGCGCACTGGCTGTGAGCCAGGAGCAGAGGGGACTGAGGGCGGCGCCGGCCCTGATTTACAGCTGTAGTCTGCAGAGCAGCTTACTGGGCTGGGGGCGGGGCCTCTGGGGGTGGAGACCTGAAATGATATTCACTGCTTCGCAGTGAATATTCATTTCTCTTTAGCAGCGGGGACAGGGGCTCCTGCCTCCTGACACCCGCTGCTGCTCCGCTGGCAGGGGCCCCCATAGCAGCTGCATGGTGTGCGACACACCACTGGCTGGGAGCCCCTGGAGCAGTGGGGGCCCTAGGCAACTGCTGGCCCTGTATGCCAGCAGGTGCCAGGGCCCACCAGATGCCAGGGCCCACCGGAGAATCCTCCGGTTCTCCGGTGGGCCAGTCCGACGCTGGATGTGCTGCTAAGTACGAAACTGAAAATTATCCCAATTGTAAAAGATGCTTTTTGCTGTTAATGTGAACAGTTAAGCAAGTTAAAGATTAAACGAAGTCTAAAAGGCCTAAAATTAAGAATGACACATTTCCTTTGTATTTTAGGCAAATATATATTGTCATGCTCGCCATGTCTGTCATGTCCGCCATGTCTGTTTTGCCTCATGACCCCTGGAGCGGTGTGCACGCGCTTCACATGTCTGCTATCCTGCATGCTCCCTAGAGCAGTGTGCACACTCACCTCATGACTGTTGGGCTGCAAGATGCCTGCGTTTCTGCTCTGCCTTCTGTGATCATCTCTGTGTTCCAGAGTATCGTGTTGCTTCCCTGCATGGCTGCTTGGTCTGCTGGGTCGCTCCCTCTATTCTGTGCCCTTGCACTTTGCTCTGTCGTGCGTCTGTGCACACGCTCCGTGCTCGTACTCCATCTCTTGTCTCGTGCCTTGTCTAGTGTTTGTCCCTCGTGCCATGTTTTGTCTCTGCTCTGCCTTGTAGTTCTTCCTTGCTCTGATTCTGCTTCGTGTACCCTGTCCCTGGCGTGCCCCTCGGCACGCGCAGGTCTCACCTTGTCCTTTGCCCCGGCATGCCCTCTGCATGCGCAGGACTCTTCCTCGTACTCTATGCCTTGTCTCTGATATTTCGTGCGCTCTTGCACCTCTCGTACTAGGCCTTGCCGTGCTGTCTCGCACGCGTCTCTGTCCTGTACCTTTGCCTAGCCCTGCCTTGTGGCCCCGTGCCCTCTTGCACACGCCTGGTCGCCCATCGCCCACCTGGGTGCCTCAGCCATGCCCGCCGTCCAGTGCTATAGTGGTACCGCCTGTGTGTGCCTCAGCCGTGCCGCCTCTAGTTGTGCCCGCCTGTAAAAAAATGCGTATTCTTGTAAAATACTCAGGACTTGTTACCAGATAAAAATGTAGTGGTTTATTTGGATTCTTCCATCAAAGAAAAGATTATTACAGAAAAACATAAAAATAGGTGCATGATTATAAAGAGATTGTCCATTTGTTCATAGCAAAACTTATATCCTTCTTTCTCTGGGATCCCACATGGCAAATGGCGTCTGTCTCTGTTCGGCTTCTCACGTAGCCATCAAGTTACATACCAGCTGTCCGTAATGTCATGGCCCAGCACAGATGACTCCTCGAATGTGTTTCATGGTGATAGGGAAGGAGAGAGCGAGCGACCCCCTAGAGTAAGCCCCCACCTTAAATATACATCTTTCAAAGCACGTTGTCTCTACATATGGAGTTGTCCTTTTACCATGAGCTAAACTTAAATATGTAGTGGAGTTGACATTTAACATGAGCTAAGCATGCTAAAATAACACATGCAGTGTCAGCGGAAGGCACTGTTCAGTATAGATCTGAGTGTAATAAGAATACAACTCCAAAACTAATATAAATCCATAACTAATATTTAACACCGCCTACCTGTGACACAGCCGGAACCGCCTGCCGGTGCCCCAGCCGTGGTTTCCGTGCTCCCTTGCACTCACGCTGGTTCTCGCACTGTGCGTTTTCGTGCTACTCTTGCACGAGTCTTTCGCTTTCTTTGCTCTGTCCTGAACATTGTCTCCCTGGCGTGTCTCTCTACACGCGCAAGCCACCGTACCCGTACCTGTCCCTGGCGTGTCTCTCCACCTACGCAGGCCACCGTCCCTGCACCTCTCCCTGGCGTGTCTCTCTACACGCGCAGGCCACCGTACCTGTACCTGTCCCTGGCGTGTCTCTCTACACGCGCAGGCGTCCGTCCATGTACCTCTCCCTGGCGTGTCTCTCTACACGTGCAGGCCACCGTACCTGTACCTGTCCCTGGCGTGTCTCTCTACACACGCAGGCCACCGTTCCTATACCTCTCCCTGGCGTGTCTCTCTACATGCACAGGCCTCCATCCTGGAACCTGTCTTGCCTGCCAGATTCCGTAACCTGCCGACCGCTGCCAGAGGTCCGTACCAAGATGACTGTGGCCTGGTGTCCGAAGCTGACTTCCGCAGCCTGATTCCTGGATCCTGTCGGTCGATGCCAGCACTCCGGATTCCGTTGCCACCGTACCCTATCTTGGATCCTGGCGTGTCTTTGGGCACGCACTCTGTCTTGAACCCCGGCGTGTTCCTTGACACGCATCAGGTCTCTAACTTTGTCTTGTCTCCTTGCATGGAACCCTGGTCTGATTACCAGATGCCCGAATCCTGCTGATCGACCATCAGAGCCATAGAACCTGATGTCCCGGTTGATCTTCGCTTGCTGTCCTGAGTCTGACGTCATCGTGCCTCTGCCTACCATCTTGCACGAACCATGCCTTGGACTTTGGCGTGCCTTTGCACGCACCTTGCTATGTGTTTCCAGTGTATTTATGTTTGGTACCTGTTTGACCCTGAAGTGTTCCTTAATGAAGTTACTTTGAACTAACGTCTTGTCTCGCCTTGTCTTGTTTCTCTGAGCCGGCCGTCTGGTTCAGCTGCTGTGGTGGCTCACCCCCTTGGTCCTGCCCCTAACACTCCCTGGATAGTGGGTGGCTTCTCACTAGGTTAGCTCGCCCTAGGTGGGTGGGTACCACAGCCCAGAGGGTCCACTCATTCAAGAAAAACGACTCAGCGTAAGCTGACGCTCGTCACATATATATATTATATATATATATATATATATATATATATATAGCCACTTTTTACATTTTAAAAACTACAAAAAGGAAAAGGGGGTGATGAAAAAGTTTTGGCACGCTTGTAGATTTGTGTGCTCAGATAACTTAGACCCAGGTTTCACACCTTAATTAGCCTGTTAGGGTTATGGCTTGTTCACTATCATTATCCAGGTAATGCAAATTTCCCAGCTTTGTAAAAAACCCGGCCTCCTCTAACCTTGTGCCAAAAAATTGCAGCCATGGGTTCTAAGCAGCTACCTAGCACTCTGAAAATGAAAATGGTGGAGGCCCACAAATCGGGAGAAGGATATAAGAAGATAGCAAATTGTTTTCTTCAAGTTGCCCTTTCCTCAGTTCAAAATGTAATTAATAGAGATGAGCGACTTTGCCTTTTTTCGGGTCGAGTCGGGTTTCATGAAACCCAACTTTTTCAAAAGTCGGGTGGAACGAAATCGGCCGACTATAGGGAAAAGTCGGGGTCTGACTGAAATCAAATCAAAAATCAATCAAATCAAATTTATTATTATCGCCAAGTACATATTACATATATACAAGGAATTCTTTGTGGCAAAGAGGCAACATAATATATAACAACAGATACAACAAGTAACATCTAACAAGACAGATACAGTATATAGTCTACACATGACGATTTAATTGTTGAACAGAGAGTGGATAGAAGCTGTTCTTATGGCGGTTGGTGCTGCATTTGGGGACTCTGAAGCGACGTCCTGAAGGGAGTAGTTGGAATGAGGAGTGTCCCGGGTGAGAGGGATCGGATGAAATTTTCAATGCGTGGGATCGAATACTCTTATCACAAAGATCCTGGATTTTAGGCAGGGGGGAGCCTATAATTCTCTCTGCTGTTCTGAAAGTCCTTTGTAAGCGGAGTTTGTCATGCGCAGTGGCTCCCCTATACCAGACTATCAGAGAGGAACAAATCACAGATCTGATGACAGCATTAAAGAATAAGATCAGCAGATTCTTAGACAAACCATATCTTTTCAGCTGACGCAGGAAGAACATCCTCTGTTGTGCTTTTCTTATAACAGCATCCACGTTTTTCCCCCATTTAAGATCATGAGAGATGATAACACCAAGGAATTTGGTCTCTGTGACCCTAAGAACCACTTCGTCATGGATGTAGATTGGAAGTATCTCATGTTGATCTTTCCTAAAATCCACAACCATCTCAGCAGTTTTTTTAGTGTTGAGTACAAGATTATTGGCTTTACACCAGTCACATATTCTTTCCACCTCACTCCGATACAAGTCTTCAGCATTTCCCCTGATGAGACCAATCAGTGTCATATCATCGGCAAATTTCAAGATTTTTACTGAGTCTGCTGAAGAGATGCAATCATTCGTATAGAGAGAAAACAGTAACGGGGACAAAACACACCCCTGAGGTGCCCCGATGTTTGTGACCAAGGTGTCCGAAGTGAATGGTCCAACTTTTACACTCTGTATCCTGGCTGTCAGGAAGTTATAAATCCACAAGCATAAGTTGAGAGGGACTCCAAGAGCTACCATTTTCTTATGAAGTAAATTCGGATCAATGGTATTGAACGCTGAGCTAAAGTCCATGAAAAGAATCCGTACATATGAGTGCAGTTCATCTGTATGATCCAAAATGTACTTCAGTGCCAGATTGACAGTGTCGTTTGCCGAACGATTCTCCTTATAGGCAAACTGAAGCGGGTCCCATAGCTTCTGCGTGAATTTTATCAGGTGGGACATCATAATTCTTTCGAAGACTTTCATAGCTACAGATGTGAGTGCTACTGGTCTATAGTCGTTCAACTCAGAGGATCCCACTTTCTTGGGGACAGGGATAATTGTGGAATTTTTCCAACACTGAGGTACAACGCACTCTTTCAGTGACACATTGTATATATTTGTCAGTATAGGGGCAAGCTGGGTAGCACATACTTTCAGACACATTGGAGATACACCATCAGGGCCAGGTGCCTTTTTGACCTTAAGTCCCTTCAGGATGCGTATCACCTCTGCCTCGGAGATCATTACTTGGGTGTTGCACAATGAATGATCTTTATATGAACAGACTGAGGAGCTTAGAGATGAATAGCCACTGTGTGTAGAGCTTGCCTCAAATCTGCAGTAGAATTCATTTAACTCTGCTGCCAGACTTCTGCTGGGGTTCACTATAGTGGGGTGGCTTTTATAATTGGTGACCTCTCTTAATCCTCTCCATGCAGATCTAGTATCTTTTGATGAGAACCTTTCCTCCAGAATCTTTGCATACTCGTGTTTGGCTAACTTGATCTCTTTAGATAGCGAGTTCCTAAGTTTCTTGAATTCAGTAATATCGCCTGCTTTATAAGCCTCCTCTTTTCTCTTACGGATCAACCTGACTTTATTTGTAAACCACGGCTTGTTGTTTCCCCGAAAGTGGACAGATTTGGATGGAATAAACGTGTCTTCACAAAAACGGATATATGAGGACACTGCATCAACCCATTCATCCAGACCCGAGCATGTTTCCTGGAATACCTCCCAGTCCGTGCATTCAAAGCATGCTTGCAGTTGCAATTTTGCCTCCTCAGACCATGTCTTCTTTGTATAAACTGTAGGTTTGGATGTTTTCAACCTTTGCCTGTAGGCTGGAATTCAATGAATTAGACAATGATCTGAAAAGCCCACTGCTGCTCTCCTCACTGCCCTGTAGGCCCCTTTTATGACTGTATAGCAGTGATCAAGCGTATTGTTCTCTCTCGTGAAGCAGTTTATATGTTGAGTAAATTTGGGGAGATCCAGGTTGAGTTTTCCTTTGTTAAAGTCCCCCATTACGATCACAAATGCTTCAGGAGATCCTTTCTCCCATTCTGATATTTTGCAAGCTAATTCACCAATAGCAGCTTTAACAGATGCTTGAGGGGGAATATATACTGCAACCAGAACCATAGATGAAAACTCTCTTGGAGCGTAAAATGGTCTACAATTGAGTGCAAGGTACTCTAGATCTGGAGAGCAGCCTTTTCCCAGTATGTTAACATCACAGCACCAGCTAGTGTTGATGTAGAGACATACCCCACCCCCCCTTTGTTTACCTGAAGCTACACAATCACGGTCAGCTCTGTAGATAACAAAACCAGGTAGATCCAGACTACAATCAGGGATGGTGTCATTCAACCAGGTCTCAGTAAAACAAAGAGCAGCTGAATTGGCCATATCAGATCTCATGTTACAAAGTAAGCTCAGATCCTCCATTTTGTTAGATAAGGAACGGACATTAGCCAAGTGGAGTGAAGGAAGAGCTGTTCTGAACCCTCTCCTCCGAAGGCGTGCCAGGACTCCTCCTCTCCTACCTCTCTTGCAGTACACCTCCACAGGTTTCACAGAAGTAATGGATTTTATGTACTCAATTGTTGAATTAGCAATCATGCTCCAAGAAGGGGAATAATAAATCGTCCCTTGAAATCATAAGAGTAGGTTTACGTAGTGCAGTGGCCATGATTACACTCAGCTTGTAGCTATAAAGACTGAACAGTCACAGCTTAGCAGAGTTAAATGTACAACTTTCCATAAAGGGTGCTCCCAGCACTGCTGGGGGGGAGGGCATGGGTGCAACAAGACAGGGACATCAGGGGACATGCCAACAGTCAGTCCAAACCTGCCCAGCTCACCCCTTCAGCTCCACCTGGACCACAAGATCTCCAGAACATCTCCAGCACCGCACACTCCACCAGCTTTCCTATCCCGGGATCATCTGCATGCTGGAAATGGGTACAAGGCAGGTAGCCAGCAGCTTCACTCTCTCCCAGCTGAAACCAGGCACGGAGCTCCACGAGGACAGAAAGACACCGGTCCCAGCTGGTCGCAGTCTCCACACTACTCCCAGCTCTGCCGAATCCTGTAGCCCTACAGCTCCATGTGGACCACAAGATCTCCAGAACAACTCCAGCACCGCACACTCCACCAGGTTTCCTATCCTGGGATCATCTGCATGCTGGAAATGGGTACAAGGCAGGCAGCCAGCAGCTTCACTCTCTCCCAGCTGAAACCAGGCACGGAGCTCCACGAGGACAGAAAGACACCGGTCCCAGCTGATCGCAGTCTCCACACTACTCCCAGCTCTGCCGAATCCTGTAGCTACGCAATGGTGAGTGAACCAAAGGGAGAATTAACAATTAAACGGGGTAAAAAACTAAAAAACTCAGGAGCCTCATGCCAGAGCAGCCATCTCTCGGCACACTCTCTCTCGAAACACGAATCCCAATGCAAGTCAATGGGGAAGCATAGTCGGCAGGGAGTGGAGGACAGTAAACACACCTACAGTGCCCATTTCAATGTCAAATACATCAATTCTTATTACTGAAGCTTGTCAACCTTAATTTACTTCATAATAATAGTTACGCATTGAAAACTGGGGGTTATTTGGCTAAAGTTGTGAGGGGGTAGGGCTGGCACCAGGTTTTCGTGTGCCCTGGGCCAAAGAGTGTCAGTGCGCCCTTTTAACACATCCCACAATTCATAATGCTCCGATACGGCACAGAAATATAGGTATAGTACAATGAAAAATACTTCACTGCTTACATGACATGACTGATATTATCTATTTTAAATTCTACAATAGCTCAAAAAACGGACAGTATATTACTCCATACAATATTATGGCCACCACCTAGTGCGCCATACAGAATAATGACCCCCTTATATTTCTCCATACAGAATAATTGGTCACATATAATGTTCCATACAATATATGATGAGATCCACATAATGCTACAGTATAGGTTGGTCCCCATGGATGATGCTCCACTGTGTTATGAGCCCAAATAATGCTCCATAGAGTCCATATATAATGGTCCCCATTTCTAATGCTCCAGTGTATAATGGGCCCCGTAAGTGCTGCTCCAGTGTCTGATGTACCCCATTTGGAATGCTCCAGTATATGTTGGTCCCCATGGACGATGCTCCAGTGTGTTATGGGCCCAAATAATGCTCCATATATAATGGGCCCCATTTCTAATGCTCTAGTGTATAATGGGCCCCGTAAATGCTGCTCCAGTGTCTGATGTCCCCCATTTGGATGCTCCAGTATATGTTGGTCCCCATGGACGATGCTCCAGTGTGTTATGGGCCCAAATAATACTCCATATATAATGGGCCCCATTTCTAATAATCCAGTGTATAATGGGCCCCGTAAATGCTGCTCCAGTGTCTGATGTCCCCCATTTGGAATGCTCCAGTATATGATGGGCCAAATGGATGATGTTCTAGTGTATGATGGGCCCCATATCTCATTCTCCAGTGTATATTGCTCCCCAAAAAATGCTCCCAACATTTAAAAAAATTAAATACCTCTCCTCGCTGGGCACTGCTGTACTCTGGACTCCTCAGCATTGCCATCTTCAAGCTCTCTGCACTTGTACTGTTTCGGTAGAGGGCATACAGACGTGATGTCAACGCGCTCTCTAACCTGAATGTCACTGTCAGGAAACGCGGAAGAAGTCACGGCGGTGGAGCAGGGAGAGGTAAGTATTGCAAGTGCTGTGGCCCTGAGCAAGCATGGGGGGGCCCACTCGTGGGCGACGGCACTGGCACAGGGCCCCACATATTACGACGGTATGTCTGACGGCGAGTGGGCCCTCCCACCGGCAGAGACACTTTTGCATGCCATGAGGGGTCCTGTGACACTGCCGTCGCCCACAAGTAGGACCCCTCACCTGCTCAGGGAACTGCCACTTTTATCTGCACTTTCCTCTGTGTCACCATGTAAGGTGGAATAGTATGCGGGAAGGGGCACCTGAGTTTCATCAGTGTCACATTCTGGCTCTATAGAGTGCAAGAGGAATGTAGTGCTGTGGGTGAATGTACCAGCGGAATCATCTAGCAGTGGCTGTGCATCAGTGCACTCCATCTCCGATTCATGTTGGACTGGGGAATTCAGGATTTCACTTGATACAACAGGCATGGCATGTGAAAAGAGCTCCATGGAGTAATCTGAATTGTGGGCTGCCGCATCCTGTACTTTGGGTGGGGGGTGAAGGAGACAAGGAAAGGGATGGTTCCTGACCAGAAGCTTGCACTGACGACTCAGTGCTTGCATTTTTGTAAACTTCAGAAGAGGAGGTGATAGAGCTGGTGGCTGTTTCTGCAATGTAAGGCAAAACCAGTTCCTGATGCTCCGGCTTTAAAAGCAGTTTACCTACTCCCAGAAAAGGGAGCCTTAAAGGCCTTCTTGTGCCAGACGATGACGCAGGCTCAACACCTCCTGCCTTAGCTGCTATTGAGCTTTTGGCACTACCAGCAGATGCACCACCACCATCAGTACCAGCTGGCCCCCCCACACCCACATCTGCAACACCTCCTGCCTTAGCTGCTATTGTGCTTTTCCCAGAACCAGCCGATGCACCACCACCACCATCAGTACCAGCTGCGCCCCCCCGCCCACGTCCACGGCCTCTTCCACCATACTTCCTCATGTTTGGGAAAATGTACCAAAAAGACCAACAGAGAAATGGCACTGTATGTGGAGCGTACAGCTATGTAAGGTGTATGTAAAAGGTGAAATCGCTGTATATATTTTGTGAATCACAGATGCTCACCCAGTATGTATTTCACCATAATCCAACAAGCAGATAGACGGTACTGTATCAAAGTGTACAGCTGTATACGCTGTTGGTGAAAATGTCAATCCCTGTATATGTATTTACGGAGTGTCACACACACACGCTTGACTCTGTGTAGATGTGACTGTAATAACTAAGAACACCAGATATCCGATACTGTTAAAAAATCAGACAGCAGTCAATACGGTGTATGGAGAAAGGGAAATGTCCGTATACTGTATGTATTTACGGAGTGTCACACAGACGCTGACTCTGTGGAGATGTGACCATAATAACTAAGAACACCAGATATCCGATACTGTTTGATAATCGGACAGCAGTCAGTACGGTGTCTGGAGAAATAGAAATGTCCGTATATGTATTTACGGAGTGTCACACACACGCTGACTCTGTGTAGATGTGCACTGACCTTAATAAGAACACCAGATATCCAATACTGTTTGATATTCGGACAGCAGTCAATACGGTGTCTGGAGAAATGGAAATGTCCGTATATGTATTTACAGAGTGTCACGCACACACTGACTCTGTGTAGATGTGACCGTAATAAGAACACCAGATATCCAATACTGTTAGAGAATCGGACGGCAGTCAATACGGTTTATGGAGAAATGGAAATGTCCGTATATGTATTTACGGAGTGTCACACACACGCTGACTCTGTGGAGATGTGACCGTAATAACTAAGAACACCAGATATCCGATACTGTTTGAGAATCGGACACCTCTATATGGTGTATGTATGGAAAAATGTTAATCTCCGTGTATTTTTTTACAGAGTCACACACATATAGCATGTATTTGTCAGTGATACCAGTCGGTACACGATAGTATGTGAGGAGCGTACACCTCTATACGGTGTGTGAAAAAAATTACGCTCAGTATCTACTGTGCAGAAAAAAACGAATAAAAGGATTTTTTATTTTAAAAAAGCACTCTGCACAGCAGTGTGCAAACAGCAATGCAGCTATCAGGGAGCCTTATAAGGCAGCCTAATAACCACCAGAGCTGCTGCACACAAATATATCTTTCCCTGTCACTGCACACTATACTGTTGTGTTTTACAGTGACAATCGCTATCAGCAGAAGGAATTTTTTTTAGTTTTTCCCTGCCTAAACACTCTCCCTATTGAGAACGATCAGCAGCAACCTCTCCCTATGCTAAGATCGGCAGAAGTAAGATGGCGTTCAGCGGTCACGGCCTTTTATAGGCACTGTGACGCCACACAAAGCCAATCACTTGCATGCCCTTCTCTAACATGGTGGGGGCCGCTGTCGACGTAATCGCGTTGCCCACAGTGTGCGTCCATGATGATTGGCTGAGAAAAGGCGCTGGAAGGATTGTGGGAAACGCGACTTTGGCGCTCAAGTCGGCGACCTCATGGCCGACCTCACGCTATGGTCGGGTTTCGATCGGCGGATTCTGAATTTGGCCGACCCGTTTTGCTCAACTCTAGTAATTAGGAAACTGGCAGTTATCAGGAACAGTAGAGGTCAAGATAAGGTCTGGAAGATCAAGCAATATATTTCTAATATTAATGCATCAGTAAAGGAGAATTTCCACATACCTTCACCTGCAGAGCCGCACACATGTATGGCTGTTCTGTGTGCACAGGACCTGTGATGAGGTCACAGGAGGGGAGGAGTCAGTGGTCACATGATCAGGGGCCTCAGTGTATGCAGGACTCTGCTGTGCTGGTTGTCATGGTGCTGGATGAGGGGAAGTTTATGTGTGGGGTCAGGAGGGGTTTACAGTGTGAATGTAGCCTAGCCGTGTGTGTACGAAGTGTTCGGAGCGTAGCCGTGTGTACGAGTTGTATAGTCATGAGCCTTACGTTTACAAATAGAGTTGCTTGTGTACGGATAGGAGCCATGTGTCTACGACATGTACTGAGCAGAGCCGTGTGTGTGCGACGTGTACGGAGGGGAGCCGTGTGTGTACGAGGTGTACGGAGCGGAGTCGTGTGTGTGCGAGGTGTACGGAGCGGAGTCGTGTGTGTACGAGGTGTACGGAGAGGAGCCGTGTGTGTACGAGGTGTACGGAGCGGAGTCGTGTGTGTACGAGGTGTACGGAGTGGAGCCGTGTGTGTACGAGGTGTACGGAGCGGAGCCGTGTGTGTACGAGGTGTACGGAGCGGAGCCGTGTATGTACAGAGCTGAGCTTTGTTCCATCAAGTTTTGGTTCATTTCATATGTAGATTTTTTAATAAAACAATGATTGGATCCATCTGAATATACATGTATTCAGGGTTGGACTGGGGTGTCTGGGGCCCACCAGGGGAATGGACCCTAGGGACCCACCTACAGGTATATACAAATATCTGTCAGTCGTTATCCCCATTATAGTGGAGCATCGGCTGTAAAACACAGGCGACTCCTGTACATCTACTGTGCGCCACCACAAATGGGATGTATAATTACAGTAGTTTACATTAATGGGGTTCTTTGGTTAGAACACGTTATCACCGATCCATGGGCTCCACAGCATAGGTGATCGCTTAGGTCCGACCATTAGAAATTGCACCGATCGGAAGAATGAAAAAGTTTTATCGCTGATAGGACACTTATCCCCATTTTAAAATGGAGCGGCAGGTGGGATATCTGACCAAAGCTCCATTCATTCTCTTTGGAGCGTCTACAAAAAAAACAAGTGGAGCCACTGAGGGAAAGAATGGATCAGTGGTCAAGTCGGACATGCCACTCCAGTCTAATGGGGATAAAAAGTCCCACATTTTGCTGAATGGGTCCAAGTAGTCAGACCCCCACCAATCAATACGTTATCATTTATCCTGTGGAGAGATGATTACTTTTTTCCACAGGAAACCCCCTGTAAGTGCATCTCTGCCGCTGTGTACACAGTATTTAATCTCTAGTTGAAATAAAGAATCTTCTCCTAAATAATATCAGAGAGAACAAATGACCGCCATACACAACACAATCCACTATACCAAGGCCAATACCACCACATACAGGAAGAAATACCAAAACACCATGATCAGACCACATGGAGACCGAATAATACTACATACAAGGGACAAATACCACCACACCATGACCAGACCACATATTAGCACCACATAGTGACCGAATAATATGACATATTACCAGCATATAGGGACAGAATAATACCACATACAAGGAGAAATACTGCCACACCGTGACCAGACCACAAATTACCACCACATAGTGACCGAATACTACAATACTGATTATGAATACAAACCACAATACTAACAACACTTATTACCACCAGTGAAATTATTCACAAGAACTCTATATATAGTATCAGTGTACAGGTAATACCAGTCACATTACACACAGGAGCTCTGTATATAGTGTGAGTGTGCAGGTAATACAGTGATCACCAGTGACATTATACACAGGAACTCTCTATATAGTGTCAGCGTACAGGTAATAAAGGGATCACTAGTGACATTATACACAGCACCTCTGTATATAGCATATAGTGTGCAGGTAATACAGTGATCACCAGTAACATTATACAAAGGAGCTCTGTACACAGTATATAGTGTATATAGTGTATAGTGTGTGTGTGCATGTAATACACTGACTCACCAGTGACGTCTGTAGTTGAAGTCCTTCATCTTTGCTTTTCTTCAACCAGCACAGACCGCCGTCACTTCTTCCAACCAGGACTCGTCTCTGCAAAAAATAACACAGTCATCAATAGCTGATCGCTTCCAGAGCATTTTCCTTACTTTTTCCCCGACTTCTACACTATGTCAGATGAAGAAGAAAAGCAACATAGTACCGCCCTGCACAGTAACAAGATCCCCTTTTGTTCCCTCCATGGAAAACCATTTCCTAAAAAGTAAATTGTATTACAGTAGTAATAATGTCCCTAATTGGACCCTAAAGAAATTATGTTCCCCACTTGTCACCATAAACTAATATGGCATGTTCCTCATTCTGGCCCCCAAACCGTAATAAAGTCCCTCATCCTGGCCCCCTTTATTTAATAACCTCACCCAGCCTGAACCCCTATGTCCTTTGACCAGACTGGCCCCAGATATCCATCCCGCTTCCTCAGGTATACATACTGGCCCTCATATGTCCCTTGTCCTGCCTCACCATATATCTCTCCTGGACCCGCATATATCCTTCCTGGTCCCTTGTACTGCCACCCCCATATAGCCATCCTGGCCCCACATATATGCAACCTGCCCCCCCATATATATCCACCCTTGCACCTCCCCATATATCTGCATCCTGGTCCCTTCCCCCATATATGAATTCTTGCCCACTCATATGTATTCATCCTGGCCACCACCTCCCCCATATATCCATCCTGGCTGCCCCATAAATGAATCCTGGCCGGCCATTTACAGTATATGCATCCAGGCCCCCCTATATATATGCATACTGGTCCCTTGTCCTGCCCCTCCCCCATATATCCATCCTGTCCTCCTCCCCCATAAATGCATCCTGGCCACCCCCCATATATATGCATCCAGGCCCCCCCCATATATATGCATCTTGGTCCCTTGTCCTGCCCCTCCCCCATATATCCATCAGGGCCCCCTCCCCCATATATCCATCCTACCCGCTCCAAATATGCATCTTGACCCACCATATATATGCATCCTGGTCCCTTGTCCTGTCCCCCATAAATCCATCCTGGCCCCCCACATAAATACATCCTGGCTCCCTCATATATCCATCCTCGTCTCTCATCCTGCCCCCATATACAGTATCTATCCTGGCCCCCCATATGTATCCATCTGGGCCCCCCACATCTATCCATCCAGGCCCCTTGTCCTGCCCCTCCCCCCCGTGTGTGTATCTATCCTGGCCCCTTGTCCTACCCCTGGCCCCCATGTGCATCCATCCTAGCTCCATCCTGTACATGTATCCATCCTGGCCTCCCCCGTACATTCATTCATTCAAGCCCCCCCCGTACTTTCATCCATTCTGCCCCCCCTGTATGTGCATCCATCCAGGGCTCCCCTCTTCCCTGTATGTGCCTGCATCCAGGCCCCCCTCCCCTGTATGAGCATCCTTCCAGCCCCCCTCCATCCCCTGTATGTGCATCCTTCCAGGGCCCCCCATCCCCTGTATGTGCATCCTTCCAGGGCCCCCCATCCCCTGTATGAGCATCCTTCCAGCCCCCCTCCATCCCCTGTATGTGCATCCTTCCAGGGCCCCCCATCCCCTGTATGTGCATCCATCCAGGGGCCCCCATCCCCTGTATCTGCATCCTTCCAGGGCCCCCCATCCCCTGTATGTGCATCCCTCCAGGGCCCCCCATCCCCTGTATGTGCATCCCTCCAGGGCCCCCCATCCCCTGTATGTGCCTCCTTCCAGCCACCCTCCATCCACTGTATGTGCATCCTTCCAGCCACCCTCCATCCCCTGTATGAGCATCATTCCAGCCCCCATCCCCTGTATGTGCATCCTTCCAGCCCCCCTCCATCCCCTGTATGTGCATCCTTCCAGGGCCCCCCATCCCCTGTATGTGCATCCTTCCAGGGCCCCCATCCCCTGTATGAGCATCCTTCCAGCCCCCCTCCATCCCCTGTATGTGCATCCTTCCAGCCGCCCTCCATCCCCTGTATGTGCATCCTTCCAGGGCCCCCCATCCCCTGTATGTGCATCCTTCCAGCCCCCCTCCATCCCCTGTATGTGCATCCTTCCAGGGCCCCCCATCCCCTGTATGTGCATCCTTCCAGGGCCCCCCATCCCCTGTATGAGCATCCTTCCAGCCCCCCTCCATCCCCTGTATGTGCATCCTTCCAGGGCCCCCCATCCCCTGTATGTGCATCCATCCAGGGGCCCCCATCCCCTGTATCTGCATCCTTCCAGGGCCCCCCATCCCCTGTATGTGCATCCTTCCAGCCACCCTCCATCCACTGTATGTGCATCCTTCCAGCCGCCCTCCATCCCCTGTATGTGCATCCTTCCAGCCCCCTTCCATCCCCTGTATGTGCATCCCTCCAGGGCCCCCCATCCCCTGTATGTGCATCCCTCCAGGGCCCCCCATCCCCTGTATATACATCCTTCCAGGCTCCCCCCTGTATGGGCATCCATCCGGCCCCCCCAACCCCTGTATGGGCATTCAACCAGGCTCCCCCTGTATGTGCATCCTTCCAGCCACCCTCCATCCAGGTTGCAGGATTTGGGAATATTTAGTTTGCAAAAGAGAAGACTGAGAGGAGACTTAATAGCTGTCTACAAATATCTGAAGGGCTGTCACATTGTAGAAGGATCAACTTTATTCTCATTTGCACAAGGAAAGACTAGAAGCAATGGGATGAAACTGAATGGGAGGAGACACAGATTAGATATTAGAAAAAAACTTTTTGACAGTTAGAGTGATCAATGAGTGGAACAGGCTGCCACGAGAAGTGGTGAGTTCTCCTTCAATGGAAGTCTTCAAACAGAGGCTGGACAGACATCTGACTGGGATGATTTAGCGAATCCTGCTTTGAGCAGGGGGTTGGACCAGATGGCCCAGGAGGTCCCTTCCAACTCTATGATTCTATGATTCTATGATTCTATGATCCACTGTATGTGCTTCCTTCCAGCCGCCCTCCATCCCCTGTATGTGCATCCTTCCAGCCCCCTTCCATCCCCTGTATGTGCATCCCTCCAGGGCCCCCCATCCCCTGTATGTGCATCCCTCCAGGGCCCCCCATCCCCTGTATATACATCCTTCCAGGCTCCCCCCTGTATGGGCATCCATCCGGCCCCCCCAACCCCTGTATGGGCATTCAACCAGGCTCCCCCTGTATGTGCATCCATCCACCCCCCCATCCCCTGTATGTGCATCCATCCAGGCCTCCCTGTTATGTGCATCCATCCAGGCCCCCCCTCCGTTATTTGCATCCATCCAGGCCCCCCCCATTATTTGCATCCATCCAGGCGCCCCCCCCCGTTATTTGCATACATCCAGCCCCCCCGTTATGTGCATACATCCAGGCCCCCCCATTATGTGCATCCATCCAGGCCCCCCGTTATGTGCATCCATCCAGGCCCCCCCCGTTATTTGCATCCTTCCAGGCCCCCCCCGTTATTTGCATCCTTCCAGGGCCCCCCATCCCCTGTATGAGCATCCTTCCAGCCCCCCTCCATCCCCTGTATGCGCATCCTTCCAGGGCCCCCCATCCCCTGTATGTGCATCCATCCAGGGGCCCCCATCCCCTGTATCTGCATCCTTCCAGGGCCCCCCATCCCCTGTATGTGCATCCTTCCAGCCACCCTCCATCCACTGTATGTGCATCCTTCCAGCCGCCCTCCATCCCCTGTATGTGCATCCTTCCAGCCCCCTTCCATCCCCTGTATGTGCATCCCTCCAGGGCCCCCCATCCCCTGTATGTGCATCCCTCCAGGGCCCCCCATCCCCTGTATATACATCCTTCCAGGCTCCCCCCTGTATGGGCATCCATCCGGCCCCCCCAACCCCTGTATGGGCATTCAACCAGGCTCCCCCTGTATGTGCATCCTTCCAGCCACCCTCCATCCAGGTTGCAGGATTTGGGAATGTTTAGTTTGCAAAAGAGAAGACTGAGAGGAGACTTAATAGCTGTCTACAAATATCTAAAGGGCTGTCACATTGTAGAAGGATCAACTTTATTCTCATTTGCACAAGGAAAGACTAGAAGCAATGGGATGAAACTGAATGGGAGGAGACACAGATTAGATATTAGAAAAAACTTTTTGACAGTTAGAGTGATCAATGAGTGGAACAGGCTGCCACGAGAAGTGGTGAGTTCTCCTTCAATGGAAGTCTTCAAACAGAGGCTGGACAGACATCTGACTGGGATGATTTAGCGAATCCTGCTTTGAGCAGGGGGTTGGACCAGATGGCCCAGGAGGTCCCTTCCAACTCTATGATTCTATGATTCTATGATTCTATGATCCACTGTATGTGCTTCCTTCCAGCCGCCCTCCATCCCCTGTATGTGCATCCTTCCAGCCCCCTTCCATCCCCTGTATGTGCATCCCTCCAGGGCCCCCCATCCCCTGTATGTGCATCCCTCCAGGGCCCCCCATCCCCTGTATATACATCCTTCCAGGCTCCCCCCTGTATGGGCATCCATCCGGCCCCCCCAACCCCTGTATGGGCATTCAACCAGGCTCCCCCTGTATGTGCATCCATCCACCCCCCCATCCCCTGTATGTGCATCCATCCAGGCCTCCCTGTTATGTGCATCCATCCAGGCCCCCCCTCCGTTATTTGCATCCATCCAGGCCCCCCCCATTATTTGCATCCATCCAGGCGCCCCCCCCCCGTTATTTGCATACATCCAGCCCCCCCGTTATGTGCATACATCCAGGCCCCCCCATTATGTGCATCCATCCAGGCCCCCCGTTATGTGCATCCATCCAGGCCCCCCCCGTTATTTGCATCCTTCCAGGCCCCCCCCGTTATTTGCATCCTTCCAGGGCCCCCCATCCCCTGTATGAGCATCCTTCCAGCCCCCCTCCATCCCCTGTATGCGCATCCTTCCAGGGCCCCCCATCCCCTGTATGTGCATCCATCCAGGGGCCCCCATCCCCTGTATCTGCATCCTTCCAGGGCCCCCCATCCCCTGTATGTGCATCCTTCCAGCCACCCTCCATCCACTGTATGTGCATCCTTCCAGCCGCCCTCCATCCCCTGTATGTGCATCCTTCCAGCCCCCTTCCATCCCCTGTATGTGCATCCCTCCAGGGCCCCCCATCCCCTGTATGTGCATCCCTCCAGGGCCCCCCATCCCCTGTATATACATCCTTCCAGGCTCCCCCCTGTATGGGCATCCATCCGGCCCCCCCAACCCCTGTATGGGCATTCAACCAGGCTCCCCCTGTATGTGCATCCTTCCAGCCACCCTCCATCCAGGTTGCAGGATTTGGGAATGTTTAGTTTGCAAAAGAGAAGACTGAGAGGAGACTTAATAGCTGTCTACAAATATCTAAAGGGCTGTCACATTGTAGAAGGATCAACTTTATTCTCATTTGCACAAGGAAAGACTAGAAGCAATGGGATGAAACTGAATGGGAGGAGACACAGATTAGATATTAGAAAAAACTTTTTGACAGTTAGAGTGATCAATGAGTGGAACAGGCTGCCACGAGAAGTGGTGAGTTCTCCTTCAATGGAAGTCTTCAAACAGAGGCTGGACAGACATCTGACTGGGATGATTTAGCGAATCCTGCTTTGAGCAGGGGGTTGGACCAGATGGCCCAGGAGGTCCCTTCCAACTCTATGATTCTATGATTCTATGATTCTATGATCCACTGTATGTGCTTCCTTCCAGCCGCCCTCCATCCCCTGTATGTGCATCCTTCCAGCCCCCTTCCATCCCCTGTATGTGCATCCCTCCAGGGCCCCCCATCCCCTGTATGTGCATCCCTCCAGGGCCCCCCATCCCCTGTATATACATCCTTCCAGGCTCCCCCCTGTATGGGCATCCATCCGGCCCCCCCAACCCCTGTATGGGCATTCAACCAGGCTCCCCCTGTATGTGCATCCATCCACCCCCCCATCCCCTGTATGTGCATCCATCCAGGCCTCCCTGTTATGTGCATCCATCCAGGCCCCCCCTCCGTTATTTGCATCCATCCAGGCCCCCCCCATTATTTGCATCCATCCAGGCGCCCCCCCCGTTATTTGCATACATCCAGCCCCCCCGTTATGTGCATACATCCAGGCCCCCCCATTATGTGCATCCATCCAGGCCCCCCCGTTATGTGCATCCATCCAGCCCCCCCCTGTTATTTGCATCCTTCCAGGCCCCCCATTATGTGCATACTTCCAGGCCCCGCCCTATTTGTGCATACCTCCAGCCCCCCGTTATGTGCATCCTTCCAGGCCCCCCCCTGTTATGTGCATCCTTCCAGGCCCCCCCCGTTATTTGCATCCATGCAGGCCCCCTCGTTATGTGCATCCTTCCAGGGCCCCCCCTTTTTTTGTGCATCCATCCAGGCCCCCCCCGTTATGTGCATCCTTCCAGCCCCCCCATTATGTGCATCCTTCCAGGCCCCCCCGTTATGTGCATCCTTCCAAGCCCCCCCTGTTATGTGCATCCTTCCAGGGCCCCCCCCCTTTATTTGCATCCATGCAGGCTCCCCCCGTTATGTGCATCCTTCCAGGCCCCCCCGTTATTTGCATCCATGCAGGCCCCCTCCCGTTATGTGCATCTGGGTCGCCCTCCCAGGGCTGTGGGTTACTCGATACCGGGCCGGTGTCGGCGGGATGTGTCACAGCAGCGGTGACCCGGTCCGTGGCCCTGGGCCCCCAATTAATAGGGGAAGTTGAATGGTGGAATGTAGTTAATGGAATAGTTCGTGACGCCACCTGTGGTGTTCGGCAAGTGAGAAGTTGAGCCGACGCTGTGTGCAGATCCTCTGGGGCTGGTGGTGTGTTGCAGCCAAGATGGTGAAGCTCCCCACAGGTGGAGCTGTAGCCCCTGGGCAGTGGGGATGTAGGGCTTAGAGGAGAGGGACAAGCGGTGTAGAAACTGGTACCCAGATGTAGCGGTGCTGGGTGTGTTGGCGCAAGAATCAATGGAGGACACCAGGCTTGTAGTTCCAAAGCTTTACTCACAGTCTGTAGTACACATACAGTTGCCCGCCTCCGTGCCGTGTCCTCCGGGTCAGGGACTCAATCAACCTCCAGGCCAGATGGAATGCTCCCTTCCAACGCTCCGCCAACATGTGCCTTTCTGAACGTCTCCTCTTATAGCGCCTTTAAGTGTGAAGTACTCCCAGTACTGAGTTACACTGGAGTGCCTCCTGACAGATGTTCCCAAGAACTCTACTTGTACGGCAGACAGCTGTAGCCTGCTTCGGGGACTCCTGACTCCGGAGTCCCGGCTCACTATCCAAGTTGCTGTTGTGACCCCAAGTCTTAGATGGGAGTAATGCATTTACAGCCCACTACTCCACCGGTGTCTGCTGTAGGACCATTAGTATTCATACAACCTCAGTGACAGGGCCCCGGCCTTGCGCTTAGAACTTCTAGGCAGGGTTTTCTCCTAACCCACGTCCTCTGTTCCCTTTTACTCATTCGTTCCATACTAGTCTCTCCTTCTTATGGAAGATCAGGTTTCAGTTCAATGTATTTCTTTCTTTCCTTTCCCATGCCAGCAGACCCACGTCACTGAGATCTGTTGCAGCACCTCCTTCCTCCATCACTCTCTCAGGGATCTTCTTTCCTCACTCCTCTCTGAGTGACTCCCTCTGACTGACTGACCTCAAATCCTAAACCTTCCCGCTCTTTTATGTATTCTAACTCCACCAGCCTCCCAGCACGTTTCGTGTTCCAAGCAGGGAGCCACCAAAGGTGCTCTGCTACACTCCAAGCAGGGAGCCGCAATGTGGCTTTGCTGAACTACCGTGTTGTGTGGGATGCAGGTGTTGGAGCGTGGTCAGAAGCCTCCAACTTACCGGGATGGTGGGGCACCACACCTCAGGAGGAGGTGCAGTACCTCTGTGGCGACTAAGCCTCAGGGGCGCCACACATCCTTCCAGGGCCCCCCCGTTATGTGCATCCTTCCAGGCACCCCCCTGTTATGTGCATCCTTCCAGGGCCCCCCCCCCGTTATTTGCATCCATGCAGGCCCCCCCGTTATGTGCATCCTTCCAGGCCCCCCCCTGTTATGTGCATCCTTCCAGGGCCCCCCCCGTTATTTGCATCCATGCAGGTTCCCCCTTATGTGCATCCTTCCAGGGCCCCCCCCTCCCGAGAGAGAGAGAGAGAGAGAAGAAAAAAAAAATCTTTCACTCTTACCTGCCTGCGCTCCCAGCGGTGGCACTGGCGTCCTCCTCCTCCTCTGCAGGTCGGCGGCCGGCGCGCTCATTGCAAAATGGCCGCCGACATAGCAGAGGCCAGCTGTGGATGTGTGCGCCCGTCGCATGAAACTGACGTCATACGCCGGGCGCACACATGCCACTATCAATCGGGACGCACGCCGCAGCAGTTCAGGTAATGAACGCTGCGTGCGCTCCTCCCTGCTCTTTTAAAGGGCCCGCACCCTTTTTTTTATTTTTTTCTCTTCTCCTCCTGGCTGGCTCATTCCCACAGCCAAGGGGAGGGCCGACCTGGGGATTTCCCGGTACCCCGCCAGGCCAGACAGAGCCTGCATGTATTGTTCTCCAATATTTCCTCTCCATTATTCCCATCCGTGTATTATCGTCTTGTGTCATTTTCCTTCTTTCTAATATTATTCTGTGTTCCACAACTGCAGGAGAGCATGGCGAAAGTAATGCCTATCATAAAGGAGAATCTTCTCCAGGCATAGGAGGCACAGTCAAGAGTCTATAACCAATCAGCAAGGCTGTGGCAGTTCCAGCCCGGGAACTCCATGCTAGTGCTTATCTGTACGGTGGAGAGCAAGTTCCTAGCTAAGTGGCAAGGCCCATACGAGGTGGTAGAAAAACTGGGTGAATTTAATTACAAGGTACACAGCTGGGTCGAAGGAAACTGCACCAAGTCTATCATGTGAGACCGAGAATCGCTGGACACCCCTTGCCTGAGAGCCACTCCCAAAGTCACAGTGGATGATGTCACTGTTGCGGAGAATCTAACACCTGCCCAGAGACAACAGCGTCGGGAGCTCTTGCAGCAGAACCATGACCTGTTCTCGGAGCATTTAGGGCATACTCAGGTGGTAGAGCATGACGTGTTGACAGAACCGCATGTCAGGGTGAACCTCAAGCCTTATAGAATTCCAGTAGCATGTCGGGAGGTAATTTCAAATGAGGTGAAAAGGATGCTAGATCTCGGGGTGATATAGGAGTCGAACAGTGGATAGTGGGGTCCAATCGTCCTTGTGCCAAAGCCTGACGGTGAGTGGCAGTTCTGTAAAGACTACCGCAAGCTAACTGAAGTCTAAAGATTTGATACACACCCAATGCCTTATGTGAACGAGCTCATTGAGAGACTTGGTCCCGCAAGGTACATTAAAACCCCAGACCTGACGAAGGGCTATTGTCAAATCCCCATGTCCCATAGTGTCAAAGAGAAGATGGCCTTCTCGACACCTGATGGGTGTTTTCAATACATCAGAATGCCCTTCAGTCTGCAGGGGGCCCCGGTAACCTTCCAGAGTGCGATGGATCGGATCCTGACTCCGCATAAGAAGTATGCCACAGCGTACCTCGATGACATTGTGGTCTTTAGCCTTGACTGGGCTAGTAATCTGCCAAAGGTACAGATGGTTCTGGATGCTTTAAGAAATGCGGGGTTCACCATAATTCCAAAAAAATATGCCAAGTACCTAGGCTATGTCGTCAGGAAGGGCGAAATTAAGCTACAAGTAAACAAGATCGAGGCCATTCAAGAGTGGCCGCAACCGCTTTCCAAGAAGCGAGTGAGGGCGTTTCTTGGAATTGTGGGGTACTATCGGCGATTTATTCTGAGTTTCACTATAATAGCCGCAACATTGATGGAACTTCTTACAGGCATCAAATCGACGATAGTTAAATGGACTGATGACACAGAGATGGCTGTTGCGAACACTTTAACATGGATTCTGAGTTTGGGCTCCCTCTGGTGGTTGCAGTGGGTAATATAGTTGGTCTAGCTGACAGAGGTCAGACACCTGAAGAAGATGATTGGAGGTCAGGTGTTACTGACTGGGAAGATTTAACTGAGCAATCTTCCCTCAACTGCTGGTGGTGATTTTGTTTCTTCCTGTGCACTTTGGAAGTCTGCTTGTCCCCTGCTTGGTCCTGCATCTTTCAGATAAATTATTTGTCCATTTTTGCTTTTCTCTGATTTCTGCTTTGCTGTTGTGTGTTCAGCATTGTTCCCTGCGGGGACCTGTGCTGGACCCCGTTCTATATGCCTCAGCTCATGTCAGTTTGTTCAGTGTTTCTGATCCCCTGGTATATCAGTGTCTTTTGCTTTGCTTCCAGTTAACACCAAAATTCTGATCTAGTGGGGTAGAGGTCGTGTGGCCTCAGTATTTTTGCTTATCAGATGTGTTGGATTTTTCTTAGGGTTTTTTGCGTGATTGCAGACAGTATTCTTTCCTGTCCTATTCTATCTAGACAGTTTGGGCTCCATCATTTGCTTACTCTATTTTCTGCCTGTGTTTGTGCGTCATCTTGTCTCACCTGCAATATATGTTTGGGGGCTATCTATTCCTTTGGGGTTCTACTCCGGGGCAGTTTAGAGTTTCCTTTTCTTTATTTAGGCTTAGTTAACTCTTTGGCTGTGCCGAGGCGTCTAGGGTATCGTAGGTATGTCCCACGACTAATTCTAGCTGTGTTGTCAGTTCAGGGGTCTGCAGTCCGCTTACTTACCAAGCTTTCTGGTGTTCTGGTTGCCTAGCCTATGCCCCGGCTATCCTCCTCGGTTGCCGAATCATAACAGAATCACCAGCCCACACTATAGATCCTAGGGAACTCTAAAGAAGGAGAGAATTGTAAAAAAAAAAAAAAAAAAAGTGTCAGAATTTTTTATATATTTTTTCCTCTTTTTCTCTGGGGGCCATAGGAGGATTTTTTCTGTAATGGAGACTAAGCAATTGTCCGATCGTGTTGAGCAGCTTGCTGCTGAAGTTCGGGGAATTTCTGCCTATCTTGCTCAATCGTCTGCTGTAGAACCTATTCCTGATTTATTTTCTGGGGATCGGTCTAAATTTTTGAACTTTAAGAATAATTGTAAACTGTTTTTTGCCTTGAACCCTAAGTCCTCGGGGACCTCGGTGCAGCAGGTTAAAATTGTCATCTCTCTGTTGCGCAGTGACCCTCAGGACTGGGCTTTTTCCCTGACACCTGGGGATCCTATTCTGGCTAATGTGGATGCAATTTTTCAGGCTCTGGGGTTGTTGTATGATGAACCTAATGTAATTGATCAAGCTGAGAAAACTTTACTGGCATTGAACCAGGGTCAGGAAACAGCAGAGTTATATTGTCAGAAATTCCAAAAGTGGGTAGTCCTTACTAAATGGAATGATGACGCTCTAGCGGCTCTTTTTCGGAAGGGTCTGGCAGAAACCGTAAAAGATATTATGGTGGGATTTCCTGTCCCCTCCAATCTTAATGACTCTATGTCATTAGCCATTCAAATTGATCGACGTTTACGTAAACGTAAAACTATGCGAGAGTGTGATAGAGTTTTGTCCAGGGCGCAACGTTAAGAACTTAGAAGGCGTAATGAGTTGTGCTTCTTTTGTGGGGACGCCTCTCATATTATTTCCGTCTTCCCTAAGCGAGAAAAACGTTTTGCTCACTCATTTGCTTTGTGCAGTGTACAGCCTAAATTCCTTTTGGCGGTTTATTTGATCTGCTCCTTGTCTTCATTTTCTGCTAAGGTTTTTGTTGATTCAGGAGCAGCCCTGAACCTGATGGATTTTGACTTTGCCAAACATTGTGGTTTTCCCATGGTACCCCTGCGGACTCCTATTCCTTTAACGGGGATCGATGCTACCCCTTTGGTTGAGAATAAACCCCAGTTTTGGACTCAGGTGATAATGCGGGTAGCTCCGGACCACCAAGAGAGTTGTACATTTTTGGTGTTGCATAATTTACATGACATTATTGTACTGGGTTTTCCTTGGTTGCAGACCCATAATCCTGTTCTGGATTGGAAATCTATGTCTGTGGTGAGTTGGGGTTGTCAATGAGTGCTTAGTGACACTACTGGTTTCTCCACCTCTCCCCAGTCTCATGATGTTCCTGACTATTTGGCTGATTTTTCTGATGTATTTAGTGAGAGTAAGTCTGCGTCTTTGCCTCCTCATAGGAGTTATGATTGCGCGATCGAGTTAGCGCCCGGTTGTAAATTTCCCAAGGGTCGGCCTTTCAACTTATCTATACCTGAACATGATGCTATGCTTATATCAAGGAGTCATTGGAGTAGGATCATATCAGACCGTCCTCTTCACCTTTAGGTGCCGGCTTTTTCTTTGTGGCCAAGAAAGATGGCTCATTAAGGCCATGTATTGATTATCGTCTCCTTAATAAAATCACTGTTAAATATCAGTATCCATTACCCCTGATTTCTGATTTATTCTCCAGAGTGAAAGGTGCTAGTTGGTTTACCAAGTTTGACCTTAGGGGGGCGTATAATCTTAATCGCATCAAGCACGGTGATGAATGGAAGACGGCGTTTAATACTCTTGAGGGGCATTTTGAGTACCTAGTGATGCCTTTTGGGCTCACTAATGCCCCTTCTGTCTTCCAATCTTTCATGAACGATATTTTCCGGGATTATGTAGACAAGTTTTTGATCGTTTATTTGGATGATATTTTGATTTTTTCCAATGATTGGGATTCTCATATGGAACATGTTCGGATTGTATTCCGGATTTTGAGAGAAAATGCTCTGTATGTTAACACTAGGACTACTGGACTCGTGACCCCGCCTAGAACTACTGAAAGGAGTCATTTTGACTCCTTGCTTGTTTTCGTTTATTTTTAGAGTTTCATTTGTGGTTATTTATTAATAATTATATTTTTTGTAATGTATTATTATTGTGAGATCCAACAGTAATGCTTTTGATTGTTTTTTTTCTGCTTTTCTTATTTTTCTACAGAAAATAACAATAATTATAATAGACGTTTTTCAAACATTTTTTTTTATTCAAGTGCACACATATAAACAACAACTGAAGAACAAAAAGCAGAGAAAATGTAGGTGGAGGAGCATAAAAATGAAAATATGGCGCAGAATTCACCTTCTAAACATTTGGTGTTTCGCATTTTAGGCATTGCCTTTGATTTATGGCAGTACATTGCCCACACAAAGACTTACCACAAGTCTTACAATTGCCGACAGATCTATTTTTCTTGCACTTTTCTTTGATCTGGCAAAATTTTGTTTGAACCATCACTTCTGAGCATGTAGAAACTTGGGACGTGGAACCCTTTTCCCTATCTGTGACATAAGGACCACTCAACTCTCTCACAAGCGTTTGCAAAAATGCTTTGCGTGACATTTTTTGGTGGGTAATCTCCTTGAATATTATCCATGCAATTATACCCGCAAAGTCTAAAGCATTTTCAAATGCATGAACAGGCCATCTCCTTGTGCATGTTCGTGTGGTATATTTTCGTGCCATCTGATCCACTACATCTACTCCATATTTTGTTTCATTGTAAAACTTTACCGTTTCTGGAGTTTTTTTAGCGGAATCAGACGCAACAACAACATCTGGATGGACGGAACTCAAAATGACAACATTTTTGTTGGGCTTTCCTTGATATACTGTAAGTGTAAAATTGTCTTCATTTCTAAACACTTTAGTGTTGTACAATTCCTCTTTCATGGATTTTATTTCTTTAGGCACTTCTCGCCTTATCTTGTTCAGTGTTCCCACGATGGTTGTTCCTTTGCTTTTTAGCTGTTTAGCTAATTTTACTGAAGTAAAATAATTATCGGTTGTAACATTGCGACCTTTTTTCAAAAACGGGTCCAATAACTTCATTACCACATGGTCAGCTAAACAGTCCTCAGCACGGCGTGTGTCATATTTTGCCTAGATAAGGGAAGCCATTTGCCAGATATTTGCTCTCCTTATCAACAGCTAGCCAATATTTGTGGCCATATTTATCTGGTTTGGAAGGCATGTACTGCGTGAATGGACACCTAGTTTTGCTTGGGAAAAGTTGCTCATCCACCGTTATGTATGGGCCAGGTTTGTAACACGCAATACAATTTTCAATAAACCTGTCCCACACAGTAGAAAATAGAGCAAACTTGTCCGTTTGCAGTCTCTCCGATCGAGTAGATTTCTCATCAAATCTGATAAGATAAGAGCCTAGAGTAAACAAGCTATTTTGTTCAGTATTACACAGTAATACAAGCAGGTAAAACACAAGGAAAATGTGAAAAGTTGACATGTAAATTGAACTACATCTATATGAACATCAGGGTAAATAAGACAGAGTGAAAAAATTATGCACAAAACTTTATAGCAACATTTAGTGACAAAAGGACCTCAAAATATAGTAGGGAGTCAAAATGACTCCCTTCAGTAGTTCTTGGTAAATTTTGAAAAAAACGCACAAATTTTTCACCAAAATTATTTATTCTCACAAAATCTTTTTTCACATCATATTTGAGGAAAAGTCACCGAGTTTCAAGCCGGAATTCTGAAAAATGTAGTCACAGAAGAGAAATAAAAAACGAAAGGAGTCAAAATGACTCCATCAGTAGTTCTAGATCAAAATGTCTCTTTGGCGTACAAAAAATTTTGTTTTTGGGATTCATTTTGTCCCCTTCCGCTATTGAAATGGACCCAGTTGAGGTCCAGGCCATTTATGATTGGGTTCAGCCCACTTCCTTGGAGGCTCTCCAGAAATGTTTGGGTTTTGCTAATTTTTACCGTAAATTCATAAGTAATTTTTCTGGTATTGTGAAACCACTGACGGATTTGACCAAAAAGGGCACTGATGTGGTGAATTGGTCTCCAGAAGCAGTTTTGGAGTTTCAGGAGCTTAAGCGGAGATTCACTTCTGCTCCTGTTCTATGGCAACCTGATGTTTCTCTCCCATTTCAGGTGGAGATAGATGCTTCTGAGATTGGTGCAGGAGCTGTTTTGTCTCAAAAAGATCTGGTAACCTCTAAGATGAACCCTTGTGCCTTCTTTTCTCGAAAATTTTCCCCATTCTGAACGTAATTATGATGTGGGGAATCGGGAATTGTTGGCTATGAAGTGGGCGTTTGAGGAGTGGAGACGTTGGTTGGAGGGAGCCAGACATCAAGTTGTGGTCCTCACCGACCACAAGAACTTGATCTGTCTTAAATCAGCCAAGCGATTGAATCCTAGACAGGCTAGGTGGGCCTTGTTTTTCACACGTTTTAATTTTGTGGTCTCCTTTCTTCAGGGCACTAAGAATATTAAGGCGGATGCCCTCTCTAGGAGTTTCTTTGCGGATTCATTTGATGTGACTGAGCCTACTACTATTCTAAATGAGGGTGTGGTTCTTTCCGCTATTTCACCCGATTTGAGACTTGCCTTGGAGGAATTTCAGGAGGACAAACCTGAACAATGCCCAATGGGGAAATTGTATGTCCCAGACCAATGGAGGAGAAGAATGATGTCTGAAATTCATTGCTCCGCGTTGGCTGGTCATCCGGGTATTTTTGGTACCAGAGATTTGGTGAGTCGGTCTTTTTGGTGGCCTGCCTTATCTCGTGGTGTCAGGAATTTTGTGCAGTCCTGTGGGACTTTTTCTCGGTTCAAGCCCTGTTCTTGTTCTAGTAGATTGTTAATGCCACTGCCGGTGCCCAGGAGGCCATGGACCCATATCTCAATGGATTTTATTTCCGACCTCCCTGTCTCTCAGAGAATGACTGTTATATGGGTGATCTGTGATAGATTCTCCAAGATGGTCCATCTTGTACCATTGCTGAAGTTGCCATCCTCTTCCGAGTTGGTGCCCTTGTTTTTACAACAGGTGGTTTGTTTGTTTGCATGGCATTCCTGAGAACATTGTGTCTGGAGTCCAGTTTGTTTCCAGATTTTGGAGAACTTTTTGTTCTAAACTGGGTATTCAGTTGTCCTTCTCCTCTGCGTTTCATCCTCAGACCAATGGGCAGACTGAGAGAGCAAACCAGACTTTGGAAATTCAAAATTTGAGATGTTTTGTTTCTGCTGAGCAAGATGACTGGGTCTCTTTTTGCCCTTGGCTGAATTTGCTCTAAATAATAGGGCTAGTTCTGCCACTTTGATGTCTCCTTTTTTCTGCAACTTTGGGTTTCACCCTCGGTTTTCTTCAGGACAGGTGGAGGCTTCGGCCTGTCCAGGTGTAGATTCTGTGGTAAAGAGAATGCAGCAGATTTGGGATCAAGTAGTGGATAAGTTGTCTCATTCTCAGGAGAAGGCCTAACGGTTTGCCAACCGGCATAGGACTATTGGTCCCCGGTTTAAAGTGGGTGACATGGTGTGGTTATCCTCAAAAAATATTCCTATGTAAGTTGCGTCTCCAAAATTCAAGCCAAGGTTCGGTTAGGGGCTGGCGGAACGCACCAAATAAAAAAGAAGGTATTTAGGTGCGTTCGCAGCCCGGGGTCCACCGTGCAGAGATGGTAGCTGCTGCTCAGTAATGGCGGACACTATATAGCGGTATAATAAGTGAACGCACGCGGGTTTGCGTCACCCGGTGTAAGCGAGGCGGACTCTGTTGCCTCACAGAGCCACACCGCAACTGAACATAAATGCTGAAGCCTGTTAAGATCACAGAGCTCGGCGAGGTGAGCGCTGGGGTAAAGTCACAGGACTCTGCCCCAAGACACAGGGTCGGAGTCCCTCTGTGAAGGGCTAAACTAAGATCAAAACTAAAGGCTCCATTTTTATGCTGGTCAATCCATCTTGTTGTCTGCGAGATAAATTCTGTAACTTAACTAGAGTAAAGTCCATGGCTGTAATAAAACCAGACTGCTCCAGTCTGAACAAGATATGAGATATGAGACCCGGGGGTGTATTATTGTGTATGACTCTGATGAATGTGCTATTGTGCTTCTTTCCATGCCACGTAGATACGGACATATATGTAGTTTCCGTTTTTTCTGTATTTTTATAGGTTAATTGCTGTATGCTAATACTCAGAGGCGTAGCTAGGGTTTTGCTTTAGGGGGGGCGAAACTTCTGAGTGGGCCCCTAACTAGGTAACTTTGATTACAACTCGGTGACGCACCTTAATAGTGGATGTAGAAGATGACTGCGCTGTTACTAAAAATAATCTCAATTTAAAGACCAACATGGATATTACATGGTCAGTGGTAAATACCAGTCCTACAAAACATACAAGTAATTACTGCACAGTTACAGATAGTGCCTTACCGCTGACGTTCTTTCTGATGGAATCGTCCACTTCTCACGTCTTTTCCATCTGGCCCAGAACAACATGACAACTTCTCCAGCCACGACTCTGCTACAGAGAATACAACAAAGACATGTTTCACTTCTCATATTCCAGCCCCATCACCATCTATCCTATCCCCAACCTGCACAAACTCCTCATCCTGCTGCTACCCCAATACTGAGCCGCTGCTGCCGTATGTGTCCCTATTACTCACCTGATACCCCAATACTGAGCCGCTGCTGCTGTATGTGTCCCTATTACTGCACCTGATACCCCAATACTGAGCCGCTGCTGCCATTTGTGTCCCTATTACTGCACCTGATACCCCAATACTGAGCCGCTGCTGCTGCCGTATGTGTCCCTATTACTGCACCTGATACCCCAATATTGAGCCTCTGCTGCCGTATTTGTCCCTATTACTGCACCTGATACCCCAATGCTGAGCCGCTGCTGCCATGTGTCCCTATTACTGCACCTGATACCCCAATGCTGAGCTGGTGCTGCCATGTGTCCCTATTACTGCACCTGATACCCCAATACTGAGCCGCTGCAGCTGTATGTGTCCCTATTACTGCACCTACTGTGTGGTTCTGTGTGACCTCTAAATTCTAAAGCATCCCTCTATAATATAGTAATGCTGGGTGCAATTGCCCTAAAAAACAGTGCCCACATATTGTCTCCTAGAATGTAATATTGCCCTCTGTGTGCCCCGTTTGACAGTGACTGTAACCTGAGTTCCCCTATAACAATAAGTGCCCACTTTACATTTATTAATGTCCTGAGTCCCCCCCTGTACAGCTCCCCTATACACAGTAATATGCCCCCTCACTGTATACATACTGACCCCTTAGTATCCCCCAATGATGGCTCCAACGCTGTATGATGGCCCCCTCAATAATCTCCACATTGTATGATGGCCCCCTAGATAGCCTCCATATAGTATAATACACCAGATAGTCCTCAATATAGTATAATGCAGCCCCCATAGGCAGACTCTACAGTATAATGCAGCCCCCCCATGGGCAGGCTCAATAGTATATTGCAGCCCCCCCTAATCAGACTGTAATGTAAGGCAGCACCCCCCCAACCCCCCTATAGGCAGCCTGTATTATAAGGCAGCACTCCCCCCATAGGCAGACTGTAGTATAAGGCACCCCCCATCCCCTATAGGCAGACTGTAGTATAAGGCAGCACCCCCCATTCGCTCCCTACACCTTGTACACAAACAGCTCCGCTCCGAACACCTTGTACACAAACGGCTCTGCTCCGTACACCTTGTACACAAACGGCTCCGCTCCGTACACCTTGTACACAAACGGCTCCGCTCACCCCATACATACGCGGCTCTGCTCCTCCGTACACCTCATACATGCATATCTCCGCTTCGTACACCTTCTACACACACGGCTCCGCTCTGTACACCTCATACACACACAGCTCTGCTACATCCACCTGGCTGTAAACCCCTCCCGACCCCACACATAAACTTCACCTTATCCAGCACCAATGCATGACAACCAGCACAGCAGAGTCCTGCAGCCAGCCACTGAAGTCCCTGATCATGTGACCCCCTGACTCCGCCCCTCGTGTGACCTCATCACAGGTCCTGTGCGCACAGATTAACTCAGGATGACATTGCTGGCTGTAAGCCCACTGCTGGCATCGGGGGGCCCCCCACTGCCTTCTCAGGGGCCCATAGCGGCGTGGTGGCAGAGGAGGGAGATCGATCGAAGACAGGTCTGATGTCCCGGCAAATGACTTGGAGAACCGGAACATGTGAACAGGCTTAAGGAGGGCCACGCGGAAAGTGTCAGCGATAGCTAAGTGTGGTGGAAGGGGTGTGGTGGAAGGGCCAGACGGTAGACCACAGGGTTGATCTGCTCAAGGACCTTGAAGGGGCCAATATAGTTAGCTGCGAACTTAGCGGACTCAACCCGCAGCCTGATGTTTCGGGCAGAAAGCCACACTAAGTCGCCAGGGGCAAAGGTCGGAGCAGGGCGCCGGTGTGCATCAGCGGAGATCCTCATTCTCTCCTTGGAGGCCCGGATAGCATCCTGAGTGCGATCCCAAATGTCACGTGCCTCCACTGCCCAGTCTGCCACCCTAGAGTCGGTAGATGACATGGGCAATGGGACGCACGGATGCTGGCCGTAATTTAGGAGGAATGGGGTCTGACCGGTGGAGTCGGCCATAGCGTTGTTCAAAGCGAACTCCGCCCATGGCAGCAAGGATGCCCAGTCATCCTGCCTGGCCGAGACAAAATGTCACAGATATGTGACCAGGGTCTGGTTGGCTCTCTCTACCAACCTGTTCGTCTCGGGATGATAGGCCGAGGAGAGATTTAGCTCAATGCTGAGCAGGGAACAGAACTCTCTCCAAAACCGAGACGCAAACTGAGGACCTCGGACGCTGACAATCTTATCCGGCATGAAAACGTACTTAATAAACAAAACTGCCAGGCCCCGTGCAGAAGGTAACCGGGAGAGAGGTACCAGGTGCACCATCTTGGAGAAGTGGTAGGTGACAACCCAAATGACCATGCTGCCACTGGACTTGGGCAGTCCCACCACAAAGTCCATACCAACCATCTCCCAGGGCCTGTCCGCTACCGGCAGAAGGTAAAGTAGCCCAGCGGGCAGCTTCCGAGAAGACCTATTCTGGGCGCAAGAGACGCACACCTGAATAAAGTCCCTGACGTCACGGGCCATATGCGGCCACCAGTACGTCCTCGCCAGAAGCTCAGAGGTCCGTTTTGTCCGAAATGTTCACCCACCCTGGACGAATGAGCCCAAGAGAGGACCTCTGGTCTCAGACGAGCAGGGACAGATGTCTTGCTTGGAAGTACTGACTCAAATGCAACCAGAGCCATGGTCCTCAGGCTCTCGGACGGGACGAGCAGCCAAGGCTCCTCCTCCTCCTCCTATGACACCATGGAGCGGGAGAGAGCATCGGCCCTGACATTCTTCTCACCGGATAGGAAATGGAGGGTGAAATGGAACCGAGAGAAGAACAGGGACCATCTGACCTGGCAAGAATTTAGCCGCTGGGCCGTCTGCAAATACACCAGGTTCTTGTGGTCAGTGAACACCTGAAAAGGGTGGCGAGCCCCCTCCAGGAGGTGTCTCCACTCCGAGAAGGCCAACTTCATCGCTAGCAACTCCCTGTCCCTGATGGAATAATTCTTCTCCGCCGGTGTGAAGGTCTTAGAGAAGAAAAAGCATGGGTGCTTCCGACCTTGCGTGTCCTTCTGGAATAGGACCGCTTCAGCACCGACGGAAGAGGCATCCACCTCCAGAATTAATGGTTTATCTACATTGGGGCGATGTAGAATGGGAGCACTAGCGAAATGGGTCTAAAAGGTAGGAGAAAGCCTTGGAGGCAGGTTCTGACCACAACTTGGGATTTGCACCCTTCTTTGTGAGGGCCATCAAGGGGCCTACCAAAGTCGAGAAGTGGGGGATGAATTTGCGATAGTAATTTATGAACCCCATAAAGCGCTGCACCTCTTTGAGAGAATGGGGTTCCTGCCAATCCATCACCACCTGTAGCTTGGCAGGATCCATGGCCAGTCCCTGGGCGGAGATGATATAGCCCAGGAACGGCAAGGACTCCTGCTCAAACACACACTTCTCCAACTTGGCATAGAGGGAGTGTGCCCGCAGGAGGTCGAAAACTTTGCAAACATCTCTCCAGTGGGAGTCAATATCTGGAGAGTAGATGAGGATATCATCCAGTTAGACTTCAACTGATGAGTGGTGAGCATACCCCGGAAGATGACGTTCACAAAGTCTTGGAAGATGGCAGGAGCATTACAGAGGCCGAAGGGCATCACCAGGTATTCGTAGTGCCCATCCCTGGTGTTAAAGGCCGTCTTCCATTCGTCCCCCTCACGGATGCGAATCAGGTTGTAAGCCCCCTGCAGATCAAGTTTAGCAAACACTCTCGCTCCCCGTAGTCTATCGAACAGTTCAGATATCAGGGGCAGAGGATACTTGTTCTTAACGGTAATAGCGTTAAGACCCCTGTAATCGATGCAGGAACGCAGTTCTCCATTCTTCTTCTGGACGAAGAAAAATCACGCGCCCGCTGGTGACACTGACTTCCTAATGAATCCTATTGCCAGAGTCTCCCTGATGTATTGAGACATGGCTTCTGTCTCCGGGAGAGATAAGGGGTAGACTCGACCCTGGGTAGGCTCAGCACCCGGCAAGAGGTCAATAGGACAGTCATAGGGGCGATGCAGTGGAAGGGTCTCCGCCACCTTTTTGGAGAACACGTCTGCATACTGTCGATAGTGTTTGAGGAGTGAGGAAAGATCTGCGGGGACTTCAGTGGAGGCAACCTGGACGCACTCCCTCAGACATCTACCCTCACATGACTTACTCCAACCAAAAATTCTCCCGGAGGACCACTCTATATGGGGAGAGTGATACCGCAACCAGGGGACCCCTAGAAGGACCTGGTCGATACCCTCGGGCATGACAAGGAGGGAAATTATCTCCTGATGAGATGGAGACACCGAGAGTATCAGTGGAGCGGTTTGGTGGGTAATCTGTGAGGGCAGAGTCACGCCGTTCACTACTCTGACGGTGCCTGGCTTAGACAACATAAACAGTGGTATTGCGTGCCGTTGAACGAAGGCAGATGACATGAAATTGCCCTCTGCTCCAGAATCCACGCAAATCTCCACTGCCAGAGTGGAAGAACCAAACTCAAGTGTCCCCTTAAAGGACAACTTGGAGGAAAATCCCACGGATTCTAGTGAGATGCCTCCTACGGCCACTAGGCGCGAGTGTTTTCCCAGCCGCTGTGGGCACCGGTTGGCAAGGTGACTGGACTGCCGGCAACCATGACAGATCACAGGGGCTCGAGCGGATCGGGGCCTGGATCCCTCACAGGAAGCCCCCTGACGCTCGGACGCCCGAGCGGGAGGTTCCAGAAGTTTAGCAAAGCTGGGTGCCACCCTAAACCTCTGCCTACACAGGGACCGCTCCAAGCCTCGCTCGGCAAAGCGAAGGTCTATACGGGTGGAGACGGTGATAAGCTCCTCCAGTGTAGCGGGAATCTCCCCGGTGGCCAGAGCATCCTTCACATGGTCAGCCAAACCTCTCCAGAATGAGGACCTTATCTGGCCACTCGAACTCCGAGACCAGCGTCCAGAACTGGATGGCAAAGTGGTTGACCATGGACGAGCCCTGTGACAATGTCAGAAGCCGAAGCGTGGTGTCATGGGTGACTCGCGGTCCCAGGAAGACCTGCTTCAGAGTGCCCAAGAACTGCGAGGCACTCTGCACCACATGATCACCCCCCTCCCACAGCGGTGTGGCCCATTCCAAAGCCCTGCCCGACAAGAAGGAAAGAATAAATCTCACCTTAGCCCGCTCGGAGGGGAATCGTGCTGCCAGCAGCTTCATCTGTATAGAGCACTGGCTCACGAAACCCCTACAAGAAGCACTATCGCCCGAGAACTTCTCGGGCAGCGGGAGGCGGGACAAAGGGACAGGGATGGCAGTGGTCACACGGGAGACAGCCTCCGTGGCTGCCTAAACAGCGACCGAAGTAGCGTCCGCAGCTGAGGCTGAACGCTCGAGAACCGCCAACCTGCCCTGCAGCTGCCGGATGTACTGCAGCAGTCGCTTTCATCCACCATTACTAGCCAGACCCTGGCGCTAGTATACTGTTAGGGGCTGGCGGAACGCACCAAATAAAATAGAAGGTATTTAGGTGCGCTTGAAGCCCGGGGTCCACCTTGCAGAGATGGAAACTGCTGCTCGGTAATGGCGGGCACTATATAGCAGTATAAGTGAACGCACGCGGGTTAACATCATTCGGTATATACGAGGCGGACTCTGTTGCCTCACAGAGCCACACCACCGCTGAACATAATTGCCGAAGCCTGTTAAGATCACAGAGCTTGGCGAGGTGAGCGCTGGTGTAAAGTCACAGGACTCTGCCCCAAGACACAGGGTCGGAGACCCTCTAGACTCACCAGCACTCGGCACCGCAGTAGATGCGGTACTATGTGCTTAGTGCTGGATGGCACAATATGGCGCTATGTGAGGTGCTGACCCGGATGCGCTGTGGCCTAAAGCCTAGCCACTGACGGGCGCTGACTCTAACACCAAGACCCTAAACGCAGACACAACCAAGGATAGGGGTTTCCAATGAGTCAGTCACCAGATACATGCATCCATCATCATACACACCTTAAGCTTAAGAGTCTATACTAGTGCATGGCCGTGCGGCCATGCAACTCTTTTAAAGCAGCGTCCTACCGGGACCTTCCTGATGGTCCAATCCGAGCTGGAGAAGGACCTGAGCATGTGACCTCCGATCTCCAATGAGAGATCGTCCCACGGACATGCTCAGTGGACCAAAAGGAGGACTTAGTCCCTGGAGTAGCTTGCTGCTGACCAGCATACGTTGCTATAGCTGGACCAGAGGTGGCAGCAGCAACCAAACCTACAGAGCTGGTCTGACCAGAGCGCCTGGATCGACGAGTCTGCTGAGCAGCCTCCTCTGCGGCCGGAGAGGAATGGGAGACTGCCCAATGCAAGGCTTGGGATTCCTGCTGTGCAGCGACCGGAACCCGACGCCTAACAGGTTCATTGGACCTTATAAGATTTTGGAAATCATTAATCCTGTTTCCTTCCATTTGGCTCTTCCAGGAACATTTAAGATTCACAACGATTTTCATAAATCTTTGTTGAAAAGGTTTGTGGAGCCAGTAGTTCCCATGGCTGCGCCCCCTGATCCTGTATTGATTAAGGATAATCTGGAGTATGAGGTAGAAAAGGTATTGGATTCTCGTCTGGCTAGACGGGGACTCCAGTACTTGGTCTACTGGAAGGGTTATGGTCAGGAAGATAATTCTTGGGTGTTTGCTTCTGACATTCATGCTGAGAGATTGGTTCGCGCCTTCCACCAGGGCCCATCCTGATCGGCCTGGTGGCTCGGGTGAGGGTTCGGTGACCCCTCCTCAAGGTGGGGGTACTGTTGTAAACACGTTTGACCTGGATTCTGAGTTTGGGCTCCCTCTGGTGGTTGCAGCGGGTAATGAAGTTGGTCTAGCTGACGGAGGTCAATCACCTGAAGAAGATTGGAGGTCAGGTGTTACTGACTGGGAAGATTTAAGTGAGCATCCTTCCCTCAATTGCTGCTGGTGATTTCATTTCTTCCTGTGCACTTTGGAAGTCTGTTTGTCCCCTGCTTGGTCCTGCATCTTTCAGATAAGTTATTTGTCCATTTTTGCTTTACTCTGATTTCTGCTTTGCTGTTGTATGCTCAGCCTTGTTCCCTGCGGGGACCTGCGCTGGACCCCGTTCTATATGCTTCAGCTCATGTCAGTTTGTTCAGTGTTTCTGATCCCTTGGTATATCAGAGCCTTTTGCTTTGCTTCCAGTTCACACCAGAATTCTGATCTAGTGGGGGAGAGGTCGTGTGGCCTCAGTATTTTTGCTTATCAGATGAAATGGATTTTTCTAGGGTTATTTGCGTGATTGCAGACAGGATTCTTTTCCGTCCTGTTCTATCTAGACAGTTTGGGCCCCATAATTTGCTTACTCTATTTTCTGCCTGTGTTTTTGCTTCATCTTGTCTCAGCGGCAATATATGTTTGAGGGCTATCTATTCCTTTGGGGTTCTACTCCAGGGCAGTTTAGCATTTCCCTTTCTTTCTTTAGGCTTAGTTAACTCTTTGGCTGCGCCGAGACACCTAGGGCATCGTAGGTACGTCCCACGACTAATTCTAGTTGTGTTGTCAGATTAGGGGACTGCAGTCTGCTTAGTTACCAACCTTTCTGATGTTCTGGTTGCCTAGCCTATGCCCCGGCTATCCTCCTCGGTTGCAGAATCATAACAGATGGCGTTCCAGGAGCCGAAGAGGGCGCTGTGTAAACATCCGGTTGTGGTCTCACCAAACTTAAGCAAAGAGTTCGTGGTCCAGACGGATGTGTCAGAAGTTGGCGTGGGAGCCATGCTGTCTCAAGTAATAAATGGAGAAGAACATCCTATCCTGTATTTGATCCGGAAGCTCTCGTCATGTGAAAAGGACTACGCCATCATCAAGAAGTAGTGTCTAGCCATAAAATGGGTCGTGGATACAATTAGGTATTTTCTACTAGGCCAAAGGTTCAAACTTGTGACCAATCATACCTCTCTGAGATTGTTAAGGTAGACAAAGGGTAAGAATGTCTGGGTGACTATGTGGTTTTTAGGCCTCCAGAATGTCAGGTTCCATGTAGAACACAGACCTGGGAAGTTAAAAGGGAACGCAGTTGCCCTCTCCTGAATTCCCAGTTTGGTGTCTGAAGGTGCCAAAGCCCCCGGCTTTGGGCAGAGGGGGGAATATGTGACAGGGTCACTGGCACCGTATATGAGGGGAGATATGTGTCACAAAGATTGCTTTCCTCCGTGATCTAGAAAGCTATAAGTTTCTCTTCAGCATGCTATGTGCTGAAAGTGTTAATCAGCCATGAGATGGGACGGTTTCTAGGTGAGTAGGTAAGAGATGGGGATGCCTACTCACCATATCTCCACCGCAAGGGTGTGGCTGGTGAATTAAATGGCCAGCCAGTTTTTTTGTCCTCTGTCTGTGTTGTGTGGAGGAAGGTAGCCTCCAGACTGATGCTCCTGTCAGAGCCGCTTTATGTGTTGTCCCAGAAGATGGAAGCCATACTGGGGAGGAGTTTGCATGTACTTTTTACTTTCATTTGGGCCAAAAAGGCTGTTTTCTGTTACCAGTTTGGGCTGTTTGGTTAAAGTCTCTGGGTGGTTTATTTATTGCATCATAAACCAAACATTTTCCTGTGTCTACCTCAGGGAGCAGCTAAGCGAGGAACACGGGTAGCAACTGTGGACAAATTGCATGTCCTGGGTTAAGACGGCTACAAAGATGGAACAACGGTTGGACGAAATGGAGGAGCTAATCAAGCATCTGATTTTGATTCAAAAGCAGCAACATCAACTGCATTGTGAACAGTAGCAGTACCAGGAGCAGCAGTTCTGTGTGCAGCAGCAGAAACAGCAGGAGACAAATAAACTCCTGATGCAGCAGATCCAACAACAACAGAGGTAGATGGAACTCCTGGTGGGAGATGTCCGCAGCAGAGAAACCGCCCCTGCCCCACATCAAGTTAATGACTCGTTCGTCCAAAAAGCAGTAAGATAAGCCATGCAAAAGATGGCCTCAGGGGATGGGCGGGATGTCTACTCAACATATCTCCACCTCAAGGCTGTGGCTGGGGAAATAAATGTCCAGCCAGTTTGGTTTTCCTCTGTCTGTGTTGTGTGGAGGAAGGAAGCCTCCAGACTGATGCTCTTGCGTGAGCTGCTATACGTGTTGCCCAGAAGTCGGATGCCATACTGGGCAGGACTTTATATGAACTTTTTACTTTCATTTGAGCCAGAAAGGCTGTTTCTGTTACCAGTTTGGGCTGTTTGATTTATGATGCAATAAACAATCCAGAGACTTTAACCAAATGTGTTCCTGTGTCTGCCTCGTGGAGCAGCTAAGTGAGCTGACCTTCCACACCTGCTTGACTGTAAAAGACCATCAGAAGGATTTAGCAGACACTGAAGTTGTGGTACATTGTTGTACTCTTCAGAGACATCTGCACAAATATGGCCTTCATGGAAGAATCATCACAAAAACCCTCTCCTGCATCCTCACCATAAAAGTCATCATCAGAAGGGCTGTCTCCTCCCTGGTCCATCCCCCTGATCGCTGTGATTGGCTGTTCTATTCCGAACATCCAATCACAGCGCCTCTCATTGTTTCAGCCAATCAGATTGTACCTAGACAAGAAAAAGATAGAATACCACTGGCCCCCACTCCACATCACCTAAACAGGTCAGTCACTAGTTCCTGGACCACTCCTGAGACCCCCGGAGGGTCCTGGCCAGCTTCCCACCCACCTGCTCCCAGTGAGGCCTGGAGGAGCTACTATATCCCCCCAGGGTAACCCACAACAAAACCCACTGTGATAAAAGGCACAATCAGAGACTAGCTGCACACAGAACCCCCCCCCAGGAACACCTGTAAAGGGGCCCCTAAAAGTGGGACAGCGACCAGGAAAAGCCGAGAGAAAAAGGTCTCTTCAGCAACGACAGGGCCCAAGAAGGGAGGTTAAACACAGTCGGCTGGTCATTTCTCCTGGGAAAAATGGTGACATCTGCTTGCAACTACAGTGAACTGCAACTGCTTTTCACACAAGGCAGTCCTAGTGGACCAAAATAAGAACTACAAGTACCTGCTTTGTGCTATAGGGAGAGATATTTCTATAGTTGCCAAGAAACATAAGAATTGATAATTCTCTGGAGAAAGGACAAACTGCAACAACAGAGAGGGCTCAGACGCTGACCCCATTTACATCATCAATTCAGCAAATGGATCTCTACATGTTACGTAGCTCACGAAAGCCGGAGAACCCTATGCAAACAAGCAGTGGGAACCACAGTAAGGGGGAAGACATCATGGACCCAAGCCCCACAAGAGAGGATGCTACCGCAACACACTCGCAACAGAAAACCTTTGGTAGGGAGGACATTGAAGACCTGAGTGTAGCAGGGAAGACCCTTCAAGATTGATAACAATAGACTATAACAAACTGGCAGCTGACGTGGCAAGTAGCATCATGCCAGTCATCCAAAAGACCCTGGAACATGCTATCAGGAAGGCCCTCCTGCACATTCAAGAGGAATTGAGCAAACATAAAGGACAGATAGAGGAGCTGAAGCAGAGGGTCCCACAACTGGAGGGTGATAACGTGCAGCTCTCCTCACAGTTGAAAGAGACAACTACAGAAACAAAATGCCTGTCTGAGAAGGTCGAGGACCTGGAAAACAGGTCAAGGCGCAGCAACTTAAGGCTAGTGGGGCTCCCTGAGTTGATCCATGCAGCTGAACTGCAAAGACTCTGCGAAAGAGACCCATAAATGGCCCTGGGAATTAATCATGGTTGTACTGTTGAAAGGGCTAACAGAGTTGGGCCAGATCTACGATCTCACAACCAAGGATCGAATGAACGGACATTAAGACCACGTCAAGTAATCATGAATTTCCTGGACTATAATGATAAGTTTGACATAATGAGAGCATACAGAAGATGTTCCCGGCCAGTGACTTTGAGAAGGATGAAAGTCCTACAATTTGAAGACTATTCCGCGGAGGTGGCAAAAGGCAAGAAAGCCTTTAGTAAAATATGTGCAGCACTCTATTAAGCAAAGAAGAGCTTTACACTGCAATACCCGGAAACACTGAGGATTTTCCAAAACGAAGGTGATACCCTCATCTACAACTCGCCAAATGATGCAGAAAAAGACATGGAAAAAATACTGCGCGATGCAAAAAACATCGAACAAAGAAGAGGCCATGAGGAAGACCGCTTCCCCTCAACACCAAAGCCTCAGAGGACATATGACCAGCCCAGGTGAATCACCAGAGAAATGGACTGCACCATATACATCTTGCTCTTGACAGTTCTCCCCCACACCACTACACACACCTTTCCTACCAACAGGACAATGTCTCCCCAAGATGACAGAAGTGTCCATCGGCTCCATATTTGGGGGAAGAGACCTGGGTTTGGCAGGGTGGAGGGCAAAAGAGCTATGCAAAGGTGCTGCCAAGGGCGGAGGAGAAGATGCAGATGGCAATGTGACAATCATTTATAACATTTGGTGTGGGATATGTTTCTTCCCACAGGTTTTTTTTTCTCTTTTTTCCTTTTTTTCTTTTGGTGGTTCTTCCTTCCTCAGAAAAAAGGAAAGTCCACAACGCTATTAGTGGTGTAAGAAGCTAGAAATACACTACAGCGTATTGAGAACTCACTGTTTGCTTGCTTTAAGGTTTTAATCTCTGTCCCCTTTCATATCTTTGTTGAGTCTTTTTTCTTTCTTTTCTACCCTTCTCTAACCACTTAAGAATCTCCCTTTAATCCGGAGAACAAAGGAAGAGGAAATAGGCAGTAGTGACAGTGATTATGAAGATCATCTCGTGGAAAGTGAAAGGCCTAAGATCCCCGAATAAAAGAGTAAAGATACTGAGACATCTGAAAAGGTACTCGCCAGATATTGTATTGCTTCAAGAAACTCATCTAAAGGAAGAGGATTTTTCTAGGCTCAACAAGCTGTGGGTAGGGAAAGTAGTGGGCTCGGCAGCTCAAGGCAGACACGAAGGGGTAGTGATACTATTCCATCGTAATTTTGTATTTAATCTGCTGTCCCAGGAGTGTGATGATCAGGAAAGATGGGTTTGGATCACCGTAGAGCATGGAGAAGTCTATTCAATCTACAATGTATATGGACCTAATGGTCCAAGCAAAGTCTTCTTTAATGACCTGGAGAGAAAAATTGTCTTGGACAACTCGCCTCTGATAATTACTGGGGGAGACTTGAACACGATTCACAATGGGAAGGAGGACAGAAAGAGCCAGAGTCTGATCCCTTCAAAATAGACTATTCTCCCCTCCTTCCTTGAACAAACTGGATTGAGAGATGTTTAGCGTTGGCTCCAGAGGATAGAGAGTTTACCACTTCTCTCATGCCCACCAATCCTGGTTAAGTATTGACTATCTGTTGATCTCGGAGAGACTATTAAATAGAGCGAAGTCAGTGGAGATCCACGACCTTGTCATATCTGACCATGCTCAGGTGGGTATGGAATCGGTGGATAACCAGGTAAAAGGAGCACATTACATATGGAAATTTCCAGCTTATCTTACAAAAGGTGATGAGGGATTTAATGACAAACTATGGGGTTGGTGGGAGGAATTTGAATGGGACAAGGAACATGCAAACCAACACGCTTTGTACTGGAATACAGCGAAAGCGGTACTAAGAAACAAAATTATGATGTTTGTGGCCTCACTCAAGAAAAGTGTAGTGGAAAATTACTCAGATTCTAGTGTGAAGCTTAAAAATCTATATACAGCGTTCTTGCAGAGCCCCACAACTCAAAACAGAGAACAATGGAAGCTGGCCAGACAAGAGTTTGAAACCTGGATAGGAGGAGCAGATGTTCTGCTCTAAGCAGGAGGCTGAATTGCTGAGATATGGGAACAGAGTGGGGAAATTGCAAAAGGGAGACTGCAGGCGAGTCCAATAGGTAGATTACAAGATGGCCAGGGAAATATAACCCAGGGAAATATAACCTCCGACCCAAGGAAAATCAATGAAACACTACAAAACTTTTACAAAGAATTGTATAAACCCTCACATACTAATTTGGCAGAAGGTAGAAAATTCCTTCAACAAGTCACTGGTCCAAAACTAACACAAGAACAACACGATACAAGGAGAACAGAAGAAGTGAGACAAACCATAAGTCATCTTCAAAATGGGAAAGCACCAGGCCCAGATGGATTTGGCGGGGAGTTTTATAGGGCCCTCAGGGAACATAAATCCCCAATGCTAACAAACTATTACAACACCATCCTCTTAACGGGGGTCATACCTGAAAGATCTAAAGAAACAAATATTAAAGTCATACCCAAACCAGGCAAGGACCCCCTTGAGGCCTGCTCTTACAGACCCATTTCCTTATTTATGTAGACCAGAAGATTATGTCAAAAATAATGGTGGACAGATTGGCAGTAGTTTTACCCCAACTGGTGAACCCTGCACAAGTGGGATTCGTTAAGGGTAGGGCGACGGTGGAAAACATACGAAAGGTACTAACTGAATTGCACGGGGTGGTTGCCGCAGCCTGTCAGGAGAGAAACCGGCCTTGCTGGCTCTAGTGTGAGTAATAATAATAATAATAATAATAATAATAATCTTTCTTTATATAGGGCCAACATATTCCGCAGCGCTTTACAGTTTAACAGTTTCAAAACACAAGTCATAAGTAACAACGCTAACAATACAATAATTAAAGCAAAATAAGACGAAATAAGACGACCCTGCTCGTGAGAGCGTACAATCTACAATGAGGTGAGGGAGATACAGAGTACAGGTGTGTATTTACAATGGTGTATTTACAATGAAGGTCCAGCCATCTTGCAGGAGTGAAGGATGGATGGAGATAGTGAATGGGCTACGCACGCACACTTACACAGAGAATGACTTTGATTAGTGAATGTGATAGGCCGCTCTGAACAGGTGTGTTTTGAGGGAGCACCTAAAACTATGCAAATTGTGGATAGTCCTGATTTCTTGGGGTAGAGCATTCCAGAGGATAGGAGCAGCACGGGAGAAGTCTTGGAGTCGGGAGTGGGAGGTACGGATTAGTGCAGAGGTTAGTCGAAAGTCGTTTGCAGAGCGCAGCGATTGGCTAGGCCGATAGACAGAAATGAGAGAAGAGATGTAAGGGGGTGCCGCACTGTGGAGAGCTTTGTGGGTGAGAACAAGTACTTTGAATTGGATCCTATAATGAATGGGCAGCCAATGTAAGGACTGGCGAAGAGCGGACGCGTCCGAGTACCGATTACCCAGATGGACCATCCTGGCTGCTGCATTGAGTATGGACTGGAGAGGGGATAGTCGAGTGACGGGGAGGCCAATTAATAGAGCGTTGCAGTAATCCAGGCGAGAGTGGATCAATGCAACAGTGAGGGTTTCTGTTGTTTCTATAGTGAGAAAAGGGCGGATTCTAGAGATGTTCTTTAGGTGTAAGCGGCAAGAGCGGGTAAGGGATTGTATATGGGATGTAAAGGAGAGATTGGTGTCAAACATAACACCCAGACAGCGCACCTGCTGCCGGGGTGTTATTGTGGTACCACCCACGGAGAAGGAAATGTCAGATTTAGGGAGGTTAGTAGACGGCGGGAGCAGAAGAAGTTCAGTTTTGGAGAGGTTGAGTTTCAGATAGAGAGCGGACATGATATTGGAGACTGCGGACAGACAGTCACTGGCGTTCTGTAGTACAGCGGGGGTAAGGTCGGGGGAAGACGTGTATAGTTGTGTGTCATCAGCATAAAGATGGTACTGAAAGCCAAATCTGCTGATGGTCTGTCCAATTGGGGCCGTGTAGAGAGAGAAAAGAAGGGGGCCAAGGACTGAGCCCTGAGGTACCCCGACAGCAAGAGGAAGAGGAGATGACGTGGAGCCAGAGAACAAAACACTGAAGGAGCGGTCAGAGAGATAGGAAGAGAACCAGGAGAGTGCAGTGTCCTTAATGCCTAGTGACTGGAGCCTAGAGAGTAGGAGATGGTGGTCAACAGTATCGAAAGCTGCAGATAGGTCAAGAAGAATGAGCAGAGAGTGGTCACCGTTACGTTTTGCTGTCAGAAGGTCATTGGTCACTTTGATGAGTGCAGTTTCAGTCGAATGTAGGGGGCGGAAGCCAGACTGTGAAGGGTCTAGAAGGGAGTGAATGGAGAGGTAACGGGTAAGGCGGGAGTAAACTAGGCGTTTCAAAAGTTTAGAGATGAAGGGGAGATTGGAGACTGGTCTGTAGTTGTTTGTGCAGGATGGGTCGAGAGCAGGTTTCTTTAGTAGTGGAGTAACGATGGCGTGTTTGAAGGAGGATGGGAAAATGCCCGAGGAGAGGGAGAGATTAAAGATTGTAGTTAGGTGGGTTGTGACGACTGGAGAGAGAGACTGGAGGAGATGTGAGGGAATGGGGTCGGTAGTGCATGTAGTCGGACGAGAAGAAGAGAGGAGTCTGGAGACTTCTTCTTCTGTTATGGGATCAAATGTGGAGAGTGAGCCAGGGGAGATGTAGGAAGGGATGGGAGTCACAGCACTTGGTGGTTGGGAGCAGATTTCTTGACGGATATTATCTATTTTTTCTGTAAAGTGGGAGGCCAGGTCATCAGCACAAATGTCTGTGATAGGGGCTTGTGCTTTTGGCCTGAGGAGGGAGTGAAAAGTGTCAAAAAGTTTCTTGGGGTTGTTGGCTAGTGAGGAGATCAGGGTGGTGAAGTAGGTCTGTTTGGCAAGGTGAAGGGCAGCGTTATAGGTTCTTAACATAAATTTGAAGTGGATGAAGTCTTCTGGTGTGCGGGTTTTTCTCCATAGGCGTTCAGCACTCCTGGAGCATCGCTGGAGAAATTGAGTTTGCGATGTGAGCCAGGGCTCTTTTACTCTGTGTTTGGAGGTTCTGAGGGTGAGGGGAGCTACTTGGTCAAGGGTGCTTCTAAGAGTGTCATTGTAGTGATGAACAGCCAGATTAGGACAGGAAAGAAAGGAGATTGGGGACAGAGATGAGTGTAGGGAATCTGAAAGTGTCTGAGGGTTAATAGCTTGTAGATTTCTGACTGTGTGGTAGGTAGGAATGAGCTGGGGTGGGCGAGGATTTGTGAGCGTGAAGGAGAGAATGTTGTGGTCAGAGAGTGGAAGCGGTGAGTTGTTTAGGTGGGAGATTGAACAGAGCCGGCAGAAGACCAGATCAAGGGTGTTACCGTCCTTATGTGTCTCAGAGGTTGAAAGCTGTGAGAGGCCTAGAGAGGTGGTTAGTGATAGAAGCTGGGATGCAGATGTGGAATTAGGGCTGTTAATGGGGATGTTGAAGTCTCCCAGGATGAGGGTTGGTAGTTCTGAGGACATGAAGTGTGGCAGCCAGGCTGAAAAGTGGTCAAGGAAGAGGGTGGGTGAGCCTGGGGGCCGGTATATGACCGCTACCCTGAGGGAGAGGGGACGGAAGAGCCTGATGGTGTGGACCTCAAAAGAAGGGAATAAGAGTGATGGGACTGGGGGGATGACCTGGAAAGTGCATTGTGGGGACAGGAGTATGCCAACTCCACCACCAGGTCTGTTTGTGGGTCTCGGGGAGTGAGAGAATTGTAAGCCACCGTAGGAAATGGCAGCAGGAGAGACAGTGTCAGAATCCTGAATCCAGGTTTCAGTGAGGGCCAACAGATTAAGAGAGTTGTTCAGAAAGTAGTTGTGTAGGAAAGGAAGCTTGTTACAAGCAGACCGTGGATTCCAGAGGGCACAATTAAAAGATTGAGATGAGGGAGTGCAAGTAATGTTAATCAGATTATTGTGGTTTCGATATGAGGTAGGGTAGGGGTCGAGGTTGGGGGATGGTGGACCAGGGTTGGGGGAGATGTCCCCTGAAATCAGTAGGAGAAGGAAGATAAAGAGCCAATAGTTGTTGGAATTGTAAGTAGTTTTTTTCTGCGATGTGTTTGGGCAAGATGGGCTGAGGTTTCTGAGGAAGGTGAGGAGTGTGTGGGAGCTGTACATGGGAGAGGGAAGTATAGAGGGGCTGATGTGTATGAGTCGTGATGGAGGGGGGATAGGGTGATGAATGTGGATGGCAAGGGTACACAGGAGGATAAAAATAAAGCACATGGTTAAAGGGGAAGGCAAGGTGTGGGTTACCTGACTCCTGCCCTGACTAACTGCCATGTATAACTGCCGTTTTGCTGGATGCTTATCTTCTGTGATGCTTTGCTTATGGGATGCTTGCGTGCTGTACCCCACACTGCGTGCTTCCCCTTAGCAACTACTACATATATAGGCCACACTACAGGGTCAGGAGAGAGGGATTGTGGGAGATGGTTGGGTATAATTTGGCAGCTGGGGCCAGCACACCAGGGGATGGTTAGATGATCAAAGGCACTAGACCAAGATGTGGCAAAATGCTATAGCACCTTCCACCTGATAAGATCTAGAAAGGCCCAAGTCACAGATCTAAAGAAGTAAGTATTACATACAGTGCAACAAATGAATTATACCAAAGCTTTAGCAAGCACATTTAAATATGCAGCAAAATGGTCAAGCAGCAGAAGTATGGAGTTGTACCATTTGGATATATTACAGCAGAGAAATAGAGGCAGCAGAGGTGGGAAGTTGTATCATTCAGGCTGCTTGCTGGCAGTGAATGGAGTAAATACATGCAGGGTGGCTCAGTTGATTACCATTTGGATATATTACAGCAGAGAAATAGAGGCAGCAGAGGTGGGAAGTTGTATCATTCAGGCTGCTTGCTGGCAGTGAATGGAGTAAATACATGCAGGGTGGCTCAGTTGATTACCTGTGTGAAGAGAGAAGATGAATGTTAATTCCATGCCATGTATAACTGCCGTTTTGCTGGATGCTTATCTTCTGTGATGCTTTGCTTATGGGATGCTTGCGTGCTGTACCCCACACTGCGTGCTTCCCCTTAGCAACTACTACATATATAGGCCACACTACAGGGTCAGGAGAGAGGGATTGTGGGAGATGGTTGGGTATAATTTGGCAGCTGGGGCCAGCACACCAGGGGATGGTTAGATGATCAAAGGCACTAGACCAAGATGTGGCAAAATGCTATAGCACCTTCAACCTGATAAGATCTAGAAAGGCCCCAGTCAGAGATCTAAAGCAGTAAGTATTACATACAGTGCAACAAATGAATTATACCAAAGCTTTAGCAAGCACATTTAAATATGCAGCAAAATGGTCAAGCAGCAGAAGTATGGAGTTGTACCATTTGGATATATTACAGCAGAGAAATAGAGGCAGCAGAGGTGGGAAGTTGTATCATTCAGGCTGCTTGCTGGCAGTGAATGGAGTAAATACTTGCAGGGTGGCTCAGTTGATTACCATTTGGATATATTACAGCAGAGAAATAGAGGCAGCAGAGGTGGGAAGTTGTATCATTCAGGCTGCTTGCTGGCAGTGAATGGAGTAAATACATGCAGGGTGGCTCAGTTGAGTATATATGTGTTAGTAAGTACGTGTGTGTGTATGTGTGTGTATGTGAGTACGTGTGTGTATGTGTGTGTATGTGAGTACGTGTGTGTGTATGTGAGTACGTGTGTGTGTATGTGAGTACGTGTGTGTGTATGTGAGTATGTGCGTGTATACGTGAGTGTGTATGTGAGTACGTGTGTGTATACGTGAGTGTGTATGTGCGTACGTGTGTGTGTGTATGTGAGTACGTGTGTGTGTATGGGAGTACGTGTGTGTGTATGTGAGTGTGTGTATGTGAATACGTGTGTGTATGTGTGTATGTGAGTACAGGCGGTGGTGGGGAGGTTCAGCGGCGGCAGGTCCAGCGGTGGGGGGGTCCTGGCAGCGGTCAGCCGGCAGGAAAGACCGCGGCTTGCGGACTGTGCACAGGCTGTGATGGAGGTGGGTGGGAGGGCAGCGGCGGGTCCGGCGGGGAGGCCTGGCGGTAGCCAGCTGGCAGGAAAGACCGCAGCTCGTGGCTTGTGCACAGGCCGCAAGCCGCGGTCTTTCCTGGCGGCTGTAACAGAGGTGGGTGGGCAGGCAGCGGCGGGGGGGGTCCATCGGCGCGGTGGATTGTGGGATTCGTTGACATCCAGACGGAAGTGGATGACAGACAATTTAAGGTAATTATATATATAGATACCCAATTGGAAAGACAACTGGCGGCGCCGTGGAAATTAAATGCCCTCTTACATACAAAACAGGCCAAACTCCCGCAAAATGTAAAATCCTCCCTATTGCTTCGGGATACTATTGTATGCTGGAAGATAGTAAGGAAGGCATTCGACCTTCCCTTCCAGATCTCTAAACATATGCCACTATTTGGTCACCCGGAATTTCCCCAGGGAACAGAAATCAAAAGAGCGATAGAACAAGCAGGCGATAATATGAAGAAAGCAGGGGATATTATGCATACAGAGGTTAAACGATGGCTGAGCCCACAAGAAATCATGGACAAATTCCATATAGAAAGCAGACACTTCCAGCAGGTCATGCAGGTCCATTCTTTCTGCTTATCTAGACTTTGTAGGCTGTCTAATGAAGTTGACGCGCCCGAGGGGCCATGGGGTACTCGGTACCGAGCCCGTTAACTTCAATGGGAGATGTCACAGCGGCGGTGACCCGGTCCGTGGCCCCAGGCGGTCATGTAAAAGTGGTAGAATGGAATAGTTTATGTAGTGATTCGTGACGCGAGTTGGAGTGTTCGACTGTAGTATAGCCGGCACTGCAGATGATCCCTGGGGGAGTAGATGGTGATGGCAGTGCAGATGTTAAAACCCTCTTCAACCAGGGCAGGACCCCCAGAGATTGTGATGCAAGTAGAAGGCATGGAGTAATAAGGCAGGAAACAAGGAAAGTCACTTTAGTATTTACTGTAGTTCAGGTGCAGTTCAGAGGAGATATTACAACTCTCATCAGGTTACTGTCTGCTCTGGAGAATGGGAGTTATCTTTCTCTTTGCTGTGACTCAGTGTACCTCCTGCTATTCTAATCCCTTCTGGGACCAAAGCTTTCTGGAGTTTAGAACTTCCCAGCATTGCCTTTACTCACTGTGTAATTCGCTTTCAGCAACTTGCAGTTTGAATCCTTTGTGATGCAGCTGAAGTTCCCACTTGCATTGTCCTTCACTGATTCCAGGTTATTGCCATATTTCTGAGGGAAAACACCTTTCTTCTGGTTGTGTAATTACAAGCAGTCTCTCAGCTTACCACCCAGCTCTGAAAGCAGGGATGATCTAGGGGCTGGTTCCCTGCTTTTTAGCTCTTACTCCTGGATCAGCCACATGTCATCATGCCCCTCCCCCTCCCAGTTAGGGTATGTCTGCAAAGCTCTCAGCTTCAGACAAGTGGGGGAGTGAGGCAAATTGTGTGTGTATGTCTAGCAGAGAAAGCATAACTCCCATTGCTCACAAAACACATATAGAACAGTACATATTTAACCCTTTTGTGGCAATAAAGATGCAGGGTGCCACATTCCCCTCTAGTTAAAGGTAGCACATCCTCGGGCTTCACAAGGAACATAAGCATATAATAAATGACATAACAGTTAACTTGAGTATAAGTAAACATTCCCAGTAACTGAGTTGAGTCGTGGATTACAGCCCAAAACCACTTCTGATTGTTTGGATCGTCCCTGAGTGCAGCTGCAGGGCACACAGACCATAATAGAAAATTCACTGCACTGGCTGTTTTAGATGGCTTCCTGCCAAGGCACGATGAACATATTTTTCTACTCAAGTTTAAGAGTCTTTACAAGGGTTCTTGTAGTAGAAAAAGGCATAATAACTAGTGAAATCTCACATTAGTCCATGTGAGCACAATTTCTTTAACATTTTTAGTAACGTTACCTAAGGCAAAATTCAATGCAAGTAAATATTTTTTTTACAAATCATTTCTATAAATCATTTCTAGAATGAGAAGGGGTTTGGCCCGGTGTGCAACGCTGTGATCTGCGCACGTTAGGAATACTAGGCAGCTTCCTACGAATCTTTGAACCTACCATGGGTACAACAGGTTCACTGCTGACTGTGGGCAAATTTTCTGATTCTTCCTCATGGACAACGTTAGTGGTTGGCATTAGCTTCCAGAACAATTCGGTGTCTCTGGTAAAGACTTTTGTGGGAACACCATCACTGGACCTACCACTGCGCTGTTAACTTGTAGCCAAGAACTAGGGAATTCACCTAGAACAGTGCGAATCTTTGTATCAGTCCTTTCTTTTTGCTGAGAATCTTCTTTAGTCTCAACTCTTTCACGCAATTGTGCTGGATATACTTTCAGATTGTCTCTGGATACTGTGGTACACGTTTTTCCACCATCTTTGGAGATGGTACACCCTTTCCTGTTGTCAGAGCTAGATTGTTGAATAGTGTAAGGCTGAGCCTCCCATTGGTCATCTAATTTGTGGTTTCTTCTCTTTTTCTTCAGCACTTGTTCACCTGTTGGTAAGGGGGTTGCTACAGCATGTCTATTAAAGTTTCTTTCCTGTTTTTGCCTAGCTTGCGCAAGACTTTCTTCTACACATTGTTGAACTTTCTGATACTGCAATTGTCTTTTAGTATTCCAATCAGTGTCCAGTTGGCTCGATATGGTTTCAGGAGTTAGGACTCCCATTTCTAGGTCGATGGGGAGTTTACCTGGACGTGCACGCATCAAGTATGCTGGGGCACATCCTGTTGCACTGGTTGGGATATGGTTGTACATTTCAATCAAATCAGGCAATTTTTCAGGCCATTGGCTCCTTTCTTCCAGACGTAGGATCTGCAATAAATTGATCACCAGATTATTTAGTTTTTCGCAAAGACAATTGCCTTGAGGATGGTATGGTGTAGAGGGAGCAAAATTCTTGAAAGACTTCTGCTTCGAAGGCTGGACCTCTGTCTGTCAGCACTTGACCTGGGTAGCCATGGGGTCTGCAGAAATATTCTCGGAATGCCTTTGCAGTTGTTCTTGCTGTTTGGTCTTTCACAGGAAATACCACTAGGAAACGGGAATAGTGATCCACTATTGTTAAGGCATAGGTATACCCTGATCGGCTTGGGGTTAGTTGCAAGTGGTCTAGGGCCACCAGTTCCAAAGGTTGTTTAGTGATGATGGGCTTCAAGGGGGCCCTTTGATTGGCAGAATTCTTTCTTCTGAGATTACATGGGCCGCATTCCCTACACTACTGTTCAATGGACCATCTCATACCTGTCCAGAAGAAGCGGTCGCGGATGACTACTTCCAGCTTTTTCAAACCAAAGTGTCCCGCTTGATTGTGGTAAGCTTCCAAGACCATGGGCACGTCCTTTTTGGGGACCACGATCTGCCACACCAGTTCATGCGTACATGGGTTAATTGCTCTTCGGATCAACTTGCCTTCATAAAGGAACAGCCTCTTTCTTTCCACAACTGTTGGACATCTGCAGGCGCATCAGGAGCTGGAGAAGAATCTGCTTCTCCAAGGAGTTCTTTGACCATACATATAGCTGGGTCACTGCTCTGTGTCTCTGCACAACCATGGTGAGGTAGTGGATTAAGGGAAACTTCGTGAACGGCAAGACTTCTCCCTGTCACATGGTTTGAGTCTTGGGAGACATTGTGGCGGTGGAATGCTGGCATCTCTATTTCTTCCAGGTCGTCTAGATCCTTTGCTGGAGCAGGAGCATTTGGCATACGGGATAAGGCATCGGCATTGGCGTTTTTAGTGCCAGCTCGGTATTTAATGACGAACTCATAATTGGACAACCGAGCCACCCATCTTTGCTCCAAGGCGCCAAGTCTGGCGGTCTCCATTTGGGTTAACGGATTGTCCATATAAATTGTAAACTAGGATGAGGCCAAATAGTGCTTGAACCTCTCAGTCACTGCCCAAATGATAGCCAAGAATTCTAGCCTGAAGGAGCTATAGTTGGTAGGGTTCCTCTCAGTAGGACGAAGCTTCCGACTGGCATAAGCAATGACTTTCTCCATACCCTGCTGCCCTTGAGATAGGACAGCTCCTAACCCAACATTGCTGGCATCAGTGTGCAGGATAAACGGCTGATCATAGTCTGGATACGCTAAGATCTCTTCTCCCGTAAGTGCTTGCTTAAGGCTGTTGAATGACTCATCCAACTTAGCATTCCACTCAATCAGGCGACTATTGCTGCTGGCCTTTTTGGATTGGCCCACTAGGAGATCTTGAAGAGGGGCTGCCAATTTAGTAAAGTCTTTGATAAAGCGTCTGTAGTACCCCACTAGACCTAGGAATTGTCTGACCTCTTGGGTGTTGGTGGGTACTTGCCAGTCCCTGATGACAGTCACTTTGTCTGGGTCGGCTGCTACTCCTTCTGCACTCATGACATGGCCAAAATACTGCACTTTGGGCTTTAGGACATGACATTTAGATGGTTTTACCTTCAAGCCGAAGTTGGACAATGCCTCCAAGACCTCTGCCAGGTGTTGCAGATGTTCCTCATAGGTCCTGAAATATACAATCACATCATCCAAGTGCAACAGCACAGTCTCAAAGTTCATATGTCCCAGGCAACATTCCATAATTCTCTGAAAGGTTCCAGGAGCACTGCTCAATCCAAACAGCATGTAATTAAATTCACATAGCCTCATAGGGGTAGTGAATGCAGTTTTTTCTTTGTCTGCCTCAGCAGCAGGAACCTTCCAGTATCCACTGGTTAAGTCCAAAGTGGAGAAGTACCTAGCTGATTTTAATGCTGCTAGAGACTCCTCTACGCGCGGTAAAGGGTATGCATCTTTGTGAGTAATTTTGTTAAGCTGTCTGTAATCTACACACATGCACATTGTACCATCTTTCTTTTTGACTAACACCAGGGGAGCTGCCCAAGGACTGTAGATATCCCTGATTATCTCTGCTTGTTTCATTTCTCTTAGCATATTGTCATGATCCAGTGTGGATCTGACAGTTTAAATGGATAAGTGAACTTTTTTCCTTTGGCTAGGTGCCAAAGTGGTGTGATTGCCCCCGGTGGCCATTAGAATTATTACACGTGGTGTCGTTCATTCTAAGTTGCCCCGGTGGTGGTGAGTGGTAGTGCACTTTAGTTTCTTTGGTTTAGTGCACGTAATTATAATTCAGGTGTGAGGCTCTATAAAAGAGAGCCAGGTGTGTTCAATCACTGTTGGTGATATTGTGTTCGTCATTTGGGAAGCAAGCCTGGGTGAGGAAGGAGCTGAACATGAGTCCTGCGCAGCCCAGCCAGAGGGGACGAGTGGCAGCTATGTGGTCTGCAAGAAGGGCTGGCATGGCATGGTGGAGTCACAGTTTATGGTGTCGGCAGGAAGTGCTGGCATGGCTTGGTGGAGTGGCGACGATGGTAAGAGTTGCACTCAGCATGCTGGACTTGGTTGCTGAAAACTGGACTCAAGCATGCTGGACTTTTTGGCAGAAGCTGGACTCATCTTTGGGACTCTGTTTACTGGGCAGCTGCAACTGGTGGTGGACTCTGCTCCAAGGCTGCACTATGGTGAAGGATCCAGTTATGGTGATGGATCCGGGTGGAGAAGATGCACACAGGTGGTGGGCTCTGTTGCTGGAGCGTATGCAACAGAGCAAAGCTAAGTGGTCTTTCCCCTGTATTATCATTTTTCCCTCATGTGTGTTTAATGCAGTGGTGGGATTAGTTTCTGCACCGACCAATTCCCTAGTGAGGGTTTAGGTTCAGGGCAAGCTAGGGTTTTTAGGTTCCTGTGCGTCGCCCGGTACGGAACCGGCATAGGGAACGTTAGGAGTGCAGGGACTCTGGCTCAGGGGAGTACAGGAGGTCTCCACTTCCCTATTCCCTATTGCAGGGCCCACCATTGTTAATGTTACCCAGGCTCCCCTTTTATTATTTAAATTCGCCTCACTGGAGGTGGGGTTTCCAGACTACTGTATGTATAACGTGTAATACCTAAATTTGCCAGTTGGAGGCGGAGTATCCAGCTGCACGTTTTATTATTTAAATTCACCCCACTGGAGGCGCTGTATCCAGGGTCATGGGTGTCTTATGGGTTCGCCTTGCGGTACTCGCTGCGTCCAGACACACGTGACCGTGACACATACCTTTTGACCACTGAAAATGAGCTGGAGGTGCAGGACGATACCTCTCTTTGATAGGTGGGTGATCTCCTGTGGGGATGTTATGTTGAAACCCTTTTACCTGCCCAAAATCCAAGGGATGATTACTGAAAACCCTCTCGTATTCTTGCACCACCTGCTGCACTCCATTTTTCTGATGTACAGGAGTGGAGTCGGTGCAATATGTATCTTTTGGAGCCATTGCCATCCGTCACTTCTGACGGAGTCAAGGGTTCTACAGCCTGAATATCATTGTTACTGACTGTGAACAGTTTGGCTACGGTTGCATAATGGGGCAAGCAAGCTTCCTCCTCTCCACAGTTTAGAACACGTACCGGAACCCTGCCCCTTTTAACATCAACAATTCATCTGGCCGTCAGCACAGTAGGTCTGCTATCTGAGTAGACTGGTTCAAGGAGAGCTTGGTAGTCCCATCCTCTGATGCCTATGGGTGCTCTGCACCAGATGAGTGTCTCACTCCAAGGGGGAAGCATAATGGAGTAGGGATCACTCACCCTTAAGTTACCAATCTCTCCACCAGTTAACACCACCTGCTGTTGCTGCACAAGGGCCTTGATATCTTTATTGAGGGCATGCTGTTCTTTGTACGGGGCCGACTCGGCTATGTCTTTCAAAATGGTGATGACCTCACTTAAACAAGTTTAAATCACATTTGTGCCCAATGTTAGGATAGATGGACACCCTCCTCTTTCCACCTCTACCACCACAAGACCTTGAGCTTTGAGCTCCACCTTCCCCACTTTAATGACAACCTCTTTGTACCCCACCTGTGCCAGAGGTTGACCATTACTTGCTATTAAAGACAAGTTACCATCAGGAAGTTGGGTGAAATCAGTCTCAGCCCAATATCTTTGCTACAGTGTGTGAGGCATTGTGGTTACCTGTGATCCAGTGTCCACGAGGGCGGTGAAGGGGATACCATCCACTACCACGGGTATAAGTGGACGTCCTCCAACATAGCTGTTTCTCCAGTTTGTTGGACCAGATTGTCTTACTCCTGGGGGGTGGTCCTCGGCCCCAGGGGTCGCCCATTTAAAGGACATTCTCTTTCGATGTGATCCACCTTATTGCACCGTCTGCAGATGGGTCTCCCAGAAGAGTAAAATCGGTCCGTTGTTCTCCTGCCGGTGTGAGTCAGTCGTCGCTGATGTTGCGGCATCCTCTTTGGCCGTCGCCATGGGAGATCATCCAGGCTTGATGCTAGTTGGATCCTCTCTGTGGGGGAATAAGTCTGGAGAGTCTGAACAGTTTTACTTAGACCAGCCATATTTTTAGTCAGTTCCTGTACTTGCAGCCGTAAATCTGCAATAGAATCATCAACTGGAGTCTGCACGTGCTGTACAGCAGGCACCTGGGGTGAGGATACTGCCCCCTGGTGGTATATAACTGCTGGATGTTTAACTGGCTCAGTGCAGACATAGGTATATTCTCTTAAGATACGGATGGATCTGTCCTTAAACTGAACAAAGTCCATGTTAGGGTTCTGCAATGACATCATGCGCAGTTGTGCCTTACTGGAATCAGACATAAGACCTTCAATGAACTGCTCTTTCAGCATTTTGTTCTCATCTCTTACACTGTCTGGATCAATTTGTTTAATGGATTGCAGCGCCTCCTGCAGGTAAAGGGCATAGTCTCTGTGGTTTCTGTCTGCACCTGAAAAATCGCATCTTTATTTCTGAAGCAGTATGGGTGTCAAAAGTATCCTTTAGCTTAGCAAAAATGTCTTTTACAGTTTTTTTTTTCAGTTGCTGGCCAAGATTTAACTTCTCTCTGGGCAGCGCCACTGAGCTGACTTATCAGTATACTGACTTTCTACTCCTCTGACATAGGGTAAATTTCAAACATGCTGCGCAGCTTCCCTTTAAAGTCACTTAAGGTGTGCGATTCGCCATTGTACTGTGGCAGCCAAGTTGCACCCGGTATATAAGGCATGGTGAGAGGCAATATGGGAGCTGCAGCTGCTGCACCCTGAGTCTTGCCGGGATTAGACATCTTCCCCCCTAGTTAACCTTTGCAGGGGTGCGACTCACCGTTTCAGTTGCTGCAGGTCGTTGCTCCTGTAGGACTTTAGGCATGCACGGTAATCCTGTCCGAATCCTGTTCATGACGCCAAAAATGACGTGCCTGAGGGGCCGTGGGGTACTCGGTACTGAGCCCGTTATCTTCAATGGGAGATGTCACAGCGGCAGTGACCCGGTCTGTGGCCCTAGGCTGTCATGTAAAAGGGGTAGAATTGAATGGGGATAAAGTTTATGTAGTGATTCGTGACGTCAGTTGGTGTGTTCGACTGTAACATAGTAACATAGTTTTGAAGGCTGAAGGAAGACCTTATGTCCATCTAGTTCAGCCTATTTTTAGTGCAGCTGTTCTGCATTGTTGATCCTGGGGAAGGCAAAAAACCCACAGAGTAGAAGCCAGTTTTCTCCATAGGGAAAAAAATTCCTTCCCGACTCCTAAGCTGGGTCAACCATCTACCTATAATATTTTGTTATTCGTAACCTTCTATACTGTTACTCACAAGAAAAGCATCCATTCCTTTCTTAAATTCTTTCAGTGAGTTGGCCATCACTACTTCCTCAGGAAGAGAATTCCAGAGCCTCACTGCTCTTTCCGTGAAGAACCCTCTTCTATGCTGGTGCAGAAATTGTCTTTCCTCCAAACGAAGAGAATGCCCCCTTGTTCTTGTCACAGTCCTTGGTACAAACAGTTCATTGGAGAGATCTCTGTATTGCCCTCTGATATACTTGTACATATATATTAGGTCTCCCCTAAGTCTTCTCTTTTCTAGAGTAAATAGACCTAATTTTGATAACCTTTCTGGGTATTGTAGTGAACCAACTCCATTTATCATTTTAGTAGCCCGCCTTTGAACCCTTTCAAGTTCAGTAATGTCTTTCTTGAGCACCGGCGTCCAAAATTGCATACAATACTCCATGTGTGGTCTGACAAGTGATTTGTACAGAGGGAGAATTATGTTTTCATCTCGTGTCCCCAGACCTCTTCTAATACATCCCATGACCCTATTTGCTTTGGTGGCAGCTGCCTGACACTGGGCACTCCAATTTAGCTTCTTGTTGACTAAGATGCCTAAGTCTTTTTCCATGTCTGATTTCCCCAGCAGTTTCCCATTTAGTAAGTAATTGTAGCATGTTTCTCCTTCCCATGTGCATAACCTTACACTTATCTGTGTTAAACCTTATTTGCCATTTTTCAGCCCAATTCTCCAATTTACTCAAATCTGTCTGTAGTTGCAAACTGTCCTCCTTTGTGTTAACTACCTTACATAGTTTTGTATCATCTGCAAATACTGATATATTACTGTGTAAGCCATCCACTAGATCATTAATAAATATATTAAATAGTAGGGGGCCCAATACAGAACCCTGTGGTACCCCAATAGTCACCCTGGCCCAATCTGAGTATGCCCCATCAAAAACCACTCTTTGTTTTCTATCACTAAGCCAGCTACCTACCCATCTACACACATTTTCCCCTAGCCCAAGCTTTCTCATCTTACTTACCAATCTTTTATGTGGGACAGTGTCAAATGCTTTAGAGAAGTCGAGATAAATGACATCCAATGATTCTCCTTGGTCCATTTGAGAGCTTACATCCTGATAGAAGCTGATCAGATTAGTTTGACAGGAGCGATCCTTCATAAATCCATGTTGATATGGAGTTAAACATTTACTAACATTGAGAAATTCCATAATGGTATCCCTTAGAAACCCTTCAAAAATTTTACCCACAACAGATGTTAAGCTTACCGGCCTATAGTTTCCAGGTTCCCTTTTACACCCCTTTTTGAATATTGGTACCACATTTGCTTGCCGCCAATCAAAAGGAACAGACCCTGTTTCTATAGAGTCTTTAAATATAAGGAATAGAGGCCTGTCTATCACATTACTTAACTCCCTTAATACCCGAGGGTGAATGCCATCAGGGCCTGGTGATTTGACAATTTTAATCTTCCTAAGGCGGTTCTGCACTTCTTCCTGGGTTAGGCAGGTAATACTTAATGGGGAATTTACATATCACTCTGCATTTCCCCTGGCAAATCCTTTTCCTGTGTGAACACTGTTGAGAAAAAAGTCTTTAAAACATTTGCTTTTCCCACATCGCTCTCTACGATTTCACCCACATTGTTCTTTAAAGGGCCGACACCATCAATTTTAATCATTTTACCGTTTATATAATTAAAGAATAGTTTGGGGTTTGTTTTACTTTCCTTAGCAATGAGTCTCTCAGTTTCCACTTTTGCTAAATGTATTTGTTTTTTACACATTTTATTCTTGTTTTAGCTTCTTAAATGCTTTGTTCTCATTATTTATTGCCCTTTTTACATCCTTATTTAGCCACATTGGTGTTCTCCTGTTCCTAGCCCTTTTATTTCTGCTAGCTCGCAGTGGGTGTGTAAAACTGATTTAAATATTTCCCATTTATTTTCTGTGCTCCTATTTTTGAGGACATTGTCCCAATCAATTCGACGAAGGTCCTCTCTAAGCTGATCAAACTTTGCTTTCCTGAACTTCAGCGTTTTCGTAACCCCCTTCCAGGGCACCTTACTGAAGGACAAGTGGAATTGTATAATATTGTGGTCACTGCTCCCTAGGTGCCCATCGACTCGTACTTCTGTTATTCTATCTGGCCTGTTGCTTAAAATTAAGTCCAGAAGGGCTGTCCCTCTAGTTGGGCCCTGCACAAGTTGTGACAGATAATTATCCTTGGTTACTGACAGAAATTGGTTTCCTTTCTGAGATACGCAGGTTTCAGTTTCCCAGTCTATGTTGGGGTAGTTGAAGTCCCCCATAATAATCACCTCATTGTGATTTGCTGCTTTGTCTATTTGTTTCAATAATACATTTTCAGTGGCTTCTGTTATATTTGGTGGCTTATAACAAACCCCTATGAGGATTTTATTACTTTTGCCTCCTTGTATCTCCACCCATAGAGACTCCACCTCTTCATTTCCCTCTTTTAGATCTTCTCTTAGTGTGGGCTTTAAAGTGGACTTTATATATAGATAGACTCCACCTCCTTTCCTTTTTTTACGATCCCTCCTAAACAAATCATATCCTTGCAAGTTAGCCGCCCAGTCATAGCTGTCGTCTAACCATGTCTCAGTTATTCCTACTATGTCGTATTTTTCCTCATACATTACCAACTCCAGATCTTCAATCTTATTGGTAAGGCTTCTTGCGTTGGTCAGCATGCAGGAATGAAGTTTTGCTTCATTTTTCTTTGCTTCCTTCTGAGTACCCTGTCTTCGGTCCTCTTTACCACATCTAGTATCCTTGATTAGTTTGTCCTTCTGCTGCATGTTCTTGTCTGCTGTTTTTCCTCCCATCCCCTCTTCTTCTAGTTTAAAGCCCTCCTGATGAGTGTGCCAAGTCTTCTGGCGAATGAGTGTTTCCCAGGTTTTGTGAGGTGTATCCCGTCTCTTGCGAGAAGTCCATCAAAGAGGTAATTCACGCCATGGTCCAAGAATCCAAATCCTTGCTGCCTGCACCACTGTCGTAGTCAGTTGTTCACCTCTAGTATCCTATCCCATCTTCTGATGCCATGACCATCGACTGGGAGGATTGATGAGAAAACAACCTGTACGTTCCGTTCCTTTATTTTCTTCCCCAAAATTTCAAAGTCTTTGCAGATAGTTGGTAGGTCATTTCTTGCCGTGTCGTTTGTGCCTACATGTATCAGTAAGAAAGGGTAGTCGTCCTTAGATTTGAGGATAGTTGGTATCCTGTTGGCCACATAATTGATTTTTGCTCCTGGGAGGCAGCATACTTCTCGTGCGGTTATGTCCGGCCTGCAGATAGTTGCCTCCGTGCCTCTTAGTAGTGAGTCGCCCATAACTACCACTCTTCTTTTCTTTCCGGACGCACTGCTTGTTGCTCGTGAGTGTTTTTGAGTGTCTTTTGTATAGCCGGCACTGCAGATTATCCCTGGGGGAGTAGATGGTGATGGCAGTGCAGATGTTAAAACCCTCTTCAACCAGGGCAGGACCCCCAGAGATTGTGATGCAAGTAGAAGGCATGGAGTAATATGGCAGGAGACAAGGAAAGTCACTTTAGTATTTACTGTACTTCAGGTGCAGTTCAGAGGAGATATTACAACTCTCATCAGGTTACAGTCTGCTCTGGAGAATGGGAGTTATCTTTCTCTTTGCTGTGACTCAGTGTACCTCCTGCTATTCTAATCCCTTCTGGGACCAAGGCTTTATGGAGTTTAGAACTTCCCAGTATTGCCTTTACTCACTGTGTATTTCGCCTTCAGCAACTTGCAGTTTGAATCCTTTGTGACGCAGCTCAAGTTCCCACTTGCACTGTCCTTCACTGATTCCAGGTTATTGCCTTATTTCTGAGGGAAAACACCTTTCTGCTGGTTGTGTAATCCCAAGCAGTCTCTCAGCTTACCACCCAGCTCTGAAAGCATGAATGATCTAGGGGCTGGTTCCCTGCTTTTTAGCTCTTACTCCTGGATCAGCCACATGTCATCATAGTGTCCAAGCGTACTTCCTCCTTCTTCACACACTGAGAAATACAAGTCGGCCCCTCCCCATCCCAGTTAGGGTATGTCTGCAAAGCTCTCAGCTTCAGACAAGTGGGGGAGTGAGGGAAATTGTGTGTGTGTCTAGCAGAGAAAGCATAACTCCCATTGCTCACAAAACACATACAGAACAATACATATTTAACCCTTTTGTGGCGATAAAGACGCAGGGCGCCACAAAGTGGAACTACATAGTCTAGATAATAGAGTGGGTATGAGCACTCAGAATGTGAGCATATCCTCAATATACAACACTGTAAGACATAAATTCTTGAAGCTAAAGCAGAACAAGCTGTTCAAGACTTGGGAGAAATGGACCGGGGATAAGGATATCGCAGAGACAATTCTACAGGAGTGGGAACAGGTTTAAAAATCCATTTTATGTGAAAGATGGAGTGAAACCTATTTGAAGCTCATGCATACAGCATTATATGGTTCCAATATCCCATCCTCTCCTAGATTCCCTGACAAAATTACAGCGTGGTCTAAGTGCGGAACGCCTTCAACGAATCTCTGGCACGGGGTGTGGGAATGCAGGGCAGCTAAAGAGTACTGGAAACAGGTAGGGGAGCAGGTTCGATTGTGCTGGGGAATCCATCTCCCACAAACTATGCTATTTCACCAGTTAAGACCCCCGGAGACACAACCCACAGAAATTAAAGCAAAGATCCCTAAAAACATCCACACATTCATAGTTGTAGCCTTACGTGGTTTATTTGGCAAATGGCTTAAACCAAGCACCCCATCAATGGTGATGATAATAGCCCAGATGAAACACTTACTGGGAATTGAATTAATAGAGGCGGAAAGGAGTAAAGAAAAATCTGCAGGGAAAGTATTTCCGCTGTGGAAAACGTTCATTGGTTTCCACTGTAGCCCTCACGAAATATCGAGAATGATTAGTCCCTTCCGCCACACGGAATGGTACTGTCTAGAGGATTTGAGCGAGACATTAGGGGTCTTGGGAACTATTCCACATGTATAATGTCTATTAAAGATACAACATATATTACCGTACAATGACACTCTTGACAATGCAAAATACAGTAAAAGAGATTCTCTACCTTCCCCTATTACCCATCTATGTAGTCAGTCTGTCTTTTCTTTTTCTTACTGTTTACCCAAATTTTTTTTTACAAGTAGAGTTGAGAGAAACGGGTCGGTAAAATTCAAAAAACGCTGACTTTAGCTAAAGTCAGGTTTCGCCGATTGGCTGGCTTTGTGTGGCATCACAGTGGGTATAAAAGGCCGTGAACGCTGACCGCCATCTTACTTCTGCCGATCTTAGAATAGGGAGAGGTGCTGCTGCTGCTGATTCTGAATAGGGAGAGCATTAGGCAGGGAAGAAGAAAAAAAATAGCTTCTGCTGATAGCGCTTTTCACTGTACTGTTAGTGTGCAGTGAAAGGGGAGGATTTTTGTTGTGTGCAGCAGCGCTGGTGTTGTGAGTTCATTTTCCCCTTCACCGTTGATGTCTGATGAACTCCCTCTGCTGGTGAAGAGAGGAAATGAAATTGATTGGATTGAGAAGAAGCCGTCATCTGAACAGGTGGAGCCTGATTGGACACCCGGAATCACTGAGTGGATATAAGGCAGCCGACACCCTACAGGGGTGCTGGTGATCCTTTCTGCTCTGAGCTCTTGCAACCAGTTAGTCCTGTCTACTGAAAGCTAAGTTTTTGCTCTCTTATTTTTCCATGAGATTTTGTCTGTTTGCTTCATGTTTTGTGTTCTGCCTGCCCTTGTTGGTGCAGGCTGAGCTCCATTTTTGTCTCTGATCAGTTTATCTCTTGCTCTGTTTTCAGAATATACCTGAGTGCTGATATAGTGATTTTGAAGTCTAGCGACTTCAGGGCCTTTTTCCCTATCAGACGGTTGGGACATTTTTGGTAGGTATTTTTGCGGATTGCAGCCAGCATCTTTTCTGTCCTTTCCTATTTAGTTAGTTGGGCCCCATTGTTTGCTCAACCTGTCTTTCTGTCTGTGTTTGTGTTTTCATCTCCTTTTCACCGACAATACATGTTGGGGGCTGTCTATTGCTTTGGGGTCTGCTCTGGGGCAGTTTAGACTTCCCCTTTCTTTCTTTAGGCTTATTTAGTTCTCCGGCTGTGAACAAGGGGTCTAGGGCACCGTAGGAACCCCCACGGCTACTGTTAGTTGTGGTGAATAGGATTAGGGGTCTGCAATCCGATAGCTACCAACCTCTCCGGTTTTCAGGACTTAGCTTGTATTTTTGTTTTTTCCTCCTTCGGTGACTCATTCATAACAGAATCACCAGCCATACCGCAGATTCTAGGGTACTCAATAGCAGGAAAGAATTGTAAAAAAAAAAAAAAAGAAAAAAAAGGGAATGAAAAAAAAAGTGTCAGAATTTTTTTTTTGTGTGTATATTTTTTCCTCTATTTTTTTGAGGCCGTAGGGGGAATTTTTTCTTCTCAATGGAGATGAAGCAATTGTCTGATTGTGTGGAGCAGCTCGCTGCTGAAGTGCGGGGAATTTCCGCCTATCTTGCTCATTCACATGCTGCTGAACCAAGGATCCCTACTCCTGATGTATTTTTTGGGGATCGGTCTAAATTTTTGAATTTTAAGAATAATTGTAAATTATTTTTTGCCTTGAAGCCTAACTCATCGGGGAGCTCCGCACAGCAGGTTAAAATTGTCATCTCCTTGCTGCGAGTCGATCCTCAGGATTGGGCGTTTTCCTTGAAACCTGATGATCCTATTCTAACTAATGTGAACGCATTTTTTCAAGCCTTGGGGCTGTTGTACGATGAACCTAATGCTATTGATCAGGCCAAAAAGGCCCTGTTGGCATTGAGCCAGGGTCAGGATTCTGCAGAGTTGTACTGTCAAAAATTCCGAAAGTGGGTGGTCCTTACTACCTGGAATGATGGTGCCTTGGCAGCTCTCTTTCGGAAGGGTTTGTCAGAAACCGTAAAAGATACTATGGTGGGATTTCATGTTCCCTCTGGTCTTGACGATTCTATGTCATTAGCCATTCAGGTTGATCGGCGTTTGCGTGAACGCAAAACTGCACGAGAGGTGTTGCCACCTGTTGAACAAATGTCTGAACCTATGCACTGTGATAGCATTTTGTCTAGGGTGCAACATCAGGAGTTCAGAAGGCGTAATAAGCTGTGTTTTTTCTGTGGAGATGCCTCGCATATTATTTCTGTCTGCCCTAAACGAGTGAAATGTTTTGCACACACATTTGCTGTGGGTATTGTTCAACCTAAGTTTCTTCTGGCAATTACTCTGATCTGCTCCCTGTCCACATTTTCCGCTAAGGCTTTTGTGGATTCGGGAGCAGCTCTGAACCTGATGGACTTGGATTTTGCTAAACGTTGTGGATTTCCTATGACACCTCTGCAGACGCCTATCCCTTTGAGGGGTATTGATGCTACTCCTTTGGCGAAGAATAAACCTCAGTTTTGGACCCAGATGGTAATGCGGGTCACCCCAGACCATCAAGAAAATTGCAGATTTTTGGTGTTGCATAATCTGCATGATACCATTGTTCTGGGGTTTCCCTGGTTGCAAATCCATAATCCAGTTTTGGATTGGAAATCTGTGTCTGTGGTGAGTTGGGGTTGTCGGTGTGCCCTTAGTGACGCTCCTGTTATCTCCACCTCTCCCCAGTCGCATGATGTTCCTGACTATTTGGCTGATTTTTATGATGTATTTAGTGAGAATGAGTCTGCGTCTTTGCCTCCTCATAGGAGTTATGACTGTGCAATTGAGCTGAGCCCTGGGTGTAAATTTCCCAAGGGTCGACTTTTCAATTTATCTGTACCCGAGCACGAGGCTATGCGATCCTATATTAAGGAGTCGTTGGAGAAGGGTCATATTAGACCATCCTCTTCACCCTTAGGTGCTGTTTTTTTTTTCGTGGCCAAGAAGGATGGTTCATTAAGGCCTTGTATTGACTATCGTTCCCTCAACAAAATTACTGTTAAATATCAGTATCCGTTACCCCTGATTTCTGATCTATTCTCTAGAGTTAAAGGTGCTTGCTGGTTTACCAAGCTTGACCTCAGGGAGGCGTATAATCTTATTCGCATTAAGCATGGGGATGAATGGAAGACGGCGTTTAATACTCCAGAGTTACATTTTGAGTAGCTGGTGATGCCTTTTGTGCTCTCTAATGCCCCTTCTGTCTTCCAGTGCTTCATGAATGTTATTTTCCGAGATTTTGTGGATACATTTTTGATCATCTATCTGGATGATATTTTGATCTTTTCCAAGGATTGAGACTCTCATGTGGAATATGTTCGGACTGTGTTCCGGATTTTGAGGGAGAATTCCCTGTATGTCAAGGGATCGAAATGCCTTTTTGGGGTACAGAGGATTTCATTTTTGGGATTTATTTTGTCTCCGTCAACTATTGAAATGGACCCGGCCAAGGTACAGGCCATTTATGATTTTGGGTTCAGCCCACTTCTTTGAAGGCCCTCCAGAAGTTTTTGGGTTTTGCTAATTTTTATCGTAAATTTATAGCTAATTTTTCTGGTATTGCCAAACCATTGACTGATTTGACTAAGAAAGGTGCTGTTGTGCTGAATTGGTCTCTGGAAGCTGTTTCTTCCTTTCAGGAGCTGAAGCGAAGGTTCATTTCTGCTCCGGTTTTGCGGCAACCTGATGTCTCACTCCCATTTCAGGTAGAGGTGGACTCTTCTGAGATTGGTGCAGGAGCTGTTTTGTCCCAAAAAGATCCGGTAACATCTAAAATGAATCCCTGTGCTTTCTTTACCCGAAAGTTCTCCCCATCTGAGCGTAACTATGATATGTGGAATCGGGAACTGTTAGCCATGAAATGGGCATTTGAGGAGTGGAGACATTGGTTGGAGGGAGCTATACATCAAGTTGTGGTCCTTACTGACCACAAGAATTTGATTTACCTGGAGTCGGCCAAACGCTTGAATCCTAGACAGGCTAGGTGGGCCTTGTTTTTCACACGTTTTGATTTTGTGGTCTCTTTTCTTACAGGCACTAAGAATGTCAAGGCAGACGCTCTCTCTAGGAGCTTCTTTGCTGATTCTCCTGTTGTGACCAAGCCTGCTACCATCTTAGGTGAAGGGGTAGTTCTTTCTGCCATCTCGCCCGATTTGAGACGTGCTCTGGAAGAGTTTCAGGAGGACAAACCTGAGTGTTGTCCCATTGGAAAATTGTATGTTCCTGACCAGTGGAGGAAGAGAGTGATGTCTGAAGTTCATTGCTCTGCATTGGCTGGTCATCCAGGTATTTTTGGTACTAGAGATTTGGTGAGTCGGCCTTTTTGGTGGCCCGCCTTGTCTCGTGATGTCAGGAGTTTTGTGCAGTCCTGTGGGACTTGCTCCCGGTCTAAACCTTGTTCTCGCTCTAGTGGGCTGCTGATGCCTTTGCCGGTGCCCAGGAGGCCATGGACCCATATTTCAATGGATTTTATCTCTGATATGCCTGGGAATTCAGTTGTCCTTCTCCTCTGCGTTTCACCCTCAGACCAATGGGCAGACAGAGAGAACAAACCAGACTTTGGAGTCGTATTTGAGATGCTTTATTTCTGCTGATCAGGATGATTGGGTTTCTTTTTTGCCCTTGGCCAAATTTGCTTTAAATAATAGAGCTAGTTCTGCCACTTTGATGTCACCTTTTTTTTGTAACTTTGGGTTTCATCCTCGATTCTCTTCAGGGCAGGTGGAGTCTTCTGCCTGCCCAGGTGTTGACACTGTGGTGGAGAGAATGCACCAGATCTGGGACCAAGTGGTGGATAGGTTGTCTCTCTCCCAGGAAAAGGCCCAGCGGTTTTCCAACGGTCATAGGACCATTGGTCCCCAGTTTAAGGTGGGTGATATGGTTTGATTGTCATCAAAGAATATCTCTATGAAGGTGGCTTCTCCAAAGTTTAAACCTAGATTTATTGGACCTTACAAGAATTTGGAGATTCTTAATCCTGTCTCTTTTCGATTGGCTCTTCCTGTTACATTTAAAATCCATAACGTGTTTCATAAGTCTCTGTTAAAGAGGTTTGTTGAGCCAGTAGTTCCTGTGGTGGCACCTCCTGACCCTGTATTGGTGGAAGGTAATGTGGAATATGAGGTTGAGAAGATACTGGATTCTCGCCTGGCTAGACGGAGACTCCAGTATTTGGTTAAATGGAAGGGTTATGGCCAGGAGGATAATTCTTGGGTCCCTGCATCCGATATTCATGCAGAAAGATTGGTTCGTGCTTTTCATCGGGCCCATCCTGATCGTCCAGGTGGCGTGGATGAGGGTTCAGTGACCCTTCCTCAAGGGGGAGTTACTGTTGTGAGTTCATTTTCCCCTTCACCATTGATGTCTGATGAACTCCCTCTACTGGTGAAGAGAGGTAGTGAAATTGATTGGGTTGAGAAGAACCTGTCATCTGAACAGGTGGAGCCTGATTGGACACCCGGAATCACTGAGTGGATATAAGGCAGCCGACGCCCTACAGGGGTGCTGGTGATCCTTTCTGCTATGAGCTCTTGCAACCAGTTAGTCTTGTCTACTGAAAGCTAAGTTTTTGCTCTCTTATTTTTCCATGAGATTTTGTCTGTTTGCTTCGTGTTTTGTGTTCTGCCTGCCCTTGTTGGTGCAGGCTGAGCTCCATTTTTGTCTCTGATCAGTTTATCTCTTGCTCTGTTTTCAGAATATACCTGAGTGCTGATATAGTGATTTTGAAGTCTAGCGACTTCAGGGCCTTTTTCCCTATCAGACGGTTGGGACATTTTTGGTAGGGAGTTTTGCAGATTGCAGCCAGCATCTTTTCTGTCCTTTCCTATTTAGTTAGTTGGGCCCCATCGTTTGCTCAACCTGTCTTTCTGTCTCTGTTTGTGTTTTCATCTCCTTTTCACCAACAATACATGTTGGGGGCTGTCTATTGCTTTGGGGTCTGCTCTGGGGTAGTTTAGACTTCCCCTTTCTTTCTTTAGGCTTATTTAGTTCTCTGGCTGTGAACGAGGGGTCTAGGGCACCGTAGGAACCCCCCACGGCTACTGTTAGTTGTGGTGAATAGGATCAGGGGTCTGCAATCCGATAGCTACCAACCTCTCCGGTTTTCTGGACTTAGCTTGTATTTTTGTTTTTTCCTCCTTCGGTGACTCATTCATAACAGCTGGTGGTGATTAGGCTGCCTTTTAAGGCTACCTGCTAGCTGCATTGCTGTGTGCACACTGCTGTTCAAACTGCTTTATTCAAAGCACTCCAACTTTTATTATTTTGTTCTGGTGAGTTACCGAGCGTTCATTTTTTCACACACTGTATAGCGGTGTACGCTCCTCACACACTACCATGTACCGGCTGGTATCACGGACAAATAGAAACTATCTGGGTGTGACTCTGGAACAACAAGCCAAGGAGATTTTCCATTTTTCCATACCTACACCTTAGAGAACTGTCCGCTTTTCAAACAGTTTCGTATATCTGCTGTTTGATAATGGTCAAAACAAGACAGACAGCATGTGTCAGTCCGTATACAAATAGACGGAGATTGACAATTTTCCATACAGACACCGTATAGCGGTGTACGCTCCTCACACACTACCGTGTACAGACTGGTATCACGGACAAATAGAAGCTATCTGTGTATGGTTCTGGAAAAACAAGTCGAGGAGATTTTCCGTTTTTCCAGACCTACACCTTAGAGAGCTGTCCGCTTTTCAAACAGTTTCATACATCTGCTGTTTGATAATGGTCAAAACTAGACAGAGACAGCGTGTGTCAGTCTGTATAAAAATAGCTGTCCGAGTCTCAAACAGTATTGTATATCTGCCGTTCGCATTAGTCACATCTATACAGAGTCAGCATGTGTGTGTGAGACACTCCGTAAATACATATACGGAGATTGCTAGTTACACAAAAAACGAATACAGCTGTACACTTCTTATACAGTTCTGTGTATCTGCTTGTTGGATTACGGTCAAATACATACTGTGAGAGCGTCTGTGACTAACAAAATATATACGTAGATTTAATTTTTTTAATACACCTTACACAGCTGGACGCTCCTCATACAGTACCATCTCTCTCTGCTGGTATTTTTGGTACATTTTCCCAAACATGAGGAAGTATGGTGGAAGAGGCTGCGGACGTGGGCAGGGGGGCGCAGCTGGTACTAATGGTGGTGGTGCATCGTCTGGTTCTGGCAAAAGCACAATAGCAGCTAAGGCAGGAGGTGCTGAGCCTGCGTCATCGTCTGGCTCAAGAAGGCCTGTAAGGTTCCCTTTTCTTGGTGTAGGAAAACCGCTTTTAAAGCCGGAGCATCAGGAACAGGTTTTGGCGTACATTGCCGAAACAGCCACCAGCTCTATTGCCTCCTCTTCTGAATGTTCGAAACCTGCAAGCACGGAGTCGTCAGTGCAGGGTTCTGGTCAGGAAAAACACCTTTCCTTGTGTCCTTCACCCCCACCAAAAGTTAGGGATGCGGCAGCTCACACTTCAGATTACTCTATGGAGCTCTTTTCACATACCATGCCTGGGTTATCCAGTCAAATCCTGAATTCCCCAGTCCAAGATGAATCTGACATAGAATCATAGAATCGTAGAGTTGGAAGGGACCTCCTGGGCCATCTGGTCCAACCCCCTGCTCAAAGCAGGATTCGCTAAATCATCCCACTGATGCACTGTGCACTGATGCACAGCCACTGCTAGATGATTCTGCTGGTACATTGACCCTGAGCATTACATTTCCCTCGCAGTCTACTGAGCCAGAATCTGACCCTGATGAAACTCAGATGCCCCTTCCCGCATACTATACCACCTTACATGGTGACACAGAGGAAGGTAAAGAGGAAGGTGCAGATGACTTTGAAGAGGAGGTGATGGATGACACAGTTCTTGACCCGGATTGGCATCCATTGGGGGAGAAGGGTGGCGCTGGCAATAGTTCAGATAAGGAGAAGGATCCGCAGCAGGCATTGACATCGCAGCAGCGGTTATCTGGCAGGCCCGTAGCTGTCCAAAAACGTGGAACAAAAACTAAAAGAGTTGCAGGACAGCTTGGCCAGACGGTCAACTTAGTACAGCGTGCAAGGCCAGAAAATGTATACCATAGTAGGAAGAGTGCAGTGTGGCACTTCTTTGTCCAAAATCCTACTGATGAGGCAAAGGTTACCTGTAAGAAGTGCGGAAGGACCTTTAGCCGAGGTAAACAACTCAGAAATTTGAATACCAGTTGCATGCTTAGACATTTAATCAACATGCACTTGCAAGCGTGGACGGACTACAAAACCTCAGGTAGCACATGTGCACCTGCTCCGACTGAAGGTAGCCAGCAACACTCCATCGCTTCCCCCACTGTAAGACCACTGCCACCGTTAAGCACACCACCAGTACTAAATGTGGATGTGTGATCGCAAGGCCAAAGCACTCAGGGAATCACAATGGTTTTGCAACACAACACTGAATCTAGGCCATCACCACCCCCCTCTCGCTCCGTCCGGTCCACCACTACTTCCCCCATATACAGCTCTCCAGTCCAGCTCACCCTACCAGACACTCTGAGTAGGACAAGAAAGTACTCATCCTCTCATCTGCGTACACTGTGTTTGAACGCCTACATTGCCAAACTAATCTCATTAGAGATGATGCCCTACTGTTTGGTTGAAAGCGAAGCTTTCCGCGAGCTCGTGGCCTACGCTGTCCCACGCTATGATCGGCACTTCTTTTCTTGAAAATTCATCCCTGCCCTACACCGGCATGTGAAAGACCGCATTGTCCTTGCACTAAAACAGTGAGAGGAAAGGTGCACCTCACAACAGATGCATGGACCAGTAGGCATGGCCAGGGCCGTTACGCGTCCATCACTGCGCACTGGGTTAATGTGGTGGATGTAGGCTCCACAGGGGACAGCGGCGGTGGAACAGTGCTGCCTAGCCCACGGTATAGGAAACAGTTGGCTGTAGGCTTTCGACCCTCCTCCTCCATCAGCAAAATCTCGTCCACAGAGTGCAGTCACATCAGCACTCCATCCGCAGCTGGCAGTGTTGCACACGAGGTGTCCCACTATCGAACAGCTAGTGGTAAGCGTCAGCAGGCTGTGTTAATGATGATGTCTTTGGGCGACAACAGACACACCGCGGAGGTACTGGCCGATTACTTGCAGCAACAAACTGAGTCATGGCTGGGCAGTCTACATCTTGAGCCAGGCAAGGTAGTCAGTGATAATGGCCGTAATTTTGTGGCAGCCATAGCCCATGCAAAACTCACACACATACCTTGCCTGGCTCACACTTTGAACCTGGTGGTGCAGTGCTTCCTTAATAATTATCCGGAGTTAACATCCCTGCTCCATAAGGTGCGAAGACTGTGCTCGCACATCGGTCGCTCAAACGTCCTCTCCACTCGTATGCAGAAGCTGCAGCGATTGCTTCACCTCCCCAAGCACCGCCTAATCATAGACGTTGCAACAAGGTGGAACTCCACCCTGCACATGGTTGAGAGGCTGTGCGAAGAGGCAGGCTGTAATGCATTTGTGGGATGATACACGGGCAGGCAGTTTGAGGGAAGACTTGGAATTGTCAGGTGTGCAGTGATCAAAGCTGAAAGACCTCTGTAAAGTCCTTCAGTGTTTTGAGGAATGCACACGGCTGGTAAACGCAGATGACGCCATCATAAGCGTGAGCATCCCGCTTATGCGTCTGCTCATGCAAAGTTTGACGCACATTAAGGATCAGACGTCTGCAGCGGAGGAGGAGGGAAGCCTTGATGGCAGTCACCCATTGTCTGGTCAGGGAACTGTCCTGGACAAGGTGGAGGAAGAAGAAGAGGAGGAGGATGAGGGGGATGATTATTTAGGGCAGGAGGATGCTTCTCATGGGGCAAGAGAAAATGTTGGCGTTCCAAGGTCAGGTACAGTCTTTGTGTGTGACTGTAGGGATGTGGATTTGCCAGAAAGTGCTCCTCCACCCAGCAGTGACAGTGGATCATTGACACCTGGAACACTGGCCCACATGTGCGATTATGTCTTGTGGATCCTAAAAAGGGACCCCCGCATTGCCAAAATGATGAGGGATGATGAATACTGGCTGGCCAGCATCCTCGATCCACGCTACAAAGGCAAATTACACAACATCATGCCACAGGAGAACCTAGAGATAATATTGGCTAACAAATAAGCAACTCTGGTAAACCGTTTGTTTGAGGCTTTCCCAGCACACAGCGGCGGTGCTAGTTCTCCCACGAGCCGTAGTGGGCATAATGGAAGAGGTGTTCGTGGTGCACACAGCCAAAGTGGCGTTGGAGACATGGGTTTAATGACCATATTTTGGAATGATTTCTCAAGTACCGCTCACACGACTGCTAATACTGCATCGATAAAAAGTGACAGGAGACAGCAGTTGTCAACTATGATTACAAACTACTTCTCCCATATCGATGTTCTCCCTCACAGGTCATTCCCGTTTGACTATTGGGCCTCTAAACTGGACACCTGGCCTGAATTGGCACAATATGCCTTATAGGAGCTCGCTTGCCCTGCTGCTAGTGTGTTATCTGAAAGAGTCTTCAGTGCTGCTGGATCAATCCTGACAGAAAAAAGGACCTGTCTGTCGACCCAAAATGTTGATGATCTAACCTTCATTAAAATGAACCATGCATGGGTTTCAAAGGATTTTGTCCCACCTTCCCCCGATGACACATAGGTTGCCAGAAAACTGCCTCGCTTTTGTCCTCTTCCTCGGACTTGCCCAATTCCGCCCTTTACAGCAGCTGAATGTCCAGCCAACACATCAACCTATGCCATTTTTTAAACCTCCCTAATTGGGCTGCCCACCCCCCCAAGGGCTGGGGTCAACACCTGGCGCACCCGGGCAAGTGCCGTTGCTCTGAACACATGGATGGGCCCACTGATGACCGACGGCACTGGCACAGGGCCCATCATAGTACAATACAGTGTCTCTGACGGTGGGAGGGTCCACTCGTCAGACACACCAGCGTATTATGAGGGGCCCTGTGCCAGTACCATCGACAAGTGTGCCCTCCCTGCTTGGTCATGGCCACAGCACTTGCAAGTTGCAATACTTACCTCTCCTTGCTCCACCACTGTGTAGTCTGGGCAGTTAAAGCCTTCACAGGGACGGCAACTAGAAATTTGGTGTATTGATCGATGATGGTTAAGATGTAGCTATGGCCTGTCCTGCTGGCCTCTACCTTCAGATGATCAATGGCTACCATTTGTAATGGACGTCAACTTACAAGCGGATGCAGTGGTGCTTTATGATCACCTTTCACAGTTGTGATAGTCACAGACGTGTGACATTCCTGCCTCCATTTTTCAATGTCTCCTCTCATGCCAATCCAATAGAATCGCCTATGGCATGTGGCTTCTGTCTTTTGCACTCCAAAATGACCAGACACATCATGATAGGCAGTGAGGACCATGTCTACATCTCTCCCTGTGATCACAATTTGATGGAGAAGAGTAATGGTGATGTGATCCACGCTACTGCGATAAAGCAATCCTTTCTTCACAAAGAACCGTTTTCGCGGTCTCCACAGACACAGTAATTGAGGGTCTGCATCACCTCTGCAACATCTACCGTGAGGTTTTCCTGTGATGAGTAATTCTCAAATTTCTGCTAACACTCGACTTTCCATCTGTACTTGTATCCATGTAGTTTCCAGTAGCGGAGAGTCTGGACTGGCTTACTGAGATTGAAATATATACGAAGATTTAAAAGTACCACAGCACTGTATATTCTTTTATGCTTCAACTACCTTTCCCTTTTTCTACTTTTTAAATTCTGGTGTAATACATAGTGAGCCTGTGAGTGTCTGTGTTTGACTCCGGAAGTATAGACGGAAATTTACAATTACCCCTAGACTGGATACACCTGGTATGTGCTGATACAGTACCTTTGTTAAAAATTTTGTATTATGGTATCATCCATAGTGAATGAGCGTGTGTGGTTTACGCCTTCTATATATATGGTGAATCGGAGATACCAATTTTTACCCTATACTCGATACAGCTTGTATCTTGTTATACAGTACCTTTGTTCGACATTTAGTATTACGTTCAAATCCATACTGAGTAAGCATCTGAGAGTGACTACGGGACTATGTATATGGAGATTTCAATTGTACCCTATAATATATATACTTGCTATCTTGTTATCCAGTACTTTTTTTAAAACATATTTTATTATGGTGAAACCCAGACTGAGTGAGCGTCTGAGGGTGACTCCGGAAATATATACCGAGATTTCAAATTTGGTCAACACTGTATACAGCTGTACGCTTCTGATACAGTAACCTTTTTAGCTATTTAGATTCTGGTGTAATCCATAATGAGCCAGTGAATGTCTGTCTGTTACTCCGGCAATATGTTTGGAGCTTTAAGATTACACCAACACTGTATACAGCTGTACACTTGTGTTACATTACCCATTTACAGCTTTTCTTATTCTTGTGTAATCCATACTTGGCCTGAGAGCGTTTGTGTCTGCCTCCTGAAAGGTATACGGAGATTCAGAATGTTTACACTATACTATATATACCTTGTATCTGGTGATACTGTACCCTTTTTCAACTTTTTATTTAATTGGGTTATCCATACTGAGCTTGTGAGCGTCTGTGTATGACTCATGAAATATGTACGGAGATTTACTGTTATCCCTAGACTGTATAGAGCTGTACACTTTTGATACAGTACCATATATCTGCTGGTATTTTGGGTCCATTTTCCAAAACATGAGAAAGTATGGTGGAAGAGGAGGCGGACGTGGGGGGCCACCTGGTACTGATGGTGGTGCATCTGCTGGTAGTGCCAAAAACACAATAGCATCTAAGGCAGGAGGTGTTGAGCCGGCATCATGGTGTAGCTCTGGAAGGCCTGTAAGGCTCCGTTTTCTGGGAGTAGGTAGACTGCTTTAAAGCGTTGCATCAGGAACTGTTTTTGGCTTACATTGCTGAAACGGCCTCCAGCTCTATCGCCTCCTCTTCTGAAGTTTAAAAAAATGGAAGCACTGAGTTGTAACTGCAGGCTTCTGGTCAGGAGCAACCCCTTTCCTTGTGTCCTTCACCCACACCAAAAGTGAAGGATGCAGCAGCACACACTTCAGATTACTCCATGGAGATCTTTTCACATACCATGTCTGGGTTAATTAAAAATGGGGCCCATCATATACTGGAGCATTCCAAATGGGGGACATCAGACACTGGAGCAGCATTTACGGGGCCCATTATATACTGGAGCATTAGAAATGGGGCCCATTATACACTGGAGCATTATTTGGGCCCATCACACACTGAAGCATCATCCATGAGGCCCATCATATACTGGAGCATTGTAAATGGGGCAGATCAGACACTGGAGCAGCATCTATGGGGCACATTATACAGTGGAGCATTAGAAATGGGTCCCATTATATATGGAGCATTATTAGGGCCCATCATACACTGGAGCATCATCCATGAGGCCCATCATATACTGGAGCAATCCAGATTGGGGACATCAAACACTGGAGCAGCATTTACGGGGCCCATTATACACTGGAGCATTAGAAATGGGGCCCATTATATATGTGGCATTATTAGGGCCCATCATACACTGGAGCATCATCCATGAGGCCCATCATATACTGGAGCATTATAAATGGGGCAGATCAGACACTGGAGCAGCATCGATGGGGCACATTATACACTGGAGCATTAGAAATGGGGCCCATTATATATGGAGAATTATTTGGACTCGTAACACACTGGAGCATTGTCCATAGGGACCATCATATACTTTAGCATTATGTGGAGCTAATCATATACTGTATGGAACATTATATGTGATCAGTTATTCTGTATGGAGAAATATATGGGACTCATTATTCTGTATGGCGCACAATGTGGTGGCTATAACACTGTATGGAGTAATATACTGTCCTGTTTTTGAGCTATTGTACAATTTAAATTAGATCAGTCATGTCATGTAAGCAGTGAAGTATTTGTCATTGTACTATACCTATATTTCTGAGCCGTATCGGAGCATCATGAGTTGTGGTATGTGTTAAAGGGGCACACTGACACTCTTTGGCCCAGGGCACACGAAAACCTGGAGCCAGCCCTACCCCCCCCCCACAACTTTGGCCAAATAACCCCCAGTTTTCAATGCGTAACTATTATTATGAAGTAAATTAAGGTTGACAAGCTTCAGTAATACCAATTGATGTTTTGGCATTGAAATGGGCACTGTAGGTGTGTTTACTGTCCTCCACTTCCTGCCGACTTTGCTTCCCCATTGACTTGCATTGGGTGTCGTGTTTCAGTTGGCCTCCGACTTTTCGCTATAGTCGGACGATTTAGTTCAACCCGGCTTTTGCGAAAGTCGGGTTTCATGAAACCCGACTCGACCCTAAAAAAGGCAAAGTCGCTCATCTCTGGTTACAAGGCATTGATGGAGATCTATCTATGTATCTATATACTATTTTAAAAAGTTATACGGACCTGTAGTCTGACAAGTAAGATTTGTATATGTACTTTTGGTAATTTACAGTGTCATTGCTGATGCTATATCATATCCTATCCTATGCTACGTTACCCTATCCGATGTTATGTTAAAAAAATCAATAAAAATGATATAAAAAAAAAAAAAACATGATAAAATAAGGAGTTTCTCAAGGCCGTATTTGCCACTAGACACTTGAGGGCACGTGCCTAGAGTGGGAGGATGTGGGGAGGGGCACTTGAGCAAGGTTTGTCTTCTTTTGACTGCTGCGGGGGTCTGCTGCATGCCCTCATTACACAGCGCGGACACTGAGGGAGAATGTGTGACCGCCCTCCCCGAGGATGTGACCCATGCTCTGTGAGCACACGGCCTCCCCGCCCCTTTCAGATGTTGTTTAATATAATTTGGCTGTGCGGCACCTGCGCACTCCGCGCAAAAGTGATGGCTCCATAAAAAAAAGTTTTGCTACAGTAATTGAAGTGGCAGCGGGGGCGGGAAACGGAAAAGACGCTTGGCCGGGAACCCTAAGTACGGGCTGAGACTGGACAAGCTCATGACGGTGGCATGGAGTGACTGATAGGGACGCTGCAGAGCTTGTGGTTGGCGTTACCTCCGCTGCTCCGGACCCGCCTGGCTTCCACTGAGACATCCTCCGATGCTTGCCAGGAATCTCTGCTTTTCGCCCAGGCCTTCCTCTTCTCGGTCACTATCGCCCTGTTCTGCGCCCTGTTCTGGATGAGGAGGCGCAGAGCAGGGCGATAGACAGAGACCGAGAAGAGGAAGGCCTAGGCGAAAAGCAGAGATTCCTGGTAAGCATCAGAGGCAGAGGATGTCTCAGTGGAAGCCAGGCCGATTTCCAAGGCTGTGCAGGGGATGCTGCTACTGAGAGAGGGCTCTGGTCAGTAATCGCTCGTCCTCCGCAACTTCTGCAAACTTTCCAGCTCTAGTCATATCAGAAGCGATCAGGAAGCCGGCTGCCCCCGTACTTCCTCATCGTGTGTCCCTGTCTATGCCCCTTAGTAACCTTGTCCTGTAGTTACCCTGCTAGGAGTTTTCCTTCAGCTCCTAGCTCTCTGGAGTTTAGGGCACGCCCCCAGCAGTCATGTGCTTCACGTCCTGCTGGTCTGAAGCACGCATCTTCTCTGCTGCTGCCTGCTCCACAGGTATCTTAGAGCACAGTTTGTCTTACTCAGGACAAGCGCACTGGCTCAGTGAGCAAGTGCAATGCGGTGCTCCTGACATCTATTTTTATTTTTGAAATTTACCAGTAGCTGCTACATTTTCCACCCTAGGCTTATACACGAGTCAATAAGTTTTCCCAGTTTTTTGTGGCAAAATTATGGGGGTCGGCTTATACACGAGTATATACGGTAATTGTACTACATGGATGACTGGCGGACTGAGTGTATTTTAATATATGGAGGGCTATGAGGAGTGTATTATACTATATGGAGGTCTATGAGGAGTGTATTATACTATATGGAGGGCTATGAGGAGTGTATTATACTATATGGAGGTCTATGAGGAGTGTAATATACTATATGGAGGACTATGGGGCACATTATATTATATGGAGTCCTATGAGGTGTAAACTGTAGATGTGCTACTGATAACATGATACTGTATGGTGATCTGTTAGTGATCCATTAGTGATCGTTCTGTCCCCATCATTCTTTCTCAGACGGTGAAAAGAGGCCGGGAAACAAGTGTTGAACGACTTCAATATTGTCGATCACACTCATTTAGTGGCCTGAACTCAGCGCATGTAAATACAATCGAAATGCTTCTGTGTGATATGCAATGTTAGCATTTGGGGCCCCATTTTAAACTTTGCCAAGGGCCCCACTTTGCCAAAAAACCGGCCCTGCGTGGCAGATACGGAAAAACTGCTGGATCTGCCGTGAATGGCAAAAATCACTGATGTGAAAGTAGCCTAAGGCTGCGTTCACACTGCGTTTTTTTCGCATTTTCACGGTAGTTTTTAATGCACGTTTTTGCTGCGAAAACACAAAAAAACAGCATCCCATGCATTCCTATGGGATTCCGCAATGCTGTGCTAATGCTGCAGATTTTTCAGCGGCGGAATCGCATCGCGGAAAAATACGCAGCATGCTCATTAATTTTGCGGAATCGCGGGGATTCCGCCCACATAGGAATACATTGTTCTGCTTACTTTCCGCATGTGGCTGTGCCCACCATGCGAAAAATAAGCAGAACATTTGCGGATGGTACCCAGGGGGAAGAGGAGAGGAGACTCTCCTCCAGGCTGTGGGTACCATATCCCTGTAAAAAATGGAATAAAAAATTTAAAAAATCGGGTTATATTCACCTTCCGGCTTCCCGCACAGCCTTCCCAGGCCTCAGCGATGCTCCCGTTCTCAGTAATGCCTTGTGAGACCTTTGCTGACATCGCGATACTGTAGCGGTCCCTATTCCTCGCGAGATCAGCGGTTTTTGTTTTCCATAGGATAACATGGTACTGTACACCGCATGGAAAACTGCTGCGGATCGGCCCACGAATCCACAACGTGTGCACATACCCTAAGAGATGATCTGATGCAGGAGTACAAGAGACAAACAAAAAACAATGGTCACTGAATGAGGAACAAATGTTGTAGTGCAATTTCTTTAACAGTTTTTTATTCACAATAGAGTTTAGACAAGTTTAAGTTATTTGAATTGTTGCTAAAATTCATCTAAATAAATGTTAAAAATTGGCATAACAAAATACTCTGCATCTTTATATTTGCAAAAATAATAATGTTTCAAAGTACTGAAACTTTTATGCATTTATTAAATGTAGCAGTAAAAGGAAAACTCTTTCATATCAAAGAAACAAGAGACAATTAAACATTTTCATTGTTAGATTTGAAGTCAGGAGGTCTAAATCATTAAGAAATGGCTCATTTAATAACTGAACCTGACAAATATGTGAAACAATGTTCTATGATCTGAAAGGTCCAGGTCCTTGACCTAGTCAGGTAGAAGGTGCTTCTGCTGCTCACTCAGGATGTGCAGGTCCCGGAACCTTCCTCTTCTATTCTGCACCAATCAGTTAATGTAGATAAGTGTGGGGCTGGAGGAGAGAAGTTCTCTCGGTGATCAGGATGGACATTATCTTATTGTTCTCCTGTGTCACAGGAAGCCGGCTCCAGTCTATTAGACACTTATTAGCAAGATTTTTTTCTTGATAAAGGTGTGTCTTTCAAAGTAAAACATTTCTCACATTAGGTATATACATTAAAGAAGGCTTCTCCCCTGTGTGATTTCTCTGATGTCTATCAAAATATGCTTCCTGGTTAAAACATTTTGAACAGGGAAAAGACTTCTTCCCTATATGAATTTGCTGGTCTTATCAAAATGTAATTTCTGGTTAAAACTTTCCCAGATTATGAACAGGAAAAAGGCTTTTACCTTGTGTGAGTACTCTGATGATGAAAAAGAGATGATTTCTTCACATAACATTTTCCACCTTCTGAACATGAAAATGGCTTCACCCCTATGTGAGTCCTCTGATGTGTAACAAGTGTTGATTTCTCTGTGAAACATTTCCCACATTTTAAACAGGAAAAAGCTTCTCCCCTGTGTGGGTTCTTTGATGTATAACAACATCTGATCTCTAGTTAAAACATTTTCCACATTCTGAACATGAAAGGCTTCTCCCCTGTGTGAGTTCTCTGGTGCATAACAACATTGGGGATTTATATACCCTATGGATAAGAGGAATTTGGAACATTCTTTGTGACTCCGACAAGTAAAGTTTAGGTGTCACATACAGCATTTTCACCCATTGCTCCACAAAGGACCCACATCATCCTCCCATTTTGTCTTAACTATCAAATGCAGGTCCAGTAAAGGCCCCGTCACACTAAGCGATCTCGCTAGCGAGATCGCTGATTTTGTGACACATCAGCGATCTCGCCAGTGAGATCACTGTGTGTGACGGGGATCAGCGACCGGCCCCCCTGCCGGTTATCGCTGATCAAGCTCGAGCGGCCTGGGCAGTTTTTCAATCGCTGGTCTCCCGCTGCCCAACGCGCATCGCTGCATGTGGCAGTGAGAGACCAGCGATCAGCGACGCTGGATGCTAATGTAAACGTCGGGTATTCAGGAGCCGCGCGACTCCTAGATACCTGATGTTTACCTTGGAAACCAGCGTGTACGCCAGGTTCCAAGGTAAACAGCGGGTATCCAGGAGTCGCGCGGCTCCTGGATACCCGCCGTTTACATTAGAAACCAGCGTCCAGCGTTGCTCGTCCTGACCGCTGGGGCTGTCTATGTGACAGCTCACCAGCGATCAGCCTAACGATGTCCCAGCGATCCCATCATGTCGGATCGTTGGTGGGATCGCTGGACATCGTTTAGTGTGACAGGGCCTTAACTGCCTATAAATAAGGGATATTAGACCTTTTGTGTCCACCACTTTAGGAATGGTATCTATTGTGAGATCTATAAATCGGTAAGTCGTTTATTCTAGATAGTGTACTATACACATGACGTATTTGCAGATACTGATCAACGACCCTATTTGGAAGGTTAAAAATCGGCCTTTATTTGTTCAAAGCTCTTGAATAATCCATCGCTCAAGATTTGTGATACCAAACATATACGCTTATCCTCCACTCACTACCCTTTTTTTGTTTTCTGTAGCTCTGGTAAGTTATAGTTGTGCCATATTATATGGAAAAAAGGGGGAAGGAAAAAAAGGATAGAAAGATTAAGAGCAAGGAGGAAGTATAGAAGTTAGATAGTAACGTCTACCTCTCTACCTCCAAGGCATATAGATTATGGATATATTGAACACAAAGAAACTGCGAAACAAGCAGACCCCAACTCAAATCCATAACTGGTGTTTTTTGTTTTTTTTTTACAGGTGTAAGTCTAACTTTCGGTCCTAGGGATCCTACTAAGGGGAACCATGGAATACATAGCAAGTAAACTAATACAGCCAGATATCACAGTAATATAATGTGAGATCAACTTATATGCAGTTCTAAGATCTTATATGAACTGAGACATCCTTTATAGTGTGAGAGAGGAACATAAAACTCTATTAAGATATATGTAATTATATTCTTAAAGAAACAACCAAACATCTGCAAACTGTCTCTCTCATCAGTGGAGACAAGTTTCATTTCAGAAGCACATATGATTGGCAGGTTCCTTTCCCATCTGGAAAGTTCCTGATCCATTGAAAGCCTTCTGCAACATGCTGGAACTCTCTGTGGCAATGGTGGAGCAGGTGTCCAGTCAGATATATGGATTCTGGGAATGTCCAGGGCATCAGAGAATGGTCTCATGCTGCTTGGATTTTTGAAAATATATGTGGCGCCCCTGAGGGTCCAGTCACCACAGAGGTATTGCACCTCAACCAGAGGTGTAGTATCCCACCTTTCAGGTAAGATGGAGACACCTGACCTGGCTATAAAAAAAAACACTGCATCCACCACACACCACAGCAGCAAGTGATGTGCTTCACCATCCCTGCTGGCTAGGAAAGGGTGTTAGAAGGTGGGTGGAGCTGGAAGGTTGGAGCGGGAGAATAGAAGGGAAGTTAGGATCAGTCTTCCCGTAGAGGAAGAAGGGAAAAGACGTACATAGGCAACCTTCCCGTAAGTGAAGGTGGGAAGAGATAGAATTGTACAGCAGACCCCTGCTCTGAGGGACTGCTGGTACGGACTGAAAGAAGCTCCCTGAATGGGAAAGGGATTTCCCAGAGGCACTGGTGGAGAGTGCTCCCCGTGGGGCTCGTTCCACGCTGACGGACGTCAGGTTGGGTAAATCCAGGTCGCAGAAGGGTCTCGACCCCTAGCCTAGTGGAGTGGACAACAGGACTCAGTTAGCAAGCCAACAGCTGCGGAAACTTTAAGGGGCCACAGCCAATTACCACAGTTATCTTCTCCAGAAAGGCAGCCAGAAAGGATCAAGGAAATGTTTTGGGTCATGTTATCCGGCAGGGTTCGCGGCAGCTGGCCTGGGACACTGACTGTGAAGTGCTGGAAAGGAAGGAAAGTGGAAAGCAGCACTGTGAGATGGCCAGGGAAGGCACATATTGGCAGGAAATTCTGGAAAGGTGTTCTCTATCTTTCTGGAGGTTGGCTGGATCCCTCACCTGGAGGACGAGGCACCAAGCGGGAATCTGTACTGCAGACAGAACTGTGAGTAAAGCTTTGGAACTGCACCCAGCTGTGTCTTCTGCATTCTTCCTGCGTCACATTCTCAGCACTGCTACATCTCCTGCCTATCACTATATCATCACCGTCGTCCTCAATTTCTTCTACAACTGCAAATTTCTTCTACAACTGCACTGGGACTAAGCTCTGCCTGTGGAGAGCTATTCCAACTCTGCTGCATCACACCATCATTCCCAGAGGATCTGCACTGCAGCGCTGGTCCCTTCTGATCAGATACCACAGGTGGCGTCACGAACACTGTATACAAAAACTCTTTATTTTCAATCCCCTGTAAATATACCCCTTTTATTGGACGCCCAGGGCCACGGACCGGGTCACCGCCGCAGTGACACTGTCCCTTTAAAAAGCGTCCCGATACAGAGTACCCCACGGCCCTGGCGGGCGCTCCAACTTGGTGTCACGAACAGGATTTTGATGCTCGGTGTCACCGGATCCTGTGTGCCAGAAATTTGACTGTACTGAGAAATAACAAACCACAATGGGCAAACCACAACACATTTATTGGACTATGATTTTGACTGTAAAGATGGCTGCTATGGCAGTCACACGAGGTGTGCGGTGAGGCATGCCATCGTGGGCGGTACCCTAGAAAGGGCGTGAAGCAGCATGAACCTCTCCTGCCTGTACTTCTATGCAACTGCATCATGGCCGACAGCCAGAGGGGTCTGGATCTTGGCCTGGTATGGCAGCAAAGGAAAAAGACACCGCCACCAGGGGGTGGAGAGAGGCCCCACGGCGGGAAAGAGAGCATAGGAGAAGCCAGTACACCAGGAGGCCATGATGGAGAGCAGAAGGAGGCCTGTGAAGTGCGGTGGAGAAATGCAACCTTCTCCCGACTCTGTGGAATGAGGCTCCGGCCCCTCGGAGTATGTCAACCTGGAGCAGGAAATTGAGGAGCTGAACAGAAGTCTGCGTCAGTGGCAGGCTCTCCTTGCGCAGAAAAAACAGGCTGCCCAGGAGGAAACTGCCAGAACACTGGTACCAATGCCACCGGTACCCACTGCCAGTCCCAAGGTACCACCACCAATGATACCCACCACCAGTTCCCAGGTACCATCTTTGCCAGTACCTGCCGCACCAGTCTCTCCGTCACCGGAGCCTGTAAAAGATGACTGCGGCCCCGGAGGAATAGGTACGGTCAGTGCCCCTGGGATAAGGGATGCCCTGCTAGGCCCCATCGGGTTACCACCGACCACAGGTCGTCTTTGACATCGCCGGGGACCGGAAAGCTGCGCCCAGGGGAGGGATCCTGGAACCTGTCCCCTTACCGCAGTCAACTCCCGCAGCATGCAGCAGGCTGAAGATCCCCAGGTGGGAGGAAGAGGGAGCTGATGTCATGGGGTTCCCCATCACCACAGAAGAGTTCTGCCATAGGCAGATACTTGAATTTGAGCAGAAAGAGAGGAAGCGACAAATGCAAAAACTGGCCTTGGCGGAGCGTGATCTAAGGGGCAAGATCCAGGCCCAGGGTGAGCATTTGGAGAACTGTAATCCCATGGGTTGGGGCAGAGTCCTCTGCTTCGACCTCGACAGAGGATTCGGGTTCATCCAGGACTCCAGAAAAGCTCCCAACCTGTTTGTGAATAGGCGGGATGTCGAAGCTCATCTCATCCGGGGACATCCGGAGCACGATCTGTTCCTTGACGAGTACGTCTCCTTTACCCGCCATCTTGGAGACATGCTTCATGTCCGCAGGATTCCCGCCGAGCTGATAGCTCCACAGGACCACCAGGGGGCAACAACTGAGGCTCCGTCAGTGTAATCCTAGCCATGGCAATACCACCAGTGCACGTATAGCAGCAGTAACACCAGCTGCAGTAGGGCAGATTGTTCCTCAGGCTGCAATTGTATCTCAACCAGCAGCCATTCCATCATCATTGCCAACAAAAGGACAGGAGGAGACTTTACCGGATGAAGCTCCGCAAGCAGTATATACCAAGGCTTCTACAGCAATCATAATCCATCCAAGACGCAGTAGTCCTGAAGTTCTTCCCTGGAAGCAAGGGAACCAAACAGCTTCAATGTAACCAGGAGGTTGTATCATTCAGCCCCATTAAAATGAACAGAGACTAGGGCAAGTCCGTTGTAAATAGTTAGACCCAGGGGGGCTTTGGCAACATGTTATACCTGATTATGTTTTATAGTCATAAGGAGAAAAAGAAGTAGAGACAATGGGATCATGAACAGTGAGTGATCAAAACTTTCTTTGTATATAGTTTAGCACCTATTCAGGTGCTCCTTCTTGGTTTTACACGTGCCTTTTAAAATACAGAGACTTCATCGTTGCACAACTACAGACCTGAAGAAAAACCTGCTAGGTGTGGCCAAAGATGAGGTCTAAAGGGGAAACCAGTTATATCTTGCCACCCACTCAAAACCAATGTTGGAGGTTTTGAGCGGGTCCTCCATACAGCACAAGGACACTAGAAGATACCCCGGCTGGGATAGAATCTGCCACTTACCTCAAATAATGACTGTTTTTTCATTGTAACTAATAAAAATGTTATTATGATTGTAAATATTATACTATGTATAGGAAACGGTATATTGATAGTGTATAGGATTATTGTGAAAATCTAGTATAGCATTGGTAGAGTATCAGAACTAATAGGTATCAGTAGATTATTAAGTAGGGAATTGGCTTTTTGTAAAATATGGTGAATGTCTAATAGTAAATGAGAAAAGTATTGTTTCTGGGACAAGGTGTCCAGAGCAGGTGGCGAACCAACTAGCAACAGTTGTCACCCAAACAGTTTAGGGACATGTGTTAGTATTGTATAGATAGATGTAAGACATAAGGAATAATGAAAGTATTTCAGCAGGAATAGTGTGCCCTGACTTGTTAACGAACTTCACAGTTGGTAATGGTTGCTGTCAGTAGCACGTTAGAATATAGAAGATAGGAATGGATAACTATCTAGGATGTAAGACAGTAGTAAGATATAGATAATGTAAGGTAATGTTATCATGTAACGTTGAAGTGAGAGAGTGTCTCTCATAAAGGGAAGTTGAGTTTGAATATGTTTTACCTGATAACACGTGTTTAAATTGTTTGTATGTTCCCCTGTAACATCATGTACTGTTTCAGTCCGTGGATGTGCTGCGTTTAATGGGGGGGTTATGTGGCACCCTGAGGGTACAGTCGCCACAGAGGTACTGCACCTCAACCAGAGGTGTAGTATCCCACCTTTCAGGTAAGATGGAGACACCAGACCTGGCTCTTACACAACACTGCATCCACCACAGCAGCAGGTGATGTGCTTCACCATCCCTGCTGGCTAGGAAAGGGTGTTAGAAGGTGGGTGGAGCTGGAAGGTTGGAGTGGGAGAATAGAAGGGAAGTTAGGATCAGTCTTCCCTTAGGGGAAGGGGAAAGACGTGCATAGGCAACCTTCCCGTGGGGAAGGTGGGAAGAGATAGAATTGTACAGAAGACCCCTGCTCTGAGGGCCTGCTGGTATGGAGTGAAGGACTGAAAGAAGCTCCCTGAAGGGGAAAGGGATTTCCCAGAGGCACGGGTGGAGAGTGCTCATTCAGAAAGGATCTGTGAGCAATTGTATGAGTTTTACATTGAAAGCAATAAGACCCAACTCTCTTGTTTTCCTCATAATGGGCTCATTAACATTGAAAAAATGTGCGACAAATAATGTCTATTGGACTCTCAGAATTTGAGCCATGATTGTCTAGTGTATGGTGCATCCTATCGATCTCCAGCAGTCCTTATCAATAGGATCACCAAGGATAGTATTGAATAAAGTGAGCAGTGTCTGCATAATCACTTGTGTATTGATGCTTTCAGGTATACCTCTTATCCAGATATTATTGTGATTTTCTTGGTCATCAACCATATTATACAGACTGTTTATTTGCTGGCTGTGAAGATCCAGCGTTAGTTTATGAGCATGTTGATGGTCCAAAACTTGTAAACATCATCCTGTAATCTCTGTACCTTGACAGTAAGCTGTGACAGGCTATAAGTGAGGGAACATATTTTCAATTTTGTATGTGGTCTCCAGCCTTTGTATATATTGCTCCATTTCTTGTTTAGTAGGCATAGACGCAATATGATATACAAATCAATTATGGTGTTCCACATATCAGAATCCCCTGTGGTTTGGGAGGGGGAGGTAAATTTGCTGTGAAGCAAACATTGCTCAGTATGTGGGCATCGGTGAGAACACAAGAAGATTTGTGGAGCTGTTTTCTTGTGAGACCGACATTAAGAAAGGAGAAATTGCAAGACTTTCATAATGTAAGACAGCTTAAGCCTGTGAGTTAAGTGTTTTTTCCAAGCTGAGGCAGTAATGGCACCGGAGTGGGAAGATGTGCCCTTTGATAAGAAATGCGGGAATGTGAATCGCGACACCAATTAATCAGCACAGGCATGGAAGGAGAGTATGATTGTTTATATTTTAAAGAGACCGAACATGAGAAATGATAAGATACACTTTTCGGTTAAAACAACATTCTGAAGATGAAAAAGGCTTCTCCCCTGTGTGACTACTCTGAAGTTTATTAAGAGTTAAATTTCCAAATAAAACTTTTCCCGCATTAGGAACATGAAAAAAGCTTCTCCCCCGTGTGACTGCTCTGATGGCTAAAAAGATATGATTTCCTCTCAAAACATTTTCCACATTCTGAACATGAAAAAGGCTTCTCCCCTGTGTGAGTTCTCTGATGTGTGTTAAGATTTGATTTATCTGTAAAACATCTGCCACATTCTGAACATAAAAAAGGCTTCTCCCCTGTGTGAGTTCTCTGATGTTTGATAAGACTTGATTTACCTGTAAAACATTTCCCACATTCTGAACAGGAAAAAGGCTTCTCCCCTGTGTGAGTTCTCTCATGTATGATAAGATGTGATTTATGGTTAAAACATTTCCCACAATCTGAACAGGAAAAAGGCTTCTCCCCTGTGTGAGTTCTCTGATGTGTGATAAGATTTGATTTCCGTGTAAAATATTTCCCACATTCTGAACATGAAAAAGGCTTCTCCCCTGTGTGAGCACTCTGATGTGTGATAAGACTTGATTTAACTGTAAAACATTTTCCACATTCTGAACATGAAAAAGGCTTCTCCCCTGTGTGAGTCCTCTGATGTTTGTTAAGACTTGATTTACCTGTAAAACATTTCCCACATTCTGAACAGGGAAAAGGCTTCTCCCCTGTGTGAGTTCCCTGATGTGTGATAAGATTTGATTTCTGGATAAAACATTTCCCACATTCTGAACATGAAAAAGGCTTCTTCCCTGTGTGAGTTCTCTGATGTGTGATAAGATTTGATTTCTGGATAAAACATTTCCCACATTCTGAACATGAAAAAGGCTTCTGCCCTGTGTGTGTTATCTGATGTGTGATAAGATTTGATTTATATTTAAAACATTTCCCACATTCTGAACATGAAAAAGGCTTCTCCCCTGTGTGAGTCCTCTGATGTTTGATAAGATTTGATTTATCTGTAAAATATTTACCACATTCTGAACATGAAAAAGGCTTCTCCCCTGTGTGAGCTCTCTGATGTTTGATAAGATTTGATTTATCTGTAAAACATTTCCCACATTCTGAACATGAAAAAGGCTTCTCCCCTGTGTGAGTTATCTGGTGTGTAACTAGATGTGATTTCTGGTTAAAACATTTCCCACACTTGGAACAAGAAAATCTATTCTCCTCTGTGTGAATTTTTTGATATTTAAGAAAAGACTTTTCGAGGGGAAAACTATTTACATTTTCAGAACGTGAGAATGGTTTCTTTGCTTTATAAGTTTGTTTTTTAATGTTTATTTTGTGACTTTGAGTTTCCTCAGGGGTGAGTAATGAATCAGAAGACAGGACCTGTTTCAAAGGATCAGATGGTTGATCTTTGCTTTGAAGGGATGATGGAATATCTGGAGTAATGGCATTCACTTCAGTTGTATCCTGTGTAATCTCAAGATCATATGATTTAAAAATTGAAGATGTCAGCTGTCCCCCTGATCTCCTGGTACAGTCATCTGCCAAGAATAAAACCAATTATTATTATTTTTGAATAAAATCATTGAAATTTATAAAAGGTGTAATATTTTATGCAGTTTCTCATGACCCTGTTTGAAGTTAGTCAATTTTAAATTGAAAAGTCAGGATAAAGGGAAACTCTGTTGTTATTGTACAGAAATTCACACTTGGCCTCACTGCACATTTAATGTTAGTGATCATAAAAGAGAAGTTTAGCCAGAAAGACTGGACCTGGTCTTGTAGGGACCATATGAGCACATTCAGCAGCACAGAAGGGAGAGAAGGTAGATTCATCCAATAAAATATCAGGGATCTAGGAAGCCAACAGCATCATTACCTTCCACTTTCTCTTACAGACCCATCATAATATTTTTCTTCAAGTGATTTTCTAACTTGTCAGCACATTCTATGTACACTGTCATTTGGCTTTTTAGTTTTCAGATCTGGGCAGGTAATGGTCAGCGTCTTCTAATCCCAGGTAGTAAGTGGATCCTCCAGGTTGTAACTTCTATAGAAAAGGGCTTTCAATGACCAACGTCATCTGAACTGTTTTGGGTGGTGGAAAACGTTGTCTAGCGGCAAAATGGTGATCACACGATTGTATAATATATATGGGGAAAGACAACCAAGCCGTCAGGAAAATCAATCAATAATATCCTGAAACCTGAGGCTTTAGAAAATGATTTTTGAATATGCAAATTTTATTTGTCAGTCACACAGAGCCCAACGTTTTGGCCGAGCAGGCCTTTATCAAGGATTTTTATCTTTAAAAAATATAACAATAATGTAAAATTAGGAATCATGTCTAAGAATGACACAAAATGAAATAAGTACAGTATCACTGACTGACATATTAGTGCGAGTGAAAAAAGTTTATAATAAAAGAAGACATCTGGTCGATACTGCGCAATATACGCAATACATTGACAAAATTTACAGAAATAACGAAAAAGATTTTTTTCCTCTCAGGAGTAAGGACTCCATCATCAGAATAAATCCTCACAATAAATCAATAAGTACAATCTGTAAAAAAAAGGGAAAAAAGAGGGGAGAGAACAGTTACTCAAATACCATAAATAAAATACAGCCTAATGCAGCTTAAAGGTACCATAGAGGAAATGTGCAACAAGTAAAAGGATATAAGTACCTGTGTGGCTATATACTGAAGTTTCAAAAGCTCTAAGAAAGAAGAGGAGAACAAAAGGGTAAAAATATTATCACCGTTATCTGTTGTACTTGAAAAGATCCTTTCTCCTCTCTTACATTTGATCCCCTCATGGCTTAGAGATACATCACATTTTTTGTCTTATATTAGGGATTTGAATTTAACTTCGGTTAATTGTTACTTGGTGACTTTAGAGGTCACTAGTTTATATACTAGCATTAGCCATACAAGGGGTATTCAAGCCGTAAAAATTTTTTTAGAAAATAAAACGGATTTTTCTAGCGACATTCAATCTTTTTGTATTTCTATGTTGACTCTCATTCTAACAAAGAATTTTTTCTTATTTGAGGATCAGTTTTTTATTCAATTAACTGGCACTGCAATGGGTTCAAATCTGGTGCCCCCATATGCCAATATTTTTATGGCAGAATTTGAATTAGAGTTTGTGTACCCACATGTTCTCTTCCAACAGTACTCGGTACAGTGGAAAAGATACATAGACGACATTTCTCTCATCTGGACGGGTGACTTGATTTCTCTTGAGAGTTTTTTCCAAGATATTAATACAAAAGTTGCAGGTTTATCTTTCAATATGCAATATAATTCAGTTTCTATTCCTTTTCTTGACACCAGGGTTATTAGAGATATTGATGGTTCCCTTTCCACTGATTTGTTTGTAAAACCAAAGGACAAAAATAGTCTCCTACATTTCACTAGCTGTCATCCTAAACACATAAAAAAAAATATCTCTCCCAAGATCACAATTTTGACGTATTAACCATATTGTTTCTGATAATCTTAATCGTGTTGGTCGTTTTGCTGAAATGAAATCCAAATTCGAATCCCGAGGATATCTCGATTCCCTGTTGTCTTTTTCTCCTCCATCTATATCTAGTCCTGCAACTAAAATTAATAGGGTGGCCTTTGTTAACACATACCATCCCTTTATGTATCTCATCCATAAGGTTATTCGTCGACACTGGCCACTGCTCTCTAATTCTTATCCTCAGATACCCCAATTTCAAGCTCCACCTTTTATTTGTCACAAAAAACCTCCTAACTTACGCAATCGTTTAGTAAGGGCAGACATTGGTAGTTCCCGTGATTCAAGAAGACAAATTTTATTTAGGCCATTACGCAAAGGGACTTTTCCTTGCTTGCATTGTTTGCAATGTTCCAACATTACTAAAGGTGAAACCTTTACCCATCCCAGATCGGGAAAGATTTTTCCAATTAAGGACTATTACAATTGTGACTCATCATATGTAATATATTTCATAAAATGCCCATGTGGTCTCGGATATGTTGGAGAGACTACCCAACATATCCGAGACCGTATCTCTCAACATAAATCCACTATCAGCTGTAAGAGAACTCTATTACCCATTCCAGCTCATTTTATTTCTCATAACCACAATATTTCTCAGCTTCGTTATCAAGTTATTGACAGTGTACCTCTGGCTAGACGAGGTGGCAACAGGATACAAAGATTGAGAGAGAGTCCTATTGGATTTTTGTTCTTCAAACATTGGAACCTTTTGGCCTTAATAGGGAATATGAGGTTTTTTATTGATTTTTTTATTGATTTTTTCTCCACATTTTCTCCATTTTAATTTTATTTTTAACTTCCATTATGATAATGTGGAGTTTTGGTGCCTTGATCTTTTTATAGAGAGCACTATATTTACCTTATAATATTAGTTATTTTGGATATATATATGTGATAGGGAAACCCTGATTCTTTGGGGTCCCTTCATACACTCTTAGGGTCTCACTCTCCATACTTCTATGATATTAGCTGACAGAGAAGAGATCAACTCTCACCTAATCCTGTTATTCTTGCCTCTCACCTCTATAACTCTTATGATTCATGTAACTAAAGAACATATCACGAGTTCCACGTAGGCCTAAGGTAGATAATGAGTACATAGTCTTAGAAATAGATAAAGGGGCTATGAACCCTTATTAAGACAGGTTAATGAGGCTAATGTTAGGGTATTGTATAACCAATACCTGTTTCCACCTTTTTCTGGAAATTCCCGAATGTATCTAATAATTAACAGCCGAGTACAATCTGATTGGTTGAAATCATTTATGCTTACTCTTGAATAATCAACTGTCCAATGGAATATGATGATGTAATGTAACCGCCTACTCAAAAGAGTATATAAACTTGATCTGATTAAACAGCCGTGTGGCATTTTGCAGATACATAACCTGTCTCTGTGTTGATCTGTCACCTTGCCAGGGCAACAAGCTATCAATCTGGCTACCATCCGGTATATCCAAAGATCTCCCGTTGAGAGATAAAGATCAAACTCGTCATTTGGCGTCCCATTGGGTGGGCTGGTAGCAACAGAAGACCCCCGGCATCTGAGATCCGGCAGCCGCAGACTGAGGCCTAGAGGAAACAGACCAAAATCACCGGTGAAGGTAACAGCCATTGTTTCTTACAACTCTGTGTCTCCTCTTGTCACATGCTCTGCAGCCGGGTTTCGGGTACAGTATAGCCGTCTTCTTATATGACCAGTTGTTTCGCAAAGAACCATAGAATATCCTTGTGATACATTAACGGTATACCGTATTGGAGGTGTGAATGTGTGTGTAGAGGATGAGACTCCCTGAGTGAATTGAATGACCGTATGCATGTAATAAGGATTGTGACATAAAAACTGAATGTATAAGGGAGTCCGTTAGGTATGCTAACTGGTCAATTGGTACCAGAAATAGAGTGGAGGAACACTAGGAAGTCAAACACATAGTCACACCTGAATGAATGAGATAAGCTGAAACCAATATATTTTGCTATTGTCACGGAGCCACGCAGAGAAATTGGATTGCACGTGGTTGGGCTTGCCCTGTCCGTATTTTCTGTTGGCCTGCGGGTTTTACAACAACTTAGCTGATATCTTGGGGAAGCTGCAACTGTGTGGGTTATGCATGATCGCACCCTCCATGGTATAGGACTGTTCAATTTCTGCCTTGCCTCATATGGGACTAGAAGATTATGAGAAAATTTGGGTCATATTAGTCTGCCTATGGTTAGTTGGATTTTCTCTCTGGTTGATATATAGAATTGCTGAATATACTAGGATTAATTACAGAGAAGTGCCGTCTCGTACTGAGCACGTAGAGATTTAGTGGGAGGTGACCGGGTGGGGTCACGTTGGCCAAACCACTAAATAAGTAAACTTCTTTATCAGGTTTCTACGGGTCTTGACACCTATCAACTGGGAAGGTGGGGAGGCAGTTTAGGTCACGCAAGTTCAGACACTGAGCGGAAACCCCTTATAACAACGGCACGCAAGCCTATGCATCGAAATAGCGAAGTGCAGTCGGCATAGGTCAAGGAATTGCAAGCAAAGTGAGAAAGAAGTTGGGAAGTGGGCACAAAATAGCAGCACGTATTAAGAGAATAGTGAGTAACAACCAGAAAAAGAGGCAGACAGAGAGATCAGACAGAAATGGGAAACGCAGAAAGTTCAGAGCATCAGGAGGGTTGCAAGGCGTGTGAGATAGTAGAGAGAAGAAAAGGAAAGTTTTCTGTAAAAGAGGCAAAGAAGTTGTTAAAAGGTTTAGGAATGGAGGGTGATCCACTGTATTACTCTCTCTGGGAGTCTGCTCTAGCAACAAGCAGGGGATGGATTGCTGACAATGAGTTAATAAAACAAGCAAAGGCTTGGGCAGAGGTAGCAAAGGAAATGAAGAGAGAAGGTTGTTGGGTTAAGGAAGAAACCCCGAAAGGAAAACAAGGAAAGTGAAAACACCTCCACCTTATCAGGCCCATCCTATGGCAGGACTTGTGTGTGTGGACAGCAAAACCCCGACTGGCGTGAACAATGTTCTGCCTGTGGGAGACCAAGACCCCACAAGGGCACAGGGATATACCCAGTCCTGCAGGGTCAGACTCAGTATCAGGTCCCTGGGTACAACAACATAGTAGTAAAACCAGAAGACAGTATGCTGATTACAATGGAAGAAGGGGAATATCAGACCATGGACATGACTGGTATCGCAGCAGCTGCAACATCTACCCCCGCACGACCGACTATACAAACAACTACTGTGTCTCATTACAGACCATGGAGTCCAAAGGACCAAATGACGTTAAAGACGCCCCAGACCCATTTGACTTGCCAATGGCCTTTTATAGATGGATGGTAGGATTAACCAACACCTACACCTGCACATGGATGGACTTAGAGTCCCTCCTGAGGGGGAAAATTGGGGATGCAAGAATGGAGTCAGTATTAGAGGACATAAACAGAGCTGGAAGGTCATACAGTGCAGAGAGTAGACTGGGAGCACAGTACGTAAGAACTATAGAGTCAGGGATGCATTTCCTGAGAAGTCTGCAAGCATGGAGTTGAGGAAAGGAGGGGGAATGCACTATCTCCCTTCTGCATGTGGTACAGGGTCCTAAGGAGACAGTAGACCAGTTCTGGGGGAACTTGAAGTTGAGATATGCAGATCTGGGCAATGACAACATGGGAGAAGCAGGAAGGAAACGTTTCCATGGAGCTTTTATGGCAGGGCTTAGATCACAGCTCAGACAGAGGGTGCAGGCAGCTAAGCCCGACTGGAGGACATTCCTCATAGAAGACTTAGTGCGTGTGGCAAAAGGTGTTGAGTAAGTCCAGAGGATGAAGCCAGTACAGATACAGTATGCGTCCAATGACACCCAGACAGGTCAGAAAGCTACCCCAACCAAAAATTACCGCAGGCAGATTGAATGTTACTAGTGCGGTAAGATGTGCCATATTAGCCGACAGTGCAGATCAACCAGAAAAGAGAACCAGGCCATGACGGACGTCCCGACCCAAGACCCACAATAGGAAATAGGCAACCCCGTAGCCATCTACCCCCTTAGGACACCTTCCTGTTAAAAAACAGGTCCACAAGGGGTAGTCTCAGTATCTCTCCCAGATGGTAAGAAAATCCCATTCCTGGTGGATACGGAGGCAGCCAAAACTGTTATTCGCCAGGAACATGTGAAACCATCTGACATATCCGACGAAACCATTTACACTCAAGGGTTTGAGGGACTGATACAGGAATGTAAAATGACGAAACCATTGCCCCTTCGACTGGCTGACCGCACATACCTAACTAAGCTGCTAGTTAGTGACAAAACACCCGTAAACTTACTTGGTTCTGATGTACTGCAAGCTATACAGGCACATATCTTGTATGAATCTGACGGGAATGTGAAATTGAAGGCTGGAGTCTCTGAGCGCACCCTGTGCAAAGTTCTAGCCTGCATGTATTTTTCTGACTCCCCCGCCCTTTCAGAAGAGAATAGGGAGTTAGCGCAGATCCCAGACTCGCTATGGTCAAAGTCTAAAACTGACATCGGACACATGCCAGTCTCTCCTGTAATGATTAACCTGAAACCAGGAGAGAGACCACAGCAATTAAAACAGTATCCATTAAGCACAGCTCAAGACGAAGCTATAGGCAAAACATATTACAGAATTAATTACCTCTGGGGTAATCAAACTCACAAAATCTATAGCCAACACCCCCTTGTTCGCCGTGAAACTGAAAGGCAGGAAAGCGGAGCCAGTTACTTACAGGATGGTTCATGATCTTAGAGCCATAAATGCTGTCACAGTATTACTGACACCAGTAGTTCCGAATCCGCATACGATTTTGTCACAGATCCCTTCAACAGCTGCCTATTTCAGTTGTATTGACCTGGCAAATGCTTTCTTTTCTGTCCCTTTGCATCCGGACTGTCAGTATTTGTTTGCTTTTACTTTTAGGGACCAACATTATACATGGCTGGTGCTGCCGCAGGGAGCTCAAAACTCTCCGACCCTGTATACTGCTGCTTTGCAATTCATTTTGCAGGATTGGGACACCAAACATGCTGAGGTTGTCTTACTTCAGTATGTTGATGACCTACTCCTTTGTGCCCCAAACAGAGATGTATGCTGCGAAGCTACAATCTCATTGCTTCTACATCTTGCTGCCAAAGGGTGTAAGGCATCCAGAGAAAAGTTACAGTTTTTTCAGCCAAAAGTTGTTTCTCGGACATTGCATATCACAGGGTGCACGCCACTTGACAGAGGACAGGAAAAAGGCGATTGAAGTGCTAAAACCACCCACAGGGGTTCAACATCTACGTACCTTCCTGGGGCTGGCATGATATTGTAGGCCTTGGATTCGTTCTGCATCCATTCTCATGCAGCCACTCTATTATTGTGTGCCCTCTCAACCCTTCAGACTTGATCAGGAAGCACTAGACAGTTTCTACTCAAACTAGCAATCGTCTCTGCCCCAGCTCTAGGCACCCCAGACTATGCCAAACTTTTCCTCCTGTACTGCACAGAAATGCAAGGACATGCTACAGGGGTCCTAACCCAAAAACATGGTCAGCAAAACAGGCCTGTGGCATACTACTCAGCCCACCTGGACCTTGTAGCGAGAGGAGCACCATCTTGTGTCCGAGCAGTAACAGCTGTCACATTCCTTCTTGACACAGCATCAGAGATCATACTGGACTACTCTGCAACCATCTACACTCCACATGACTTGCACAGCATTCTTAACCAAGTTCAACCCAAGCACATTTCTGTAGTCAGACACCTGAGACTGCAGTGTGCACTTCTCATGCCTCCCAATGTCATTCTGAAACGATGTACAACTTTGAATCCAGCCACTCTCATTCCCATTAATGTGGTGGATTCAAAAGGGGGGAAGAAGGACAAGGCAAACCACTGTTTTTGCAGAAATTGACTGAAGAGGAGCTTTTTGATGTATATCATGAACATGATTGTATGGCCCTTATGGCCCAAGAGACAGCAGGTTTTTCACATGTTTCTGATGTACCTCTCGCTAATCCAGATGTTGAGCTTTTCACAGATGGATCTCGAAGCATCGGTGAAGACGGACGGTTCTACATTGGTTATGCAGTGGTAACAGCACGAGGTAGTAAAAGCAGAACCACTCCCTCCTTATATGTCTGCGCAGGAGGCGGAGTTGACAGCACTCATTGAAGCGCTTAAAGGGGCTGACGGTAGAAGCTACATTTACACAGACTCATGGTATGCTTTTGGGGTGGCCCATGACTACGGTCCTATATGGAGGGCAAGAGACTTTCTTACATCAACAGGCACTCCTATTAAACATGGGCACCTCATCAAACAACTGATGGAAGCGTTGCTGCTGCCCAAAGAGGTTGCCATAGTTAAGGTAAAGGCACATACAAAGCTTAATATCACCGAAGCAAGAGGAAACGACATAGCGGATCGAGCTGCCAAAGAAGCAGCTAGAAGACCCAGACACAATGAGATCCCTGAGGCACCTCCACTGGTTATGGTAAGCACTGAGTGTAACCACTTCGACTTGAGTATCTTGCAGGCTCTGACTCGGCAGACAACCGGGGAAGAGAAACAGGTCTGGTCGAAAGCTGGAGCACGTGACCATGAAGGTTTGTGGATGGTGGGAACAGCGGGTGTGTCTGCCAAGATCCTTGTACCCCATCATGGCTCAAGCAGCCCATGGACCGACGTACCTTTCTAAAAATGCTATGTGTTCTTTGGTGGATAAGCAATGGATCGCCCCCACGTTTCACAACGGTTGCTACTAGGTTCACACAGGCATGTCTGACATGCGCACAACACAACCCAGGAGGTGTAGTGAAAGTACCACAGAAACACATACCTAAGCCCCTCTACCCGTTTCAACGACTGCAGATTGACTTCATACAGTTACCCCAAGTAGCAACGTATGAATATGGGCTCGTGTGTGTTGACCTCTTTTATGGGTGGCCAGAAGCATTCCCGATGCCGAAAGCCACTGCAAGGGCTACTGCAAAGAAGCTGATGTCAGAAGTTTTCTGTAGGTTCGGACTACCTGAAACCATAGAGTCCGATAGAGGTACCCACTTCACTGGAGAGGTAATGCAGCATGTTATGCAAATGTTGGGGGTCACACAAGCATTCCACACACCCTACAGACCCCAAGCAAGTGGTAAGGTTGAGCGGCTGAATGGGACACTTAAGTTAAAGATTCAAAAAGCAAGTGAGGAATTGGGGAAACCTTGGACAGAATGTATACCCCTAGCTTTGTTCTCCATTAGGTACACACCTAATAGAAAGACAAAAGTGTCCACCTATGAAGTTTTGTTTGGGTCAGCGCCAAGGTTAGGCCTATACTTCCCACAGACACTGCAGCTACAGTGTGACAATCTCACTAGCTATATCCAGAGCCTTCAGAAGAGGCTCTCACTTGTGCATAAACAAGTCTTTGATTCTATTCCAGACCCAGGGAATCAAGAAGGAACCCACTCTCTCCAACCAGGAGATTGGGTGGTGGTTAAAAGACACACACAGAAACCACTGGAACCAAGGTTCGACGGTCCATTCCAAGTTCTCCTCACTACATCCACTTCAGTGAAGCTTGAAGGAAAACCCACTTGGATTCATGCCAGCCACTGCAAGGCCCTGGAACGGAAGAATGATGATCCTGTTCCTGTTGCTGATGACAGCCTTGCTCCAAAAGGGACAGACGCAGAGAAACCAAAATGACATTTTAAAGACAGCAGCTCCTTTTAGATTTGATTTTAAGAAACATGTGTACTGGATGAATTACATTTACTATAATCAACAGAGGTTTATAAATTACACTAGAGATGCAATAAGGGGAATAACAGATCAAGCTAGGCCCAACACCTTCCACTAACACAATAAAATACGTGAATACTCTCCCAAGAAATGACAAGGTTGAGAATGAGATATGATCTCTCAACTCACTCCAGGGAATTTGGTGAAGAAAATAACAAGCCCAACACTGGCGCTTAGGCCTTTGAAGTACCTGGAGGAAGGAGGGTGAGAGAATGATATCTGTTCTCAAAAGGGGGGACTGATAGGGAAACCCTGATTCTTTGGGGTCCCTTCATACACTCTTAGGGTCTCACTCTCCATACTTCTATGATATTAGCTGACAGAGAAGAGATCAACTCTCATCTAATCCTGTTATTCTTGCCTCTCACCTCTATAACTCTTATGATTCATGTAACTAAAGAACACATCACGAGTTCCACGTAGGCCTAAGGTAGATAATGAGTACATAGTCTTAGAAATAGATAGATAAAGGGGCTATGAACCCTTATTAAGACAGGTTAATGAGGCTAATGTTAGGGTATTGTATAACCAATACCTGTTTCCACCTTTTTCTGGAAATTCCCGAATGTATCTAATAATTAACAGCCGAGTACAATCTGATTGGTTGCCGAATATGAATATGATTGGTTGAAACCATTTATGCTTACTCTTGAATAATCAACTGTCCAATGGAATATGATGATGTAATGTAACCGCCTACTCAAAAGAGTATATAAACTTGATGTGATTAAACAGCCGTGTGGCATGTTGCAGATACATAATCTGTGTTGATCTGTCACCTTGCCCGGGCAACAAGCTATCAATCTGGCTACCATCCGGTATATCTAAAGATCTCCCGTTGAGAGATAAAGATCAAACTCGTCATATGTATGTATGTGTATACATGTATCCCTCAATATGTGTACACATGCATACATTCATAGGTTTTCTCATAAGTAACATGTTATGAGCATTGTATAGGTATTTATATAAGTGCCTCATATGTGTCTATGTAATATAAGAATAATTTTTTCATTCTCTTTTTATTCTTTTACAGACCTAATCGCGGAAGGAAGGTACCCACTTTCGGTTCTGATCTTTTTCACTTGGTGATGTTTTCCCCCCTTTTCTTTTTTCTTTCCCTCCCTCTATTTCTTGTTTTTATAACAATTTTACACATACATGCGATATAGACCTTCAGATTTGACCTGGCTCAGATATTTGTAATATAATATACTTATAATTATACACATATTTTCCCCTTTTTTCATTATTTCTAGCGCTTGCGCTGTAGCGGTCATTATTTATACATTATCACTCCTCCTTGCCACACTTCCTGTTTCGGACTTGATTATGCCCCACTTCCGTCCAGAGGGACGGTCTGCATACGCACGGTTGAACATTAAGCTTCTCTGACACACTTCCTTTTTACTCGTACAGATCATGCCCCACTTCCGTCCGGAGAGACGGTTTGCGCATGCGCGATATTGGCGCTATTGGACGCCTGTACCCCTCCAGCTGTAGTGCATTTGTGTCATGAGTAGAATATAAAAGAGACACATGTTCCGGCCCATACACATGCACACACTCCACAGGCAGCGGCGCAGTCCCAAGTTACCGCATTTCTCGTTCTAGGTTTGTAAAGATTAGCTATATACCGCTTATATTACAATATACTTACAATGCTTTCTTCTGTCATACTCTGGTTTTTACCTTATTTTTACCCTTTTTTTCTCCTCTTCTTTCTTAGAGCTTTTGAAACTTCAATATATAGTCACACAGGTACTTATATCCTTTTACTTGTTGCACATTTCCTCTATGGTACCTTTAAGCTGCGTTAGGCTGTATTGTATTTATGGTATTTGAGTAACTGTTCTCTCCCCACTTTTCCTCTTTTTTTTACAGATTGCACTTATTGATTTATTGTGAGGATTTATTCTGATGATGGAGTCCTTACTCCTGAGAGGAAAAAAATCTTTTTCGTTATTTCTGTTCAATGTATTGCGTATATTGATTAGACGTCTTCTTTTTGTCATGATCCAGGCTGGATCTGACAATAAATGTACAAGTAACCTTTTTTTCCCTTGAGCTGTGTGCTCGGCGTTGGTTTTGCCCCCGGTGGCCATTAGGGTCATTGCACTGTGGTGGTTTCAGTTCTAGTTTGCCCCCGGTGGCCGTTAGGGTCATTGCACACTGGTTACTTTGGTTTATTGAACGTTATTATTTAGCAGGTGTGATTGCTCTGGCTGACCTATAAAAGAGTGTCAGGTGTTGCAATCAGCGTGGGTGATATTGCTCAGTTGCAACCAAGCCTTGTTGAAGGAAGGAGCTGGAGGAGAGTCCCGGGCAGCTCAGTCAGAGTCCTGGAGGGGCAGCTATGGTGTCAGCGAGGAGTGCTTGCATAGCTTGATGGAGTGGCAGCTATGGTGTCAGTGAGGAGTTCTTGCAAAGCTTGGTGGAGTGGCAGCTATGGTGTAAAGCTGCACTCATGATGCTGGACTTTGTTGCTGAAAAGCTACACTTGGATGCTGGACTTTGTTTCTGGACTGCTGCACTCAGGTTCTGGACTCTGTTACTCCAAGGCTGCACGCTGGTGTTGGACCCGGTGGGAGGAAAAGGTGCACTCAGGTGTTGGACTCTGTTGCTGGGAGCATAAGCAACAGAGCAAAGCTAAGTGGTGTTTCCCGGTTTTGTCACTTTCCTCAGTGTGTGTTTAGTGCAGTGGTGGGATTAGTTTCTGCACCGTCCACTTCACTAGTAAGGGATTGGCGCAGGGCGAGTTAGGGATTTTAGGTTCCTGATCGGCGCCCGGTGCGGAACCGGCCTAGGGTTCGTGAGGAGTGCAGGGACACTGGCTCAGGGGAGTGCAGGAGGTCTCCACGTCCCCGTTCCCTATCGCAGGGCCCTCCATTGTATCGGTTTCCCTGGTGTTTCCCTTTATTGTTTAAATTCGCCCTCCTGGAGGCGGTGTATCCAGAGATACGTGTATACTGAAATTCGCCTGCTGGAGGCGGGGTATCCAGCTGGACGTTCTATTATTTAAATTCACCCTGCTGGAGGCGGTGTATCCAGGGTCACGCGTGTCATATAAATTCGCCCTGCTGGAGGCGGTGTGTCCAGCCACACGTGACCATGACACTTTTATTATAAACTTTATTTCACTTCCACTAATATGTCAGTCAGTGATACTGTACTTATTTCATTTTGTGTCATTCTTAGACAGGATTCCTAATTTTACATTATTGTTATATTTTGTTTAGATAAATATCCTTGATAAAGGCCCGCTCGGCCGAAACGTTGGGCTCTGTGTGACTAATAAAATTTGCATATTCAAAAATCATTTTCTAAAGCCTGAGGTTTTATGATAGTATTGATCACACGATTGTGATACGGCCTGACTACACCATCGATAAAGCTGCCATAGCCGGTGACTGAGAAGAATCTGTGACTTGTCTATATTTAGTGGTCAGTACTCACCCGACCGGTTATAAGCAGTAATCTCCTCTTTACATCTCTCATCACCCCTCACATATGTCTCTGTAGTATTAATATGGGTCAGATCTTCACCCTAAAATAAATATTGTAAAAGTCACAGATGGAGAAGTCACATCTATGATCAGCTCTAATCCTGCCATCTCCACCGATCTTATTACACAAGTATAAAATATAATACTGTGGGATAAAACAAGACTGAGCACAAGACCGTCACAGCCGTCTACACATCATCGGTGAGATCTCATGACACCGTCTCTCCATCTACCTGATGATCCTGAGGAACATTGGGATCTCCATGTTTACAGTCCTGTGGAAGAAAAGGATGGGGACATCTCTCTGGTATTGTCCTCTTACTGGACAGGTCTGGAAGAAACACATACAGGGACTGAATTCATTCTTTACATGCAGATAATTATAGGACGTGTGTATTTAGTCCTGTCTATTACCTGGTGATGTGAGGGGCTGGGGAACCTCCATCATGACGTCCTTGTACAGATCTTTGCGTCCTTCTAAATACTCCCACTCCTCCATGGAGAAATAGACAGCGACATCCTGACACCTTATAGGAACCTGACACATACAATGATACCGTCATCCCCCCGATCCCTTCATAGCGTTACTGTGTAGTATCCCAGCATTCCCAGCAGTGTCACCTCTCCAGTCAGCAGCTCAATCATCTTGTAGGTGAGTTCTAGGATCTTCTGGTAATTGATCTCCTCATGTATCAGGGGGTGAGGTGGAGGCTCCGTGATTGGGTTCAGGGGTCTTCCCCATCCCTCAGACACAGGGTCCTGACAGCGCTCACTAGAGGTCTTCTTCACTACTGTGTAATCCTGGTTATGGAGAGACACATTAATAAATCTCACTACAGACATTTCCAGAGTCCTCACCTCTCCAGTTCTGTCCATCTGTTATTCCCATAGATAAGAATGATGTAATGTGACGTCATCAGAATCTCTCACCTCTCCAGTAAGCCGGAAGAGGATCTCTAGGGTGAGGTGTAATATCCTCTCCGCCATCTTGTCTCTGTCCATATCCATCTTTGATGGGTAAATCAGGAAAATTCTCTTATATAGATCTTCACTGAGAAGATCCGATATTGTAGAGACCTGAATGAGAAGATGAGCCGATGTAACATCATAAAAATCCTGTGTAATAATACAATTACTGGAGATAATAAGGGAAACATATGAGGAGATTTATTATTTTACAGTATTTAGTTTTCTTCTTTACATCTACTAATAAAATAAAACCTATATATTTAGGCCACAGACAACAAGCAGTTTCTTCCTCGGAGTCGGCAGCTGAATACGTTCCTCATAGACTCATCTTCCATAACGCTAATTCTCGTCTCATTACCGACACTGGAATCGGCATTAGCAATACTGCAGGAGATATTCATTACACGGGACAGGAGAAATAACTACTTCATGATGAGGACGACATCTTCATCTTCTACTACGGCTCTAGAAACATATTTGTCCAGAGTCCGTCACTGACTCCATCCCCACCGGCCGTCTATATGAAGGTTTCCCGTCTTCCCCGCACTGTAATCTTCTATCACGTTAGATCTCAGCTCTGAGTCACACACAGAAGTTTGAGGCTTTTAGAAAAACTTCTTTGTAAGAACAACAAGACAGGAGATATATGAGGCCAATGTCTCCATGTACAGTGGTTTTTTTAGCATTTTCCTGTAGGCTTCCGTATATTACATGAAAAACACAAAAAATAAATAAAATTGGGGATGGAGATACTGTGGAACATAATTCTGTGTGCGGGAACCAAGAAAGGGGCTCTATGGCATTAAGTATGGGGAAGAGTGAGAACTGATTATCTCCTGGTTTGGGTGTTAACATATTGTGTGTGGAGGATGGCGATACTGGGGGAACATTATACTGTATATGGGGGCAAGTAAGAGGCCCCGTACTATGAGAGTAATACAGGTTTCCTTGGTTCTCGTGTTTCATAGTTGGGTCGTTTGTATCAATCAGCGGAAAAGGAACAAAACCATTGTGATTCTTATAAGGAGACAACACAGAACCCCCTAAATATAACATTTTATAACAACCCCACAATCTGTGACTCTTCAGGGTAAATCTCTCTCTCACCATTGGATTAGAGCTGATACTATGAAGCTAAAGAGACTAAAAAGATGTGGAGAATCCCCACCGACCTCCACCCGCAGAGCCGCACTCCACATAGAGAATAATGGAGCCTCCAGCACTGACCTCCACCCGCAGAGCCGCACTCCACATAGAGAATAATGGAGCCTCCAGCACTGACCTCCACCCGCAGAGCCGCACTCCACATAGAGAATAATGGAGCCTCTGGCACCGACCTCCACCCGCAGAGCCGCACTCCACATAGAGAATAATGGAGCCTCCAGCACTGACCTCCACCCGCAGAGCCGCACTCCACATAGAGAATAATGGAGCCTCCGGCACCGACCTCCACCCGCAGAGCCGCACTCCACACAGAGAATAATGGAGCCTCCAGCACCGACCTCCACCTTCAGAGCCGCACTCCACATAGAGAATAATGGAGCCTCCGGCACCGACCTCCACCCGCAGAGCCGCACTCCACACAGAGAATAATGGAGCCACCAGCACCGACCTCCACCTTCAGAGCCGCACTCCACATAGAGAATAATGGAGCCTCCAGCACCGACCTCCACCCGCAGAGCCGCACTCCACATAGAGAATAATGGAGCCTCCGGCACCGACCTCCACCCGCAGAGCCGCACTCCACACAGAGAATAATGGAGCCTCCAGCACCGACCTCCACCCGCAGAGCCGCACTCCACATAGAGAATAATGGAGCCTCCAGCACTGACCTCCACCCGCAGAGCCGCACTCCACACAGAGAATAATGGAGCCTCCAGCACCGACCTCCACCCGCAGAGCCGCACTCCACATAGAGAATAATGGAGCCTCCAGCACCGACCTCCACCCGCAGAGCCGCACTCCACACAGAGAATAATGGAGCCTCCAGCACCGACCTCCACCCGCAGAGCCGCACTCCACATATATGGCTGCTCAGTGCGCACAGGACCTGTGATGAGGTCACAGGAGGGGAGGAGTCAGGCATCACATGATCAGGGGCCTCAGTGTATGCAGGACTCTGCTGTGCTGGTTGTCATGGTGCTGGATGAGGGGAAGTTTCTGTGTGGGGTCAGGAGGGGTTTACAGGGTGGATGTAGCAGAGCCGTGTGTGTACGAGACGTACGGGCCGAGTCGCATGTGTACGAGGTGTACGGAGAGGAGCCGTGTTCGGAGTGGAGCTGCGTGTCTGTCCGGATGAACCCTCTGGAAAAGTTCTCCTGAATATACTCCGACATGGCCTGACAAAGGGTAGATCCTTTTCCTGGGCAGCGAGGAACCTGGAACAAGCTTCATCGGGCAATCATACGGGCGGTGTGGAGGAAGGACCTCAGCCTCCTTCTTATTGAAGACGTCCGTATAGCCCCAATAAGCCGAAGGGAGACCTGCGGGAGCAGAGGTGGACTGTGGGAGATTAACAGGACGAATTGGCTGCATACACTGCTTCTGGCAGGAGGATCCCCCAACGTATCACATCACCCGAGCGCCAATCAAGGATAGGTTCATAGGACCTGAGCCAAGGAAACACAAGCAACAGTGCATGTGAGAGGTTCGGTAGTACGTACAAGGCAATGCTCTCCTAATGAAGGGCCCCAATCTGTAGTACTATTTCTTCGGTCACCATGGTGACGAGCTCTTACAGAAGTCTTCCATCCACTGATGCAATCAAACGTGGTCTGTCCAGGGAAACAACAGGAATCTGAAGCCTCCTGACAGTCTCGAGACTACTTTAATAAAGTTGCCTGCCGTTCCCGAATCCACATAGGCCACCTCGGAGTAACGTTTCTGTTCCAGGTATATCAAAACTTAAAAAGTCAAGGGAGATGAGGAATCACGAACTCCTAAGAAGGCCTCCCCTACCTGTCCTAGAGGAAGAAGTAAACCAGCCTCTCAGGAAGCCTTGCGGGATCGTTCCTGGGAACGCAAATCTATGCATGTGGCCAGGGAGAATAGATCCTCCAAGGAGGTTGAAGTATCTCGCCCCACGAGCTCATCCTTAATCCAGCCTGACAGCCCATGCCAGAAAGCACCAACCAGAGCCTCATCATTCCATCCCAACTCGGAGGCTAGGATGCGGAAGCGGATGGCACACTGAGCTACTGACAGGGAACCTTGGCGAAGGTTGAAAAGGGACCCAGTCATGGAGGCCAGCCGTCCCGGTTCATCGAAGACCCTGCGAAAAGTCTCCAAAAAAGCTGCCAATTGGGAGACAATGGGGTCATCACGCTCCCACAGGGGATTCACCCAAACCAAGGCCTCTCCCTCTGGAAGAGATAAAATGAAAGCCACCTTTGCCCGGTCGGTGGGATACCACAGGGGCAGGAGTTCAAAATGGATGCTGCACTGAGTCAAAAAATCCCTGCACAGATTGGGATCCCCAGAAAACTTAGATGGCTTGCAAGGACGAGGCGGGAAATGTGGCAAGGACACAAAGCCAAAGCCACGGCCTGTTACCTGTACGGAAGCCGCGGAAAACGTGGTGACAGCAGGGTCCATGGCCTGGTTATTCTGTAACGCCTCAGGGAGGCGAGCAATAAGAGTGGACTCTCTGGACTTTGGAACAGATAGCTCCAGGGCGAGCTGACCTAGTGAAGACTGACCCCTATACAGGGATCATCAGGGACAGGCCCAGGGATCTCTAATTCTGTGACGACTCCTGGAGTGGACCTTCTGGGTCGTGACACCAACCCACCTAGGGCGAGCTGACCTAGTGAGGACCACTCCCTATACAGGGAGTGTCAGGGGCAAGCCTAAGGGGATGAGCTATCACGACAGCTGGAACCAGGTGGCCGGCTCACAGGAGACACGAATGATGTGTCTAGCAACAGGGAATGTGCAGAGTACAAGAGTGTGCAAAGCGTGGACACAGGGACACGCAGGGTATAGGACAATACAGGGCAAGTGTACGGGAGCACGGAGAGTACAGGACAATACAAAGCATGTACACGGGAGTACACTAGATACAGGATAGTGCAAGGTGGGTACACAAGAGCACGTATGGCGTGCACAAACAAGCACGCTAGGGTGCGAGCAAAGCAGGGCGCGAGCGAAGGAGCACGTCTGAGTACAGAGTTAGACAAAGCGTGCGCAGAGGGCACGCCTGAGTGCAAGGTTAGACAGTGGGTGTGCTGAGAAGCACGACAGGGAGAAGGTAGGAGCTGAGCATGTGCAAAGGAGTATGACAGAGCAGAGACAGATGCACACTAGCAACGTTTTGCATCCATGGAACTAAGTACGAGAGGCGCGTGTGCGGACCCGATGGGAACCCCGGAGCGGCGCAGCGCCAGACATGGTGACACCGGGCATGGTGTCCTGCCCCCAGGTGAGAGCGGCGTGACTGGCGGTGTGACAAATACCACGTTAGCTGATACAAAGAGGGGTGGCTCAGATAGCGGGAGACACATGGGATAGAAGGGAAACGTAGAAGACTGACGAACACCAGAGCACTAGAGACAGACATACAGAACGGAGTACAGGAGTATGGATGTGCAGAGCAGTGCACAGGGTATGGAGAAGTAGAGCAGGATACAGGAATACAGACGTGCAGAGCAGGGTAAAGGAGTACGGACGCGCAGGGTAGAGCACACAGAGAATAGACATGGGCCTGAGTACAGGCAGATATGTACGCCTGTCCAGGAGCGTGATGCCGGGATCCATGAAGCAAGCAGGAGGGCGGCAATTATGAGAAGATGGGAGGCGCCAAACCTGGACCTGCGACACCCATCGGACCAGACTGCCCCCCGGATAAGTATAATAAAACTTATTTATCTTATCTTTCTGGTCGGATTGGGGGCTTATCTACAGTATTATAGAATGCTGTAGATAAGCCCTGAAAGGCGGTGGCCATATCTGATATCGGCCAAACCTGGTGACAGGTTCCCTTTAATTCCAGTGAGATCATGTAATCCTGTGGTAAGGAGAGCAGAAGAGCTGATTAACTTGCGTAAAAAGTGTTACACAATAGGCTGCCAACGATCTGTAGCATAGGATGGAGAACAAGAAATTGTATTCGCCATGAATGGATGAATAATTCCAAGTGGCAGCCAACTTGGGAACCGCTATGTATACTGAAAAGATAGAACAACTATTTCATTGCAGCCATTTAGAAAATTCAAAAAAGTTCATTATTTCTCATTAATGTACAATCTGCAGATCATTTTGACTGAAAAAAAACAGAAATGTAGAAATTTTGCAAATTTATTACAAAAGAAAAACTGAAATATCACATGGTTATAAGTATTCAGGCCCTCTGGTCAGACCCTCATATTTAATTTACATGCTGTCCATTTCCTTGTGATCTTCCTTGAATCGGTTCTTCACCTTCATTGGAGTCCAGCTGTATTTAATTAAACTGATAGGACTTGATTTGCAAAGGCACACACCTGTCTATATAAGACCTCACAGTGCATGTCAGACCAAATGAGAATCATGAGGTCAAAGGAACTTGCCAAGGAGCTCAGAGACAGAATTGTGTTGAGTCACAGATCTGGCCAAGGTTACAAAAGAATTTCTGCCGTACTCAAGGTTCCTAAGAACACAGTAGCCTCCATAATCCTTAAATGGAAGAAGTTTGGAACCAGGAGAAGTCTTCCTAGACCTGGCCGTCCAGCCAAACTAAGCAATCGTTGGAGAAGAGCCTTGGTGAGAGAGGTAGAAGAAGAACCCCAAGATCACTGTGGCTGAGCTCCACAGATGCAGTAGGGAGATGGGAGGAAGTTACACAAAGTCAAATATTACTGCAGCCCTCCACCAGTCGGGCCTTTATGGCAGAGTGGCCTGACAGAATCCCCTCCTCAGTGCAAGACATATGAAAACCTGCATTGATTTTGCTAAAAAAACACTAAGGACTCCGAGACTATGAGAAATAAGATTATCTGGTCTGATGAGACGAAGATAGACCTTTTTGGTGATAATTCTAAGTGGTACCTGTGGAAAAAAACAGGCACTGCTCATCACCTGCCCAATACAATCCTAACAGTGAAACATGGTGGTGGCAGCATCATGCTATGGGGGTGTTTTTCAGCTGCAGGTATTGGATGACTGGTTGACATTGAAGGAAACATGAATACGGCCAAGTAGAGAGATATCCTGGATGAAAACCTCTTCCAGAGTGCTTTGGACCTCAGAATTGGTCAAAGGTTCACCTTCCAACAAGACAATGACCCTAAGCACACAGCTAAAATAAGAAAGGAGTGACTTCAGAACAACTCTGTGACCATTCTTGACTGACCCAGACAGAGCCCTGACTTAAACCCAATTGAGCATCTCTGGAGGACCTGAAAATGTCCACCAAAGTTCACCTTCCAAGCTGACGGAACAGGCGAGGAGCTGCAAGGAAGAATGGCAGAGGATCCCCAAATCCAGGTGTGAAAAACTTTTTGCATCATTCCCAAGAAGACTCATGGCTGTACTAGCTCAAAAGAATGCCTCTACTCAATACTGAGCAAAGGGTCTGAATACTTTCTGTACCCACTGTATGTATGGAGATAAACATGAAAAAGGAAGCATTATACCTATAGAGGGTGGAGTGGTGAAGAAAGTGTTTCCTCTATGAGCAACCTATTAATGTGTGTGAATATTAGTGGTGAGCTGTAAAGTGTGGATAAACACTTAAGAAAAATGAAAATACAGGTGTCAAACCGCAGGGTAATCCACACGGAAAAATCTGCAGCACAATCCGCAGTGTGTGCACTTACCCTTACAGTGTGGATATAGCAGAGCCGTGTGTGTATGAAATGTACGGAGCGGAACAGTGTGTACTAGGTGTACGTAGCAGAGCCGCATGTGTACGAGGTGTACGGAGCGGAGCCGTGTGTGTACGAGGTGTACGGAGCGGAGCCGTGGGTGTACGAGGTGTACGGAGCGGAGCCGTGGGTGTACGAGGTGTACGGAGCGGAGCCGTGTGTGTACGAGGTGTACGGAGCGGTGCCGTGTGTGTACGAGGTGTACAGAGCGGAGCCGTGTGTGTACGAGGTGTACGGAGTGGAGCAGTGTGTGTATGAGGTGTATGGAGCGGAGCCGTGTTTGTACAAGGTGTACGGAGTGGAGCAGTGTGTGTACGAGGTGTACGGAGCGGAGCCGCGTGTGTGCGAGGTGTACGGAGCGGAGCCGCGTGTGTGCGAGGTGTACGGAGCAGAGTCGCGTGTGTGTGAGGTGTACGGAGCAGAGCCGCGTGTGTATGAGATGTATGGAGCGGAGCCGTGTGTGTACGAGGTGTACGGAGAGGAGCCGTGTGTATCAGGTGTACGGAGAGGAGCCGCGTGTGTACGAGGTGTACGGAGTGGAGCCGTGTGTATCAGGTGTACGGAGAGGAGCCGCGTGTGTACGAGGTGTACGGAGAGGAGCCGTGTGTATCAGGTGTACGGAGAGGAGCCGCGTGTGTACGAGGTGTACGGAGAGGAGCCGTGTGTATCAGGTGTACGGAGAGGAGCCGCGCGTGTACGAGGTGTACGGAGAGGAGCCGCGCGTGTACGAGGTGTACGGAGAGGAGCCGCGCGTGTACGAGGTGTACGGAGAGGAGCCGCGCGTGTACGAGGTGTACGGAGAGGAGCCGCGCGTGTATGAGGTGTACGGAGAGGAGCCGCGCGTGTACGAGGTGTACGGAGAGGAGCCGCGCGTGTACGAGGTGTACGGAGAGGAGCCGCGCGTGTACGAGGTGTACGGAGAGGAGCCGCGAGTGTACGAGGTGTACGGAGAGGAGCCGTGTGTACGAGGTGTTCGGAGCGGAGCTGCGCGTGTATGAGGTGTACGGAGCGGAGCCGCGCGTGTACGAGGTGTACGGAGAGGAGCCGCGCGTGTACGAGGTGTACGGAGAGGAGCCGCGCGTGTACGAGGTGTACGGAGAGGAGCCGCGCGTGTACGAGGTGTACGGAGAGGAGCCGCGCGTGTACGAGGTGTACGGAGAGGAGCCGCGCGTGTACGAGGTGTACGGAGAGGAGCCGTGTGTACGAGATGTACGGAGAGGAGCCGCGCGTGTACGAGGTGGACAGAGTGGAGCCGTGTGTGTATGGAGTGGAGCCATATGTGTACGGGATGTACGGAGCGGAGCCAAGTGTGTACAAAGCATACGAAGCGTGCTTTTCCCACGGACACAGGAGTACACGGCGGAGCCCCGAGGAGCATTTTAAAACACACACATGACGTTCCACCTGAAGTGATGTGCTGGAAGCTGACCGGAAATTAGATAATTTCTTGAGGAGATTGTGACAGAACCAGGAATGCTTCAGATCCATCACCGTGTCCTCCTCCGACAGCGCAGACAGCAGGATCGCCTTGGAATCGGGGATGCCGGCCATGTGAGCGGATCATGATAGGTCCTGCACCGGGAGGCTCAGGTGGGCACTACAATGGGAGCCGGGCTGCTATAGTATCTTTGTAGAATCTTTCTTTCTCTCTTTTTCTTTCTCTCTCTGTTCTTTCTTTCTCTGTTCTTTCTTCCCCTCTTTCTTTCTTTTTCTTTCCTCTCTTTCTCTCTGTTCTTTCTTTCTTTTCTTTACTTCTTTCTTTCTCTCTCTGTTCTTTCTCTGTCTCTCACTGTTCTTTCTTTGTCTCTCACTGTTCTTTCTTTCTTTCCCCTTTCTTTCTCGCTCTCTCTGTTTTCTCTCTTCCTTAGTGCCAGTCAGTGTGCCCATAATGCCAGCCACTGTGCCCTCAGTACCAGTCAGTGTGATCAGCAGTGCTAAATGGGTGCGATTAGGTGTGGACATGGGTGTGACTATTTGTGAAATGGGTGTGGCCGGGCGTGGCCAAAATTTGCAGCGGCGCGCGCAGTCTTTGTCCATCTTTCCCTTCTTCAAAAGTTGGGAGGTATGATAGGGGCGGCTATGACCAGGGGGTCTGGTTGCCCAATGGATAGCAGTTCTGCCAGGAATTCTGTAATCATGCATACAAAAGGGGACAGAGATTTGGGAGGAATACTGTACCTAAAAGCAATAAATAGGACTGAGCTGAAATACTGGGCACAGCTGTGACTACATGTTATATAGTCGTGTTAATCTCCTCTCACTTCTTGTAAACTACAAGTGTACAAAGATATTATATAGTCACCATGTGACTAGTGGGCCTGTGTAACTTCAAATGCCAGGGCTGAATTTTAGTCCCAGTCCGGCCCTGCTGTTAGGGTTTTGGCTTGTTCACTATCATTGTTATCCAGGTAATGCAAATTTCCCAGCTTTGTAAAAAACCCAGCCTCCTCTAACCTTGTGCCAAAAAATAGCAGCCATGGGTTCTAAGCAGCTACCTAGCACTCTGAAAATGAAAATGGTGGAGGCCCACAAAGCTGGAGAAGGATATAAGAAGATAGCAAAGTGTTTTCTTCAAGTTGCCCTTTCCTCAGTTCAAAATATAATTAATAGAGATGAGCGACTATGCCTTTTTTCGGGTCGAGTCGGGTTTCATGAAACCCAACTTTCTCAAAAGTTGGGTCGAATGAAATCGGCCGACTATAGGGAAAAGTCGGGGTCCGACTGAAACACGAATCCCAATGCAAGTCAATGGGGAAGCATAGTCGGCAGGGAGTGGAGGACAGTAAACACACCTACAGTGCCCATTTCAATGCCAACAACATCAATTCTTATTACTGAAGCTTGTCAACCTTAATTTACTTCATAATAATAGTTACGCATTGAAAACTGGGGGTTATTTGGCTAAAGTTGTGAGGGGGTAGGGCTGGCATCAGGTTTTCATGTGCCCTGGGCCAAAGAGTGTCAGTGCGCCCTTTTAACACATCCCACAATTCATAATGCTCCGATACGGCACAGAAATATAGGTATAGTACAATGAAAAATACTTCACTGCTTACATGACATGACTGATATTATCTATTTTAAATTCTACAATAGCTCAAAAAACGGACAGTATATTACTCCATACAATATTATGGCCACCACCTAGTGCGCCATACAGAATAATGAGCCCCATATATTTCTCCATACAGAATAATTGGTCACATATAATGTTCCATACATTATATGATGAGATCCACATAATGCTACAGTATAGGTTGGTCCCCATGCATGATGCTCCACTGTGTTATGAGCCCAAATAATGCTCAATATATAATGGACCCCATTTCTAATGCTCCAGTGTATAATGGGCCCTGTAAATGCTGCTCCAGTGTCTGATGTCCCCCATTTGGAATGCTCCAGTATATGTTGGTCCCCATGGACGATGCTCCAGTGTGTTATGGGCCCAAATAATACTCCATATATAATGGGCCCCATTTCTAATCATCCAGTGTATAATGGGCCCCGTAAATGCTGCTCCAGTGTCTGAAGTCCTCCATTTAGAATGCTCCAGTATATGATGGGCCAAATGGATGATGCTCTAGTGTATGATGGGCCCCATATCTCATTCTCCAGTGTATATTGCTCCCCAAAAAATGTTTCGGTAGAGGGCATACAGACGTGATGTCAACGCGCTCTCTAACTTGAATGTCACTGTCAGGAAACGCGGAAGACGTCACGGCGGTGGAGCAGGGAGAGTTAAGTATTGCAAGTGCTGTGGCCCTGAGCAAGCATAGGGGGCCCACTCGTGGGCGACGGCACTGGCACAGGGCCCCACATATTACAACGGTATGTCTGACGGCGAGTGGGCCCTCCCACCGGCAGAGACACTTTTGCATGCTATGAGGGGCCCTGTTACACTGCCGTCGCACACGAGTAGGACCCCCCACCTGCTCAGGGAAACCACCACTTTTATCTGCACCTTCCTCTGTGTCACCGTGTAAGGTGGAATAGTATGCGGGAAGGGGCACCTGAGTTTCATCAGTGTCACATTTCTGGCTCTATAGAGTGCAAGAGGAATGTAGTGCTGTGGGTGAATGTACCAGCGGAATCATCTAGCAGTGGCTGTGCATCAGTGCACTCCATCTCCGATTCATGTTGGACTGGGTAATTTAGGATTTCATTTGATGCAACAGGCATGGCATGTAAAAAGAGCTCCATGGAGTAATCTGAATTGTGGGCTGCCGCATCCTGTACTTTGGGTGGGGGGTGAAGGAGACAAGGAAAGGGGTGGTTCCTGACCAGAAGCCTGCACTGACGACTCAGTGCTTGCATTTTTGTAAACTTCAGAAGAGGAGGTGATAGAGCAGGAGGCTGTTTCAGCAATGTAAGGCAAAACCAGTTCCTGATGCTCCGGCTTTAAAAGCAGTTTACCTACTCCCAGAAAAGGGAGCCTTAAAGGCCTTCTTGTGCAAGACGTTGATGCAGGTTCAACACCTCCTGCCTTAGCTGCTATTGTGCTTTTGGCACTACCAGCAGATGCACCACCACCATCAGTACCAGCTGGCCCCTCCACACCCACGTCCTCGGCCTCTTCCACCATACTTAATAATTTTTGTGAAAATGGACTCAAAACACAAGCAAATATATGGTACTGTATCAGAAGCGGACAGCTCTATACAGTCTAGGCATAATTGTAAATCTCCGTATATATTTCATGAGTCAGACACAGATGGTCACAGGCTCAGTATGGATTAGACAATAATATAAAAATTTGCAAAAGGGTACAGTATCACTAGATACAAGGTATATATAGTATAGTTTAAACATAATGAATATCCGTAAACATTTCTGGAGACAAACACAGACACTCTCAGGCCCAGTATGGATCCGACAACAATATAGAACATTGAGAAAGGGTACTATGGTGCCCCTGAGGGTACGGTTGCCACAGAGGTACTGCACCTCATCCAAAGGTGTGGTATTCCACCCTCAGGTAAAGAGGGATCACCACTCAGGACTCCTAACCCTGCACTCAACACACACACTAGATTGTCAGGGCATCAGGGTGTACCCGGCGGGAGGATGGCCTCATCCCAGACTGACTAGGAAAGGGTGTTGGGGGTTAGTGTGGGAGGTAGGTACAGTGGAAGGAGCTTAGGTAGTGGAGTGATTGTGGCCATCCAATGAGAGAGAGCAAGGTGACAGTTGGTGGGTGTAGCTAGTCTGAGGTAAATGGATCTTTCTAGAGAGTTGTCAGTCGGTGACAGGACAGAGTAAGAGCAGGATTGCTGTGAGAGGGCTGAGGGTCAGAGAAGAGAGAAACATTTTGTCCAAGCTCCTAGACTGGAAAGAAGGGGTCATTGGGGCACGGGAAGTGCAATAACCCACCTGTGAAGCCCATTTCTGGACAAGGAAGGACCAGGCCTCGTTCGGGAAGGTGGCTCCTAAAGGTAGTGGAGAAATACAGGGCTCAACTAGAAAGATGGAGGCAGAGGTAACTTTAAGCGCCTCAGTCGCAGCCGCATTCAAAACTCAAAAAGGCAGCAGTTGGAATAAAGGACCCTGGGGCCTGACCCACGTTGCCCGGTGTGATCCGTGGCTGCCGGCTTGGGACACTGTTTGCGAAGGCACACAGCAGGAAGGAAGGGAGCGATCAGCGCAGAGACACGGCCTAGAAAGGATACACAAGGAGTAGTCTTGAACAGGTGTTCCTGATCTACCTTGGAGTTTGCCGGACCCATCCCTCAGAGGACACAGTACCAAGCGGGTCATCTTGCGCACAAAACTTTTGAGGAAAAACTCAGAAACTGCACCCAAATATGTCCTTGTTGTCTTTTACAACTTGCCTGCTACACAAGGTACACTCACCATCACAGTCAATGGCTCACAAGCACCATCTCAACTGCCCTGGAATACAGCTGTGCCTGTGGAGAGCTTCATCATCTTGGATGCTTTAACAACGTCCCAGAGGATATGCATTGCAGCGTCGGCTACCCTAGCTGAGCACCACAGGTGGCGTCATGATCCCCCTTTTCCAAATTAATTATCATACCATCTTCCCCCTCATCTGAACTGTCATCTTCTTTATTGGACACCCAGGGCCACGTACTGGGTCCCAATCACCACTGTGACATACTTCACCCTTAAATGAGCCTGAAAGGCCTGGTACTGAGTAACCCGCAGCCCTGCGTGGCGTTTCATTTTAACACCAGATACCAGGGCTATATAGTATAGTTTCAACATTCTAAATCTACGTTTATATTTTTGGAGGCAGACACGCTGTCATGGCCAGTATGGATTCAACAACAATCAAAAAAGGAGAAAAAGGGTACAGTATCACCAGATACAAGGTATATATAGTATAGTTTAAACATTCGAAAATCTCTGTAGACATTTCAGGAGGCAGACACAGATGCTCTAAGTCCCAGTATGCATTAGCCAAGAATATAAAAAGTACAAAAAGGGTACTGTTTCACCAGATACAAGGTAGATATAGTATTGTTTAAACATTGCAAATCTCCCTATTTATTTCAGGAGGCAGACACAGACGCTCTCAGCGTCAGTATGGATTACACAATATAAAAAGCAGTAAAAGGGTAATGGATCAGAAGCGTACAGCTGTATACAGTGTAGGGGGCATTGTAAATCTCAGTATATATTTCCAGAGTCAGAAACAGACTGTCACTGGCTCAGTATGGATTAGACCACAATATTAAAAGCATTAAATGGGTAAGGTATCACAAGCGTACAGCTGTATACAGTGTTGGGGAATCTTAAATGTACAAATATATTTCTGGAGTTACAGACAGACGTTCACAGGCTCAGTATGGATTACACAAGAATATAAAAATGAGAAAAAGGGAAATGTATTCGAAACGTACACCATTATACAGTGTTGGGGTACTTTGAAATCTTCGTATATATTTCAGTCTCAGTAAGCCAGTCGAGACTCTCCGCTACAGGAAGCTAGATGGATAAAAGTACAGATGGAAAGTCGAGTGCTTTCAGAAAAGTTTGAATTACTAATCACGGGAAAACCTCCCGGGAGAATTAGCAGAGGTCGATGCTGACCCTCAATTACTTTTAATGTGGATACAGCTAAAACGGAAGTTAGTGAAGAAAGGGTTGCTGTATCGCAGTAGCGTCGATCCCATCACCGTTACTCGTCTCCATCACATTGTGATCGCAGGGAGAGAGACATGGTCCTCACTGCCTATCATGATCTGTCTGGTCACTTTGGAGAGCAAAACACAGAAGACACAGGCCGTAGGGGATTCTATTGGATTGCCATGAGAAGAGACATTGAAAAATGGAGGCAGGAATGTTACTCGACTATGACTATGAAAAATGTGAAAGGTGGTCATAAAGCTATGAAAAATGTGAAAGGTGGTCATAAAGCACCACTGCAGCTGATTGTGAGTTGACATCCATTACAAATGGTAGCCATTGATCATCTGAAGGTAGAGGCCAGCAGGACAGGACATAGCTACATCTTAACCATCATCAATCAGTACACCAAATTTGTAGTGGCCGTCCCTGTGAATGATTTAAGTGGCCAGACTACACATCGGTGGAGCAGGGAGAGGTAAGTATTGCAAGTGCTGTGTCCCTGAGCAAGCAGGGTGGTCCCAGTCAACGGTGCCGTTACTGGCGATCAAAGCCAGTGTAAGCGGATGAGAGGATGAGTACTTTCTTGTCCTAAGAGTGTCTGGTAGGGTGAGCTGGACTTCAGAGCTGCATATGGGGGAACTAGCGTTGGACCGGATGGACTGAAAAGGTGTTGGTGAGGGTGTTGATGGCCTAGATTCAGTGTTTCCTGGCGAAAATAATGTGATTCACTGACTGCTTTGGCCTTGCGACGACACCTCAACATTTCTTGATGGTGGTGTGTTTAGCGGTGGCCTTACAGTGGGTGAAGCGATGGAGCATTGCTGGCTACCTTCAGTCGGAGCAGATGCACATGTGCTACCTGAGGTTTTGTAGTCCGTCCACGCTTGCAAGTGCATGTTGGTTAAATGTCTAAGCATGCAACTGGTATTCAAATTTCATAGATTTTTCCATCTGCTAAAGGTCCTTCGGCACTTCTTGCAGATAACCTTTGCGTCATCAGTAGGATTTTGTTCAAAAAGTGCCACACTGCACTCTTCCTACTATGGTATAAATTTTCAGGGCTTGCACGCTGTGCTAATTTGACCGTCTGGCCAAGCTGTCCTGCAACTCTTAGTTTTCTTAGCAAGTTTTTTGACAGCTACGGGCCTGCCGGATAACCGCTGCGATGACGATGCCTGCTGCGGATCCTTCTCCTGTTCTGACCTATTTTCACCGGCACCCTCTTCCCCCAATGGATGCCAATCCAGGACAACAACTGGGTCATCCATGACCTCGACTTCAATGTCATCTGCACCTTCCTCTGTGTCACAGTGTAAGGTGGTATAGTATGCGGGAAGGGGCACCTGAGTTTCATCAGGGTCTGATTCTGGCTCAGTAGACTGCAAGGGCAATGTAGTGTAGTGGGTGAATGTACCAGCATAATCATCTAGCAGTGGCTGTGCATCAGTGCACTCCATGTCAGATTCATCTTGGACTGGGGAATTCAGGATTTGACTTGATAACCCAAGCATGGTATGTGAAAAGAGCTCCATGGAGTAATCTGAAGTGTGTGCTGCGGCATCCTTCACTTTTGATGTGGGTGAAGGATACAAGGAAAAGTGTTGTTCCTGACCAGAAGCCTGCACTGACGATTCCATGCTTGCAGTTGTTGTAACTTCAGAAGAGGATGCAATAGAGCTGAAGGCTGTTTCGGCAATGCAAGCCAAAACCTGTTCCTGAAGCTTCGGCTTTAAAAGCGGTTTACCTACTCCCAGAAAAGGGAAACTTAAAGGCCTTCTTGTACCAGACAATGATGCAGGTTCAACACCTCCTGCCTTAGCTGCTATTGTGCTTTTCCCAGAACCAGCCAATGCACCACCATCACCATCAGTACCAGCTGCGCCCCCCCGCCTACGTCTGCGGCCTCTTCCACCATACTTCCTCATGTTTGGGAAATTATACCAAAAAGACCAACAGAGAAATGGTACTGTATGAGGAGCGTACAGCTATGTAAGGTGTATGTAAAAAGTGAAATCGCTGTATATATTTTGTGAATCACAGACGCTCACCCAGTATGTATTTCACCGTAATCCAACAAGCAGATATACGGTACTGTATCAGAAGTGTACAGCTGTATACGCTGTTGGTGAAAATGTATATGTATTTACGGAGTGTGACACACACACGCTTGACTCTGTGTAGATGTGACCGTAATAACTAAGGACACCAGATAGCCGATACTGTTAAAAAATCAGACAGCAGTCAATACGATGTATGGAGAATTGGAAATGTCCGTATATGTATTTACGGAGTGTCACACACACGCTGACTCTGAGGAGATGTGACCGTAATAACTAAGAACACCAGATATCCGATACTGTTTGAGAATTGGACAGCAGTCAATACGGTGTCTGGAAAAATGGAAATGTCCGTATATGTATTTACAGAGTGTCACACACACACGCTGACTCTGTGTAGATGTGACCATAATAAGAACACCAGATATCTGATACTGTTAGAGAATCGGACGGCAGTCAATACGGTTTATGGAGAAATGGAAATGTCCGTATATGTATTTACGGAGTGTCACACACACACACGCTGACTCTGCGTAGATGTGACCATAGTAAAAACACCAGATATCCGATACTGTTTGAGAATCGGACACCTCTATACGGTGTATGTATGGAAAAATGTTAATCTCCGTGCATTTTTTTACGGAGTCACACACATAGTGTTATGAATGAGTCACCGGAGGAGGAAAAAACAAAAATGCAAGCTAAGTCCAGAAAACCGGAGAGGTTGGTAGCTAGCGGATTGCAGACCCCTGATCCTATTCACAACAGCTAACAGTAGCCATGGAGCGTGCCTACGGTGGTCCTAGATGCCTCATCACAGCCAGAGAGCTAAATAAGCCTAAAGAAAGAAAGGGGAAATCTAAACTGCCCCAGAGCAGACCCCAAAGCAATAGACAGCCCCCAACATGTATTGTCGGTGAAAAAAGATGAAAACACAAATACAGACAGAAAGACAGGCAGAGCAAACGATGGGGCCCAACTAACTAGATAGGACAGGACAGAAAAGATGATGGCTGCAATCCGCAAAAACCCTACCAAAAATGTCCCAACACGTCTGATAGGAAAAACGGCCCTGAAGTCACTAGACTTCAAAATCCCTATATCAGCACTCCGATATATTCTGAGGACAGAGCAAAAGAGATTAAACCGATCAGGGACAAAATGGAAGTTCAGCACAGTCCCAGCTGGGGCGGGCTGAACACAAAACTAAGTAAATCAGACAAAATCTCATGGAACAATAGCAGAGCAAAACTTAGCTTTAGAAGACAGGAACTGATCTGGAGGCCAGACCTCAGAGCAGGAGAAAATCACCAGCAACCCTACAGGGCGTCGGCTTCCTTATATCCACTCAGAGATTCCTGATGTCCAATCGCAATCCACCTGTTCAGGTAGCAGGTCTCTCCCATCCAAATCAGTTTCACCACCTCCTTTCACCAGCAGAGGGAGTTCATCGGACACCAAAGGTGAACGAGAAATTGAGCTCACAACAGTACCACCCCCTTGAGGAGGGGTCACCGAACCATCATCCACGCCACCAGGCCGATCAGGTTGGCCCCAATGAAAAGCACGAACCAATCTTTCGGCATGAATATCAGATGCAGAGACCCAAGAATTATCCTCCTGGCCATAACCCTTCCACTTAACCAAATACTGGAGTCTCCGTCTAGCCAGACGAGAATCCAGTATCTTCTCAACCTCATATTCCATATTACCTTCAACCAATGCAGGGTCAGGAGGTGCCACCACAGGAACTACTGGCTCAACAACCCTCTTCAACAGAGACTTATGAAACACGTTATGGATCTTAAATGTAACAGGAAGAACCAATCGAAAAGAGATCAGATTAAGAATCTCCAAAATCTTGTAAGGTCCAATAAATCTAGGTTTAAACTTTGGAGAAACCACCTTCATAGAGATATTCTTTGATGACAACCAAACTATATCACCCACTGTCATGTCCCACGACTTGGGAAATCATTTAATATTTGCATTGTTTGTGTTGCATCTCTGTTGCTAGGCAGAAGTTTGCCTTTCCCTGTATTTTGTTCCAACTCTCTCCCTGTAGTCCTGTGATGTATGTTTGTTCCCTCCTTCATTCTCCATTTTGTGATCGTCCCTCCATCTGTATGCATCCTGTTACATGTCCTCTGAAGAATATTCCTTTTTACCTGCTGCTTTCATCATAATACAAGAATTTCAGTTAAAGCATCCCTCTTTTCCTGGAGTCTTCTTACATGAGATCGTGGCTGAGTTAAGCTGTCTGATTAATCGGTATGAACGTGAGTACAGGTCGATACGGAAGGGGCCCAGAAAGAGAGGTCTATCCAGGCACCATACGTTCTACATATCCATGAGTCAGAATAGTAAAAAGGAATAACCTGCCTTCAGAGACAGTAACTCAAGGTCTGTGCTAAATCTCAGTGGAAAAGGACATTTCCCAGATAGACTGTAACCCAGTTCCAGCCAGACCCCAGCGTGCATAGAAGCTACACACTGCAGCTGAACAGTGGGAAGTATAACCCCCATCATCAACTCTTCCTGCCTGCAATCTAATCATGTCTGAAGCAAGGAATACAATGTCCCTACCAGACTTACAAGCACAGGAAAGAGACCCAGACCCCCATCCACCATCTAGCGAAAGGGGAAAACGTACAGTCAAACCCACATGGAAAGTCATGGAGAATTTCGAGACTGCAAAATGTGAATTATATAGTGATGTGTCTTCAGTATGGAAGAAAGTGCTGAGTCATATAGACACTGTATCAAGGCCTGCTTCTCATGAGTTACCACCAGAGGGAGTCCTAGAACAATTATGCACAGCATATCAAATGTATATGCAGAAGAGTGACCAATACATTATTCTCCTGAAGAAACTGAATCTCCCAGAGACTTTAAACGAATTGCAAGGTTTCCAGCAGCTTAATTCTGAAAGAGACTGCACTGTACGTGACATTAAAGCCAAGATAGAGGCTAGAATCGCACGAACACCAGATGCATCAACTCGCTCATCCAAATCGTGTAAGCACTCAAAACGTTCATCTAGGTCAAGTTCATCAAAATATTCTACTCTTACTGAGCAGCTTATAAGAGCACGTGCTAAGGCTGAAACTACTAAGGTACAAGCTGCCTTTGCACAAAAGAGAGCAGAAATGGACGCAGCTGTTGCACAAAAGAGAGCAGAAATGGACGCAGCTGTTGCACAATAGAGAGCAGAAATGGATGCAGCTGCTGCACAAAATAGAGCAGAAATGGATGCAGAAGCGGCACGTGTGAAAGCGGAAAAGGAAGCTCTAGAGAAGGAATGTGAGCATGCAACAGCCATGGCAGAATTAAAGGTACTCGAGCAGGCTGTCAGTGGGAGTCAAAGAGACAGCGTCAGTTTGTGTGAAATGGAGGCAGAAGACCCTATTGAACGCACAAGAGACTACGTGCTAAGCCAAGATGGCGAACCGCAGATCATCACTAACACTCTTGATGGTGTTGACGCTTCTTTAGAGCACCAGGATGCTGATCCACTTACAGAATCCTGCATTCAAGGTCATTATACCCTCGACAACCACACAGTGCCACCTCCACATGTAGCAGAAACTATACCCACCAAACCAGTTGCTGGACTAAATGCATATGCCACTCCATACTTCCCCATGTTTCAAGGCCAAGACGTCTCCACCTCTATGTACAACACTGCTCAGCCTACAATTGTGCATCCTAAGTCAGAAAGAACAGACATGTCCGACTTCGCAAGGTACATGATTCGCCGTGAACTTACTAAAACCGGTCTCACAAGGTTCGACGACCAACCTGAAAATTACAGAGGTTGGAAAAGTGCCTTTAGAACCGTAACTGGTGACCTCGGCATCACTGCTGCGGAAGAGCTGGACTTGCTGATCAGATGGTTAGGACCACAATCCACAGAGCGTGTCAAGAGACTCAGGTCTGTACATATCAGTAATCCAACGGCTGGTCTCATGGCTGCATGGGAAAGACTAGAGAGAAACTTTGGCAGTCCAGAAGCCATAGAGGATGCACTGTTCAAGCGACTACAGAGTTTTCCAAAGATATCCAGCAAGGACAGTTCAAAGTTCCTAGAGCTCAGTGACCTGCTGTTAGAGCTCCAGCTGGCCAAGGCAGACACCCACCTACCTGGCCTTAGCTACCTGGACACTGCTCGTGGAGTAAACCCCATTATCTCCAAGCTACCATACAATGTACAAGAAAAGTGGACTGCAATAGGGTCAAAATACAAGAAAGACCATCAAGTGTCATTTCCTCCGTTCTCCTACTTCTGTGAGTTTATAAAAGACATTGCAGAGTGTAAGAACGACCCAAGCTTTTCCTACGGAGAATCCAGTGGCCCAGCTTCACCTCCCTCTAAATACGTGAGCACACGCTCGAATGACAGAAACCGCAGGGGTCCAGTGTCAGTGAAGAAGACGGATATTCTTCCCTTACCAACATCAGCCCCAGGCAAGAGCAACAAGGGTGAAAAGATAGAGAACCCAAATCGTGAGTGTCCCATCCACAAGAAGCCACATCCCTTAAAAAAGTGCATCGGCTTCAGGAAGAAACCGCTCCAAGAATGTAAGGAACTTCTAAAGAAGTTCGGGGTATGCTACAGATGTTGTGCTTCTACTGAACACCTTGCTAAAGACTGTAAAACTACAATTAAGTGTATGGAGTGTGACAGTGAGGATCACGTACAAGCACTCCACCCATACCGTCCTGACTCTACACGTACTCCTTCCCCCACCACGAGCCATGGCGGGGAGGACGCAGCTCAAACTGCAAGTCATACCACAATATCTTCGTCATGCACAGAAGTCTGCGGAGAATGTCTCTGGGACAAGTCCTGTGCGAAGATTTGCCTGGTGAACGTATATCCCAACGGTCACCCAGAGAAAGCCGCGAAGGTGTACGTCCTCTTGGATGATCAGAGCAACCGATCACTTGCAAGGTCAGGACTCTTTGATATGTTTAACTTAAAGGGAAATGCTTACCCTTACACCTTAGGTACCTGCAGCGGTGTTACAGAGGTCTCTGGGAGAAGGGCCAGTGGTCTTATAGCGACATCCCTCGACAACACCGTGGAGATACCCTTACCCACACTTGTCGAGTGCAACCAGATTCCATCCAATCGAGAAGAGATCCCAACGCCAGAGGCTGCTCTTCATCACCCACATCTCAAGGGGATAGCAAACAAGATACCAGCCCTCAACAACAGCGCAGGTATCCTGATTCTGCTTGGCAGAGACATTCTCCGGCTGCACAAGGTACGTCAGCAAATTAACGGACCACACGACGCACCATTTGCCCAACGCTTTGATCTAGGCTGGGTAATTATAGGCGATGTTTGCATACACAAGATGAAGAGACCTAATAACATCTCCTCTTACAAAACACACATCTTGCCAAATGGTCACAGCACTCATTTTCAGCCATGCCCACATCATTACTGGGTGAAAGAGAAAGTGAGCAACACCAAGAGGCAACAGGAATCCTTCAACAACATGAACATGCTCCAGCCCTGGGACGAAAACCTCGGGTCAACAGTGTTCGATTCCACAAGTGAAGACAACAAGTTAGCACCCACAAGGGAAGATAAAGAATTCATAAAGGTTATGGACAAAGAATTTGTTCAAGATGACTCCAACAGTTGGGTAGCTCCTTTACCCTTTCGTTTCCCAAGAGCGAGGTTGCCAAACAACCTGCAGCAAGCAACTGCAAGGTTCTCATCCTTAAAACGTACCCTAAAGAGGAAACCAGAGATGGAGAAGCATTTCATTGACTTTATGCAGAACATCTTTGACAAAGATCATGCTGAACCTGCGCCACCACTGAAGGAAGGAGAAGAATGTTGGTACTTTCCATCCTTTGGTGTCTATCACCCTCGCAAGCCTAACCAGATCAGAGTGGTGTTTGACTCCAGTGCTCAGTATGAAGGCCTCTCTCTCAACAACCTGCTACTAACTGGACCCAACCTGAACAACAGCCTCCTTGGAGTATTGATCCGCTTCAGACAAGAACCTGTTGCTATAATGGCCGACATCCAGCAGATGTTTCATTGCTTCATCATGAAGGAAGACAGCAGAAACTATCTTAGGTTCCTATGGCACAAAGACAACAATGTCAACAATCAAGTCATCGACTACCAGATGAAGGTCCATGTCTTCGGCAACAGTCCTTCACCTGCTGTGGCGATCTACGGACTGAGACGGACAGCCCAGGAAGGTGAGAGAGAGTACGGATCCGATGCTCGTCAATTCGTAGAGAAGAACTTCTACGTAGACGACGGGCTCAAGTCCTTGCCCACAAGTGAAGAGGCAATTGACCTACTCTCCAGGACACAGGAAATGCTATCCACATCAAACCTCAGACTCCACAAGATCATCTCTAACAGTCAAGAAGTAATGAGCGCGTTTCCATCTGAGGACCATGCCACGAACCTAAAGGACCTCAACCTAGGTTCTGATGTTCCTCCCACACAGCGCAGCCTTGGTCTACTGTGGGATATCAAACAGAACACCTTCACCTTCCAAGTGTCGCCCTGTGACAAACCCTTTACCAAACGAGGAGTCCTATCTGTCATAAACAGCATCTACGATCCTCTCGGGTTTGTAGCATCCATCACTATTCAAGGCAAGATACTGTTAAGACAGCTCACTGCCGAGAACACTGATTGGGACACCCCGCTTCCGACTCAGAAACAGCAAAGGTGGGAGACATGGAAGAAGTCCTTGAAGTTCTTAGAGCAACTCCAAGTCCCACGTTGTAATTCTCCAATGATTCTTATCCCAGCTACACTTCTTACACAGAAGATTGGAGCTGCTACAGTTCCTCTCGGGAATTTCGATAACAAGGACATTTACAAACGTCAGTGGAAGCAAGTACAACACATAGCCAACGTGTTTTGGCACCGTTGGAAGACCGAATACTTGCACCTGCTTCAAAACCGTCACAAATGGCAGACACCCAGTCCCAATCTCCAAGAAGGAGACCTTGTTCTCTTAAAAGACAAAGAGGCTCATCGTAACGACTGGCCAATGGGTCTTATCACCAAGGTCATGCCCAGCGAGGACGGAAAGACTCGTAAGACAGAAGTTAAGGTGACAAAAGGGGGCTCTACCCGAACCTTCCTCCATCCGGTCACTGATCTCGTGCTGCTACTGCCAAAGGAGGACGTCACATAAACAGAACATTGCTCCTGGACGTTGCTCACGGCGGGGAGCATTCCTCCTCATTCCCCAGTTTTTTATTGAACATTGACATTTTCCATTGGATTGCTTGGTTGGTGGAAGAGTTGGCATGTTTTTGGCTTCCCCAATCCGAAGATGGGTTTATAATCTTGGACTTATCTTCCGGTGTGATCTACGGGTCAACAACAACGAGTTGGACTTTAAAAATGTTTGATGTTTATTATTGCATACATGTTTTTCTCTTTTCTCTTGTTTTTCAGGTTCGAACGACTTCGAAGAATTACGGACATCGTGAAATCCAAGGATTTCAGACGGGGAGTGTCATGTCCCACGACTTGGGAAATCATTTAATATTTGTATTGTTTGTGTTGCATCTCTGTTGCTAGGCAGAAGTTTGCCTTTCCCTGTATTTTGTTCCAACTCTCTCCCTGTAGTCCTGTGATGTATGTTTGTTCCCTCCTTCATTCTCCATTTTGTGATCGTCCCTCCATCTGTATGCATCCTGTTACATGTCCTCTGAAGAATATTCCTTTTTACCTGCTGCTTTCATCATAATACAAGAATTTCAGTTAAAGCATCCCTCTTTTCCTGGAGTCTTGTTACATGAGATCGTGGCTGAGTTAAGCTGTCTGATTAATCGGTATGAACGTGAGTACAGGTCGATACGGAAGGGGCCCAGAAAGAGAGGTCTATCCAGGCACCATACGTTCTACATATCCATGAGTCAGAATACCCACCTTAAACCGGGGACCAATGGTCCTATGCTGGTTGGAAAACCGCTGGGCCTTTTCCTGGGAGAGAGACAACTTATCCACCACTTGGTCCCTGATCTGGTGCATTCTCTCCACCACAGTGTCAACACCTGGGCAGGCAGAAGACTCCACCTGCCCTGAAGAGAATCGAGGATGAAACCCAAAGTTACAGAAAAAGGGTGACATCAAAGTGGCAGAACTAGCTCTATTATTTAAAGCAAATTAAAACAAGGGCAAAAATGAGACCCAATCATCCTGATCAGTAGAGATAAAACATCTCAAATAAGACTCCAAAGTCTGGTTTGTTCTCTCCGTCTGCCCATTGGTCTGAGGGTGAAACGCAGAAGAGAAGGACAACTGAATTCCCAGCTTGGAACAAAAAGTCCCCCAGAAACTCTTCCAGAGCACGTCTCAAATCGGGCGAGATGGCAGAAAGAACTACCCCCTTACCTAAGCTGGTAGGAGGCTTGGTCACAATAGGAGAATCAGCAAAGAAACTCCTAGAGAGGGCATCTGCCTTAACATTCTTAGTGCCCGGAAGAAAAGAGACCACAAAATCAAAACGTGTGAAAAACAAGGCCCACCTAGCCTGTCTAGGATTCAAGCATTTGGCCGACTCAAGGTAAATCAAATTCTTGTGGTCAGTGAGGACCACGACTTGATGTCTAGCTCCCTCCAACCAATGTCTCCACTCCTCAAATGCCCATTTCATTGCTAACAGTTCCCGATTCTCCACATCATAATTGCGTTCAGATGGGGAGAACTTTCAGGAAAAGAAGGCACAGGGATTCATTTTAGATGTTACCGGATCTTTTAGGGACAAAACAGCTCCTGCACCAATCTCCGAAGCGTCCACCTCCACCCGAAACGGAAATGAGACATCAGGTTGCCGCAAAACCGGAGCAGAAGTGAACCTCCGCTTCAGCTCCTGAAAGGAAGAAACAGCCTCTGGAGACCAATTCAGCACATCGGCACCCTTCTTAGTCAGATTAGTCAATGGTTTGGCAATACCAGAAAAATTAGCTATAAATTTACGATAAAAATTAGCAAAACCCAAAAACTTCTGGAGGGCCTTCAAAGAAGTAGGCTGAACCCAATCATAAATGGCCGTACCTTGGCCGGCTCCATTTCAATAGTTGACAGAGACAAAATAAATCCCAAAAATGAAATCCTCTGTACACCAAAGAGGCATTTCGATCCCTTAACATACAGGGAATTCTCCCTCAAAATCCGGAACACAGTCCGAATATGTTCCACATGAGAGTCCCAATCCCTGGAAAAGATCAAAATATCATCCAGATAGATGATCAAAAATTTATCCACAAAGTCCCGGAAAATATCATTCATGAAGCACTGGAAGACAGAAGTGGCATTAGTGAGCCCAAAAGGCATCACCAGGTACTCAAAATGTCCCTCCGGAGTATTAAACGCCGTCTTCCATTCATCCCCATGCTTAATGCGAATAACATTATACGCCCCCCTGAGGTCAAGCTTGGTAAACCAGCAAGCACCTTTAACTCTGGAGAATAGATCAGAAATCAGGGGTAACGGATACTGATATTTAACAGTAATTTTGTTGAGGGAACGATAGTCAATACAAGGCCTTAATGAACCATCTTTCTTGGCCACGAAAAAAAACCCTGCACCCAAGGGTGAAGAGGATGGTCTAATATGACCCTTCTCCAACAACTCCTTAATATAACATCGCATAGCCTCGTGCTCGGGTACAGATAAATTGAAAAGTCGACCCTTGGGAAATTTACACCCAGGGCTCAGCTCAATTGCACAGTCATAACTCCTATGAGGAGGCAAAGACGCAGACTTATTCTCACTAAATACATCATAAAAATCAGCCAAATAGTCAGGAACATCATGCGACTGGGGAGAGGTGGAGAAAACAGGAGCGTCGCCAAGAGCACACCGACAACCCCAACTCACCACAGACACAGATTTCCAATCCAAAACTGGATTATGGATTTGCAACCAGGGAAACCCCAGAACAATGGTATCATGCAAATTATGCAACACCAAAAATCTGCAATTTTCTTGATGGTCCGGGGCGAACCGCATTACCACCTGGGTCCAAAACTGAGGTTTATTCTTCGCCAACGGAGTAGCATCAATACCCCTCAAAGGGATAGGCATCCGCAGAGGTGTCATAGGAAACCCACAACGTTTAGCAAAATCTAAGTCCATCAGGTTCAGAGCCGCTCCTCAATCCACAAAAGCCTTAGCGGAAAATGTGGACAGGGAGCAGATCAGAGTAATTGCCAGAAGAAACTTAGGTTGTACACCACCTACAGCAAATGTGTGTGCAAAACGTTTCTCTCGTTTAGGGCAGACAGAAATAATATGAGAGACATCTCCACAGAAAAAACACAGCTTATTACGCCTTCTGAACTCCTGATGTTGCGCCCTAGACAAAACTCTATCACATTGCATAGGATCAGACATTTGTTCAACAGGTGGCAGCATTTCTCATGCAATTTTACGTTCACGTAAACGCCGATCAACCTGAATGGCTAATGACATAGAATCGTCAAGACCAGAGGGAACAGGAAATCCCACCATAGTATCTTTTACGGTTTCTGACAAACCCTTCCGAAAGAGAGCTGTCAAGGCACCATCATTCCAGGTAGTAAGGACCGCCCACTTTCGGAATTTTTGACAGTACAACTCTGCAGAATCCTGACCCTGGCTCAATGCCAACAGGGCTTTTTCAGCTTGATCAATAGCATTAGGTTCATCATACAACAACCCCAAGGCTTGAAAAAATGGTCCACATTAGTTAGAATAGGATTATCAGATGTCAAAGAAAACAGCCAATCCTGGGGATCGCCGCGCAGCAAAGAGATGACAATTTTAACCTGCTGCGCAGAGCTCCCCGATGAGTTAGGCTTCAACGCAAGAAATAATTTGCAATTCTTCTTAAAATTAAAAAATTTAGACCAATCCCCAAAAAACACATCAGGAGTAGGAATCTTTGGTTCAGCAGCATGTGAATGAGCAAGATAGGTGGAAATTCCCCGCACTTCAGCAGTGAGCTGCTCCACACGATCAGACAATCGCTTAATCTCCATTAAGAAAAAATTCCTCCTATGGCCCCAGAGAAAAAGAGGAAAAAATATACATACAAACAAAAAAAAAATTCTGACACTTTTTTTTTTACAATTCTTTCCTGCTATTGAGTATCCTAGAATCTGCAGTATGGCTGGTGATTCTGTTATGAATGAGTCATCGGAGGAGGAAAAAACAAAAATGCAAGCTAAGTCCAGAAAACCGGAGAGGTTGGTAGCTAGCGGATTGCAGACCCCTGATCCTATTCACAACAACTAACAGTAGCCATGAAGAGTGCCTACGGTGGTCCTAGACGTTTCGTCACAGCCGGAGAGCTAAATAAGCCTAAAGAAAGGGGAAATCTAAACTGCCCCAGAGCGGACCCCAAAGCAATAGACAGCCCCCAACATGTATCGTCAGTGAAAAAAGATGAAAACACAAACACAGACAGAAAGACAGGCAGAGCAAACGATGGGGCCCAACTAACTAGATAGGATAGGACAGAAAAGATGCTGGCTGCAATCCGCAAAAACCCTACCAAAAATGTCCCAACACGCCTGATAGGAAAAACGGCCCTGAAGTCACTAGACTTCAAAATCCCTATATCAGCACTCCGATATATTCTGAGGACAGAGCAAAAGAGATTAAACCAATCAGGGACAAAATGGAAGTTCAGCACAGTCCCAGCCGGGGCTGGCTGAACACAAAACTAAGTAAATCAGACAAAATCTCATGGAACAATAGCAGAGCAAAACTTAGCTTTAGAAGACAGGAACTGAACTGGAGGCCAGACCTCAGAGCAGGAGAACATCACCAGCAACCCTACAGGGCGTCAGCTGCCTTATATCCACTCGAGATTCCTGATGTCCAATCGCAATCCACCTGTTCAGGTGGCAGGTCTCTCCCATCCAAATCAGTTTCACCACCTCCTTTCACCAGCAGAGGGAGTTCATGGGACACCAAAGGTGAACAAGAAAATGAGCTCACAACATATATTTGTCAGTGATACCAGACGGTACACGGTAGTGTGTGAGGCGCGTACACCTCTAAACGGTGTGTGAAAAAAATTACGCTCAGTATCTATTGTGCAGAAAAAAAGGAATAAAAGGATTTTTGCTTTTAAAAAAGCACTCTGCACAGCAGTGTGCAAACAGCAATGCAGCTATCAGGGAGCCTTATAAGGCAGCATAATAACCAACAGAGCTGCTGCACACAAATATATCCTCCCCTGTCACTGCTCACTAAGTGTTGTGGTGTACAGTGACAATCGCTATCAGCAGAAGGAATTTTTTTTAGTTTTTCCCTGCCTAAACACTCTCCCTATTGAGAACGATCAGCATCAACCTCTCCCTATGCTAAGATCGGCAGAAGTAAGATGGCGGTCGGCGGTCACGGCCTTTTATAGGCACTGTGACGCCACACAAAGCCAGCCAATCACTTGCATGCCCTTCTCTAACATGGTGGGGGCCGCTGCCGACGTAATCGTGTTGCCCACAGTGTGCGTCCTTGATGATTGGCTGAGAAAAGGCTCTGGAAGGATTGTGGGAAACGCGACTTTAGCGCTCAAGTCAGCGACCTCATGGCCGACCTCACGCTATGGTCGAGTTTTGATCGGCGGATTCTGAATTTGGCCGACCCGTTTCGCTCAACTCTAGTAATTAAGAAACTGGCAGTTATCAGGAACAGTAGAGGTCAATATAAGATCTGGAAGATCAAGCAATATATTTGAAATATTAATGCATCAGTAATGGAGAATCTCCACATACCTTCACCTGCAGAGCCGCACACATGTATGGCTGTTCTGTGTGCACAGGACCTGTGATGAGGTCCCAGGAGGGGAGGAGTCAGTGGTCACATGATCAGGGGCCTCAGTGTATGCAGGGCTCTGCTGTGCTGGTTGTCATGGTGCTGAATGAGGGGAAGTTTATGTGTGGGGTCAGGAGGGGTTTACAGTGTGGATGTAGTCGAGCCGTGTGTGTACGAGGTGTACAGAGCGTAGCCGTGTGTACGAGTTGTATAGTCATGAGCCTTGCGTTTACAAACAGAGTTGCTTGTGTACGGATAGGAGCCATGTGTCTACGACATGTACTGAGCAGAGCCGTGTGTGTGTGACGTGTACGGAGCGGAGCCGTGTGTGTACAGAGCTGAGCTTTGTTCCATCAAGTTTTGGTTCATTTCATAAGTAGATTTTTTTAATAAAACAATGATTGGATCCATCTGAATATTACATGTATTCAGGGTTGGACTGGGGTGTCTGGGGCCCACCAGGGGAATGGACTCTAGGGGCCCACCCTACAGCTATATACAAATATCTGTCAGTCGTTATCCCCATTATAGTGGAGCATCGGCTGTAAAATATAGGCGACTCCTGTACATCTACTGTGCGCCACCACAAATGGGATGTATAATTACAGTAGCTTACATTAATGGGGTTCTTTGGTTAGAACACGTTATCACCGATCCATGGGCTCCGCAGCATAGGTGATCGCTTAGGTCCGACCATTAGAAATTGCACCGATCGGAAGAATGAAAAAGTTTTATCGCTGATAGGACACTTATCCTCATTTTAAAATGGAGCGGCAGGTGGGATATCTGACCAAAGCTCCATTCATTCTCTTTGGAGCGTCTACAAAAAAAAACAAGTGAAACCACAGAGGGAAAGAATGGATCAGTGGTCAAGTCAGACATGCCACTCCAGTCTAATGGGGATAAAAAGTTCCACATTTTGCTGAATGGGTCCAAGTAGTCAGACCCCCACCAATCAATACGTTATCATTTATCCTGTGGAGAGATGATTACTTTTTTCCACAGGAAACCCCCTGTAAGTGCATCTCTGCCGCTGTGTACACAGTATTTAATCTCTAGTTGAAATAAAGAATTTTCTCCTAAATAATATCAGAGAGAACAAATGACCGCCATACACAACACAATCCACTATACCAAGACCAATACCACCACATACAGGAAGAAACACCAAAACACCATGATCAGACTACATGGAGACCGAATAATACTACATACAAGGGACAAATACCACCACACCATGACCAGACCACATATTACCACCACATAGTGACCGAATAATATGACATATTACCAGCATATAGGGACCAAATAATACCACATACAAGGAGAAATACTGCCACACTGTGACCAGACCACAAATTACCATTACTTACCGTCACATAAATAGTGACCGCATACAATACTGATTATGAATACAAACCACAATACTAACAACACTTATTACCACCAGTGACATTATACACAGTACCTCTGTATAAAGTGTCAGCGTACAGGTAGTACAGTGATCACCAGTGACATTATACACAAGAACTCTATATATAGTATCAGTGTACAGGTAATACCAGTCACATTACACACAGGAGCTCTGTATATAGTGTCAGTTTGCAGGTAATACAGTGATCACCAGTGACATTATACACAGTACCTCTGTATATAGCATATAGTGTACAGGTAATACAGTGATCACCAGTGACATTATACACAAGAACTCTATATATAGTATCAGTGTACAGGTAATACCAGTCACATTATACACAGGAGCTCTGTATATAGTGTCAGTGTACAGGTAATAAAGGGATCACCAGTGACATTATACACAGGACCTCTGTATATAGCATGTAGTGTGCAGGTAATACAGTGATCACTAGTAACATTATACAAAGGAGCTCTGTACACAGTATATAGTGTATAGTGTGTGTGTGTGCATGTAATACACTGACTCACCAGTGACATCTGTAGTTGAAGTCCTTCATCTTTGCTTTTCTTCAACCAGCACAGACCGCCGTCACTTCCAGCCAGGACTCGTCTCTGCAAAAAATAACACAGTCGTCAATAGCTGATCGCTTCCAAAGCATTTTCCTTACTTTTTCCCTGACTTCTACACTATGTCAGATGAAGAAGAAAAGCAACGTAGTACCGTCCTGCACAGTAACAAGATCCCCTTTTGTTCCCTCTATGGAAAACCATTTCCTAAAAAGTAAATTATATTACAGTAGTAATAATGTCCCTAATTGGACCCTAAAGAAATTACGTTCCCCACTTGTCACCATAAACTAATATAGTAAGTTCCTTATTCTGGCCCCCAAACAGTAATAAAGTCCCTCATCCTGGCCCCCTTTATTTAATAATCTCACCCTGCCGGAACCCCTATGTCCCTTGTCCAGACTGGCCCCCAGATATCCATCCCGCTTCCCCAGGTATACATACTGGCCCTCATATGTCCCTTATCCTGCCTCACAATATATCTCTCCTGGACCCGCATATATTCTTCCTGGTTCCTTGTCCTGCCCCCCATATAGCCATCCTGGCCCCACATATATGCAACCTGCCCCCCCCATATATATTCACCCTGGCCCCTCCCCATATATCTGCATCTTGGTCCCTTGCTCTGCCCCCCTCACCCCTAAATCTATCTTGGGCCCCCATATATCTGCATCCTGGTCCCTTCCCCCATATGTGAATTCTTGCCCACTCATATGTATCCATCCTACCCCCCTCCATATATTCATCCTGGCCACCACCTCCCCCCATATATCCATCCTGGCTGCCCCATAAATGAATCCTGGCCTGCCATTTATATGCATCCAGGCCCCTCTATGTATATGCATACTGGTCCCTTGTCCTGCCCCTCCCCCATGTATCCATCCTGGCCCCCTCCCCCATAAATGCATCCTGGCCACCCCCCCATATATATGCATCCATGCCCCCCAAATATATGCATCCTGGTCCCTTGTTCTGCCCCTCCTCCATATATCCATCAGGGCCCCCTCCCCCATATATCCATCCTAGCCGCTCCAAATATGCATCCTGACCCACCATATAAATGCATCCTGGTCCCTTGTCCTGTCCCCCATAAATCCATCCTGGCCCCCCACATATATATGTCCTGGCTCCCTCATATATCTATCCTCGTCTCTTATCCTGCCCCCAATATACAGTATCTATCCTGACCCCCCATATGTATCCATCTGGGACCCCCACATGTATCCATCCTGCCCCCCGAATGGGTATCCATCCAGGCCCCTTGTCCTGCCCCTCCCCCCGTGTGTGTATCCATCCTGGCCCCTTGTCCTACCCCTGGCTCCCATGTGTATCCATCCTAGCTCCTTCCCGTACGTGTATCCATCCTGGCCTCCCCCATACATTCATTCATTCAGGCCCCCCCGTACATTCATCCATTCTGGCCCCCCTGTATGTGCATCCATCCAGGGCTCCCCCCTTCCCTGTATGTGCCTGCATCCAGGCCCCCTCCCCTGTATGAGCATCCATCCAGACCCCCCTCCCCTGTATGTGCATCCTTCCAGCCCCCCTCCATCCCCTGTATGTGCATCCCTCCAGGGGCCCCCATCCCTTGTACAGTTAGGTCCATATATATTTGGACAGAGACAACATTTTTCTAATTTTGGTTCTAGACATTACCACAATGAATTTTAAGCAAAACAATTCAGATGCAGTTGAAGTTCGGACTTTCAGCTTTCATTTGAGGGTATCCACATTAAAATTGGATGAAGGGTTTAGGAGTTTCAGCTCCTTAACATGTGCCACTATGTTTTTAAAGGGACCAAAAGTAATTGGACAATTGACTCCAAGGCTATTTCATGGACAGGTGTGGGCAATCCCTTCATTATGTAATTCTCAATTAAGCAGATAAAAGGCCTGGAGTTGATTTGAGGTGTGGTGCTTGCATTTGGAAGGTTTTGCTGTGAAGGAAACATGCGGTCAAAGGAGCTCTCCATGCAGGTGAAACAAGCCATCCTTCAGCTGAAAACAGAAAAAACCCATCCGAGAAATTGCTACAACATTAGGAGTGGCAAAATCTACAGTTTGGTACATCCTGAGAAAGAAAGAAAGCACTGGTGAACTCATCAATGCAGAAAGACCTGGGCACCCACGGAAGACAACAGTGGTGGATGATCGCAGAATAATCTCCATGGTGAAGAGAAACCCCTTCACAACAGCCAACCAAGTGAACAACACTCTCCAGGAGGTAGGCTTATCAATATCCAAATCTACCATAAAGAGAAGACTGCATGAAAGTAAATACAGAGGGTTCACTGCACGGTGCAAGCCACTCATAAGCATCAAGAATAAAAAGGCTAGACTGGACTTTGCTAAAAAACATCTAAAAAGGCCAGCACAGTTCTGGAAGAACATTCTTTGGACAGATGAAACCAAGATCAACCTCTACCAGAATGATGGAAGAGAAAAGTATGGCGAAGGCGTGGTACAGCTCATGATCCAAAGCATATCACATCATCTGTAAAACACGGCGGAGGCAGTGTGATGGCTTGGGCATGCATGGCTGCCAGTGGCACTGGGTCACTAGTGTTTATTGATGATGTGACACAGGACAGAAGCAGCTGAATGAATTCTGAGGTATTCAGAGCCATACTGTGTGCTCAGATCCAGCCAAATGCAGCCAAACTGATTGGTCGGCGTTTCATACTACAGATGGACAATGACCCAAAACATAAAGCCAAAGCAACCCAGGAGTTTATTAAAGCAAAGAAGTGGAATATTCTTGAATGGCCAAGTCAGTCACCTGATCTCAACCCAATTGAGCATGCATTTCACTTGTTAAAGAGTAAACTTCAGACAGAACGGCCCACAAACAAACAGCAACTGAAAACCACCGCAGTGAAGGCCTGACAGAGCCTCAAAAAGGAGGAAACACAGCGTCTGGTGATGTCCATGAGTTCAAGACTTCAGGCAGTCATTGCCAACAAAGGGTTTTCAACCAAGTACTAGAAATGAACATTTTATTTACAATTATTTAATCTGTCCAATTACTTTTGGTCCCTTTAAAAACAGGGTGGCACATGTTAAGGAGCTGAAACTCCTAAACCCTTCATCCAATTTTAATGTGGATACCCTCAAATGAAAGCTGAAAGTCTGAACTTCAACTGCATCTGAATTGTTTTGTTTAAAATTCATTGTGGTATTGTCTAGAACCAAAATTAGAAAAATGTTGACTCTGTCCAAATATATATGGACCTAACTGTATGTGCATCCATCCAGGGCCCCCCATCCCCTGTATGTGCATCCTTCCAGGGCCCCCCATCCTCTGTATGTGCATCCTTCCAGCCGCCCTCCATCCCCTGTACGTGCATCCTTCCAGGGCCCACCATCCCCTGTATGTGCATCCTTCCAGCCCCCCTCCATCCCCTGTATGTGCATCCTTCCAGGGTCCCCCATCCCCTGTATGTACATCCTTCCAGGGCCCCCCATCCCCTGTATGTGCATCCTTCCAGTCCCCCTCATTCCCCTGCATGTGCATCCTTCCAGGGCCCCCCACCCCCTGTATGTGCATCCTTCCAGCCCCCCTCCATACCCTGCATGTGCATCCTTCCAGCCCCTCTCCATCCTCTGTATGTGCATCCTTCCAGGGCCCCCCATCCCATTTTTGGGCATCCATCCAGGGCCCCCATCCCATGTATGTGCATCCTTCCAGGGCCCCCCATCCCCTGTATGTGCATCCTTCCAGCCACCCTCCATACCCTGTATGTGCATCCTTCCAGCCCACCTCCATCCCCTGTATGTGCATCCTTCCAGGGCCCCCATCCCCTGTATGTGCATCCATCCAGGGCCCCCCATCCCCTGTATCTGCATCCTTCCAGGGCCCCCATCCCCTGTATGTGCATCCTTGCAGCCGCCCTCCATCCCCTGTATGTGCATCCCTCCAGGGCCCCCCATCCCCTGTATGTACATCCTTCCAGGCTCCCCACTGTATGGGCATCCATCCAGCCCCCCATCCCCTGTATGTGCATCCATCCAGGCCCCCCCATTATGTGCATCCATCCAGGCCCCCCGTTGTGTACATCCATCCAGGCCCCCCCGGTATGTGCATCCTTCCAGGCCCCCCCCGTTATTTGTTATTTGCATCCATGCAGGCCCCGTCCCGTTATGTGCATCCTTCCAGGGCCCCCCCCGTTATGTGCATCCTTCCAGGCACCCCCCTGTTATGTGCATCCTTCCAGGGCCCCTCACCATTATTTGCATCCATGCAGGCCCCCCCTTATGTGCATCCTTCCAGGCCCCCCCGAGAAAGAGAGAAGAAAAAAAAAATCTTTCACTCTTACCTGCCTGCCCTCCCAGCGGTGGCACTGGCATCCTCCTCCTCCGCAGGTCGGCGGCTGGCGCGCTCATTGCAAAATGGCCGCCGACATAGCAGAGGCCAGCGGTGGATGTGTGGCGCCCCCAGGGGTATGGTCGCCACACTGGCTTTGCCTTCCTCCAGGGGAGGGTAAATGCCAGGTTTGGAAGCAGTGATGGGTCTCTCCAGCAGTTAACCTAATGCATGCAACACAGTTCCACTCCGGGCCAGCAGGGGAAACTGAACCAGGATTCTGGAGAGGAGTGTCCTCTGACGGCCAGGAGGAGGAAGGTCCAGATAGTCTGCGGAGGGTGAAGTGTGCAGACGGGAGGTGCAGAGCTGAGAGGTTGAGCTGCAGAAGGCGAGCTCCCTCAGCTTGAGAGCGCACAGAACTGGAGCCTGGTCTCCACGGTGGTACGGATACTGACGTCCTACCACAGATACCAGAGGAGTAGGAGGCTTTAAATGCCCTGCTCCCAGCAAAGACTTGGGACACAACAGCAAGTGAATAGAGAGCCAGGACTCAGGAGAGGAGTCCCCGAGAGAGGCTACAGCTGTCTGTCATACAAGTGTAGTTCTAGGAACATCTGAAGAGAGGCATTTCAAAGTAACTAAGAACTGGAGTGCTTCACACTACAAGTGCTAGGAAGGAGACTGCACAGCCCTTCTGCTGAGAGAGAATCCTGATCTGCTTCCAGGCTAACCTGCTCCAATACCATCTGTAATCAGGACTCTGGACTGCATATACTCAGTAAAGGTACAGAAACTACAACCGCTGTGTCTTGTCTGCTCCCTACGCTTTCGGCACTGCTACATCCCCGTGCCAGCTACATCTACACTACCCTGGGACTACAGCTCCACCTGTGGGGAGCTTTATCATCTAAGCTGCACATACCATCAGTCCCAGCGGATATGTATGCAGCGTTGGCCTAACACCATATTTGCCAAACACCACGGGTGGCGTCACAAACTATTCTACCATTAACTACATCTCCCCATTGCTTGGGCGCCCAGGGCCACGGACCGGGTCACCGCTGCTGTGACACATCCCCCTGACACCGGCGCGGTACCGAGTACCCCACAGCCCTGGGAGGGCTACCCAGATGTGTGCACCCGTCGCATGAAACTGACGTCATACGCCGGGCGCACACATGCCACTATCAATCTGGACGCGCGCCGCAGCAGTTCAGGAAATGAACACTGCGTGCACGCCTCCCTGCTTTTTTAAAGTGCCCGCGCCCTTTTTTTTTTTTTTCTCTTCTCCTCCTGGCTGGCTCATTCCCACAGCCAAGGGGAGGGCCTACCGGGGGATTTCCCGGTACCCCGCCAGGCTAGACAGAGCCTGCATGTATTGTTCTCCAATATTTCCTCTCCATTATTCCCATCCGTGTATTATCGTCTTGTGTCATTTTCCTTCTTTCTAATATTATTCCGTGTTCCACAACTGCAGGAGAGCATGGCGAAAGTAATGCCTATCATAAAGGAGAATCTTCTCCAGGCATAGGAGGCACAGTCAAGAGTCTATAACCAATCAGCAAGGCTGTGGCAGTTCCAGCCCGGGAACTCCATGCTAGTGCTTATCTGTACGGTGGAGAGCAAGTTCCTAGCTAAGTGGCAAGGCCCATACGAGGTGGTGGAAAAACTGGGTGAATTTAATTACAAGGTACACAGCTGGGTCGAAGGAAACTGCACCAAGTCTATCATGTGAGACCGAGTATCGCTGGACACCCCTTGCCTGAGAGCCAGTCCCAAAGCCACAGTGGACTATGTCACTGTTGCGGAGAATCTAACACCTGCCCAGAGACAACAGCGTCGGGAGCTATTGCAGCAGAACCATGACCTGTTCTCGGAGCTGTTAGTGCATACTCAGGTGGTAGAGCATGACGTGTTGACAGAACCGCATGTCAGGGTGAACCTCAAGCCCTATAGAATTCCAGTAGCATGTCGGGAGGTAATTTCAAATGAGGTGAAAAGGATGCTAGATCTCGGGGTGATATAGGAGTCGAACAGTGGATAATGGAGTCCAATCGTCCTTGTGCCAAAGCCTGACGGTGAGTGGCAGTTCTGTAAACACTACTACAAGCTGACTGAAGTCTAAAGATTTGATACACACCCAATGTCTTATGTGAACGAGCTCATTGAGAGACTTGGTCCCGCAAGGTACATTAAAACCCTAGACCTGACGAAGGGCTATTGTCAAATCCCCATGTCCCATAGTGTCAAAGAGAAGATGGCCTTTTCGACACCTGATGGGTGTTTTTAATACATCAGAATGCCCTTCAGTCTGCAGGGGGCCCTGGTAACATTCCAGAGTGCGATGGATCGGATCCTGACTCCGCATAAGAAGTATGCCACAGCGTACCTCGATGACATTGTGGTCTTTAGCCCTGACTAAGCTAGTAATCTGCCAAAGGTACAGATAGTTATGGATGCTTTAAGAAATGCGGGGTTCATCATAATTCCGAAAAAATATGCCAAGTACCTAGGCTATGTCGTCAGGAAGGGTGAAATTAAGGCTAGTTTCACACTTGCTTTTTTTTGCAGCGCGTTTTTCCCGCAAAAAAACGCATTAAAAAAACGCATACAAATGCATACAAACGCTGCGTTTTTTTCAAGCATTTTTATGCGCATGCAGGAAAAAAACGCAGCGTTTTTGCGCGTTTGTATGCGTTTTTTGTGCGTTAGCGTTTTTTTACAGATTTTTGAAAAACCCCACAAAAATGAAAAAACAACCATTCAACAACACACAAGACCAATGGGACTTCATTGTGGGTGTGGTATGTTAATATATAGACCCTGTCTACAGTATTCTTCACATTTGCTTGATTCTTCTCGTGACCATGGATCTGCGCTGGAAGAGTTTTCACTTCAACTTGGATTTGGACATTGCGATGGCTCAGGCGTATGCAGTTGCTTGCCATGAACAAAGGAAGAGAGAGAGGCAGCGAAGACGGCGGCGTATGTGGATACATCCGATTGTTGAACTCCGGGAGAGCCGTGGGGCATACCACACCCTCTACAGCGAGCTACGGGCAAACCCGGAGAAATTTACAGATTATATCCGGATGTCCCACGAAAGTTTCATGGATTTGCTTGCTCGTGTCCAACAATCCATCCGGAGACAGGACACACAGCTCCGTCGTGCGATTCCTCCTGAGGAACGGCTACTGGTGACATTACGGTATGTTTTAAAAACCAAGGGGTGTGGTCTGATGTTTTTTTTTGTAAATTTAGTATTCAAAACCTTGGGTAATTAGTTTTCGTGAATGTACTAATATTTTATTTTATAGTTTTTAAAAATAATATACATAAATATTAATTTTACTTCTTTGTCTGTTCACAGATTCCTGGCGACTGGAGAAACCCTATCTTCACTACACTTCCAGTACCGTATTGGAATCTCTACCTTGTCTGGAATTGTTGCTGACACCTGCCGGGCTCTCTGGAATGTTCTTTGCCCAGAATTTATGCCCCTGCCCACCGCTGAAAAGTGGATGGAAATTGCTGACAAATTCTGGACAGTATGCAATTTTCCCAACTGTTTGGGAGCTGTTGATGGGAAACACATACGGATCATCAAACCCCAAAGAACGGGATCTGAGTACTATAATTACAAAAAGTACTTTTCAATAGTACTCATTGCGATTGCGGATGCCGGATGTATGTTTGTAGCAGTGGACATTGGAGCATTTGGCCGTGGTAATGACTCACAGGCTTTTAAAAACTCAGACATGGGCCGGAGGTTGTATGGCAACCAATTTAATTTCCCTATGCCACGGCCTCTTCCTCACACCGAAGCTCCGCCACTGCCCTTTGTAATGGTTGGCGATGAGGCTTTTCAAATGTGCGGAAACTTACTGAAACCCTACTCCAGCCGGGACTTGGACCACACCAAAAAAATATTTAATTACAGGCTGACCAGGGCCAGAAGAACTGTCGAGTGTGCTTTTGGGATTCTTGTTTCCAGATGGCGAATTCTGGGCACGGCAATTAATCTTAAACTTGAAACAGTCGATGAGGTGGTGAAGGCCTGTGTGGTTCTACATAACTTTGTGATGGCTAAAGAGCACCCGACCTTTGAACTGGACGATGATGCTCCTAACCCATTGCCCGAATTCACTCAGCACACTCTCAGGTCATCCGTTGAAGTTGGCCAAATGAGGGACAAATTTGCGGCCTACTTTATTTCTGATGTAGGACGGGTGCACTGGCAAGATGAAATGGTGTAATGTTGTTGTTTGTTTATGGTAATAAAAATCCTTATTTGATACCATTACTGAGTGCACTATATTTTTTAAACTCCAATTAATTAAAAAACTTCCCATGTATAACTGAATTTTTTTATGTTCACACACCTGGGCAGGTAAATACACATATGAGTTAAAATGCAGCATTGCTAGTCTGCGTGAAATATATTGGAATGAGCAAAGCTGCAGGCCATGAATCAGGAAACCATTTTTTTTCAAGAGAAAATTGTGCAACTAGTTTAAAACAAAGTATGTGATTTTCTCAAAACACAACCCTCAAAACCCAACCCCAATGAAAGTCCATGGGGAATACAAGTCAGCATTGAGTGGATGAATGTAATCTGCTCATGTAATCTGCTCCATTACAAGTTATTACACTAGGCCTTGGAATGACTATACTAGGCCATGGTATTTCAAATATGAGTATAGTAGGCCTTGGGCCTACTAGTATAGTCATATGTGAAATACCACGGCCTAGTATAGTCATAACAAGGCCTACTCGATTTTGGCCAACTAGTATCTTGTTTCACGAAAAACAAACGGGTGAAACTTGACAAGTTTCAACAGTTTGTTTTGCATGAAAATAGATTCTAGTTGGTAAAACTAGAGTTATTACACTAGGCCTTGGAATGACTATACTAGGCCGTGGTATTTCAAATATGAGTATAGTAGGCCTTGGGGCTAGTAGTATAGTAATATGTGAAATACCACGGCCTAGTATAGTCATAACAAGGCCTACTCGATTTTGGCCAACTAGTATCTTGTTTCACGAAAAACAAACGGGTGAAACTTGACAAGTTTCAACAGTTTGTTTTGCATGAAAATAGATTCTAGTTGGTAAAACTAGAGTTATTACACTAGGCCTTGGAATGACTATACTAGGCCGTGGTATTTCAAATATGAGTATAGTAGGCCTTGGGGCTAGTAGTATAGTAATATGTGAAATACCACGGCCTAGTATAGTCATACCAAGGCCTACTGTAATAACTCGATTTTTAACAACTAGCATCTTGTTTCACAAAAAACAAACTGGTGAAACTAGAAAGAAACTTATTTTTAAGACAAGTTTCAACAGTTTGTTTTTCATGAAACCAGATCCAAGTTGGTAAAACTCGAGTTATTACACTAGGCCTTGGTATGACTATACTAGTCCGTGTTATTTCACATATGACTATACTAGGCCTTGGGTTGGTTTTTAACATGTATTTACCCATCAGTGTGTGTGAGCGGTGCAAACAACATTAATGAAACTTAGTAATGGTGAACCACAAATGTAAATTTATTTTTTATCACAAAAATAAACCTAAAAATTATTTTTTACGGCGTTTGGGGGCAGATGGTTTCAATTTGGGGGTGTGCAGGGAATATGCAACACTTGCAGTTGAAGACGGTGTTTGAGGGGAAGGGGCAACAAAACTTGTGGGGGAAGGTAGTCCAGTTAAGGGAATTAAACTAGGAACACTTGGAGGAGAGGAAATCTGTTCAGGTACATTAGTTGTAATGGCATGTCGCCGTAGGCTTGTGTGCCTGGACCGACTTTGGCCCAATGCCCGCCTTGATTGATTTCGCCTTGAACTAGGGGCAAATATGGAATGTAGGTCCCCCGTCTGCTGGTATGGCTGCTGCTGCTGCTGAGGTGGCGGCTGCTGCTGCTGAGGTGGCGGCTGCTGCTGAGGTGGCGGCTGCTGCTGAGGTGGTTGCTGCTGCTGCTGAGGTGGCTGCTGCTGCTGCTGAGGTGGCTGCTGCTGCTGAGGTGGCTGCTGCTGCTCTTCGTTGTCAGTGCTCGTCCTTGCAGGAGGACTGGTGGCGGCAGTGATGGTCCAGGTTTGCAGAGTGGTGGTGGCAGGGCTACTACATGTTGTTGTAGCGGCAGGGCTGTTCCATGTTTGCCTAGTGGTGGCTGAGCTCCACGCATGCATGGGATTGGCGGTGGTGCTCCAGACAGGAGCAGCGCTTGCCATGGTGGTGTCGGTGAAGTGACCAGCTGCACTCAGACTTGTGGTGGTGTAACGGTGGGTGTCCTGGCTTTGAATAGAGGTGTCCGTGCAGTGGTATGCAGCACAAGTCGGTAGTGAGGTGAAGCGAGTCAATGGTGGCACAGGTGTAAAGGACACCACTGACTGCTGACCGTACCGATTATGCTGCATAGCCTGCAAGAAAGCATTGTTGCAGGCCTGCAGCACATTCAGCTGTTGATCAGGACTAAGGTGTTCCGCCATGCCCTTTTCAATCTTACTAAAAAAATGGTGTGCGGGTCTGTTGAGGTCGGCCTCCAGACGGTCAAGGCGCTGTTCTACAGAATTGAAGCGGTGTTCAAAGTGGTTAAAACCACGTTCCATGAGTGCAAAACCGCTTTCAACTCTGTCGGACAGTGACTTGAGGCTGGAATTAAATGTCTCGCTCAAATGCATAAACTCGGGCAAGACATTCCTGTCCAAGGCCCTCTGCCGCTGGCGGGTAGTGCCCGCGTAACCAGTGGCAGAGACCTGGGACAGGAGAACACCTGATGGCCCAGCTTCCTGGTCACCAGCTGTGTGTGTGGTTGACCTGCAAGGTGCTTCCTGGCTGTCGGATGGCTGGGACGGGTCAGAGGACGTCCGAGGAAGGACCGCTCCAGGGCCAGGTTGCAGGGTGCTGCTCCAGGTGCTGTGGAAGAAAGGAAAATCATTACTACCATGCCTTTACAAGAAGCATCAGCTGTGGATTAGAAAAACACAGATTAATAAAAATAAAACCCCAAAATGTATAATACTTACGATCTCGTGGCAAGGACCGGTCTTAGGAACTGCAACGCGTGATAGTGACGGTATCTAGTTCTGGTCCTTGACGCAGATCCACTGCGAACCTGGCCCTCAGCACGAACATCACTGTTGAAGCGGTCCTTGATCGAACGCCAACGTGTTCGGACTTTGTCCACTGTTGATAAAAAAAAAACAGTGCCGTCAAGGACAACAGTCACTGCGGCACAATGTAGCAATACAATACTCAAAGCAGTCACTGTAGACCCCGATGACACTGTTGGGTTTCCTGCTAGAATACACCTAGCACGAAACCCAACAGTGCCGTCAAGGACAACAGTCACTGCGGCACAATGTAGCAATACAATACTCAAAGCAGTCACTGTAGACCCCGATGACACTGTTGGGTTTCCTGCTAGAATACACCTAGCACGAAACCCAACAGTGCCGTCAAGGACAACAGTCACTGCGGCACAATGTAGCAATACAATACTCAAAGCAGTCACTGTAGACCCCGATGACACTGTTGGGTTTCCTGCTAGAATACACCTAGCACGAAACCCAACAGTGCCGTCAAGGACAACAGTCACTGCGGCACAATGTAGCAATACAATACTCAAAGCAGTCACTGTAGACCCCGATGACACTGTTGGGTTTCCTGCTAGAATACACCTAGCACGAAACCCAACAGTGCCGTCAAGGACAACAGTCACTGCGGCACAATGTAGCAATACAATACTCAAAGCAGTCACTGTAGACCCCGATGACACTGTTGGGTTTCCTGCTAGAATACACCTAGCACGAAACCCTACAGTGCCGTCAAGGACAACAGTCACTGCGGCACAATGTAGCAATACAATACTCAAAGCAGTCACTGTAGACCCCGATGACACTGTTGGGTTTCCTGCTAGAATACACCTAGCACGAAACCCAACAGTGCCGTCAAGGACAACAGTCACTGAGGCACAATGTAGCAATACAATACTCAAAGCAGTCACTGTAGACCCCGATGACACTGTTGGGTTTCCTGCTAGAATATGCCTAGCACGAAACCCAACAGTGCCGTCAAGGACAACAGTCACTGCGGCACAATACAGAGCAGGGAAATACTCACTAAACGCCTTTTTGGAGGATGCTGTGGCGCTGTCCCAGCCATCCATCAACGCTGCGGCCACCTCATTCCATAGCCGCCGGGTCACCACATTGTCCTTGTACAGCCGGTCACGGCTGTCCCACAATGGCGAACGCTCCTGGACCAGGCTGATGAGCTGCTCATTATCCAGGTAGACGTCTTCATCCCGTTGCGGAACCTAGACAAAACACATTCATTAGAATAATCAAATTTAAATTGAATAAAAAGTTACAAAAAAAGAAACAAAAAAAAGAGTAAAAATAGAAGATAAAAAATAAAGAACATTACAAATCATTTGATACTTACATTCCGTATCACCACCGGGACTTGGCTTCGCTGCTCCTGCTCTTCGCCCTCACTAGTCCCGTCCGCAGATGATGATGACGATGTCTTAAAAAAGTTGAAAAAAACGTAAGAGATTTGGAGAAGCAGCAGATATACTTACCAGATGCACGAAAATAATCACCTCACGGTCTGCTTGCGCCAATTCCTGCCGCGATGGGGAATACTCGGATTCTGAAGACATACTGCATGTAAAAATAATAAAAATCATTAGTACATACATAATTTAAAAGGACAGGCATATAATGTAATATACTCACATTCTTCGCTGATATAATGGGTCCTTGGTTGACTGTCTGCTCTTCAATCTGTCAGTGTAGTAGTGGCAGAGTTTTGGCAGGCACCTCCTTTATATAGACTTTTTTTTTTTTACTTTAGAAGATTATAACTAGGATAACAAGTGGACACCACCCAAAAAACGCAGCGCTAAAAAAAAGCATACATGCGCATGCCAGTGCGCACGTATGCGCATCCATAGGCTATAATGGCCATTTTTAGCACAAAACGTGCGCATACGTGCGCATGCGCTTTTTTCCAGGGCCAAAAAATGCAACATGCTGCGTCTGGAAAATACCAACGCACACCCCAAAAAAACGCAGCGCATGAAAATCGCATACGTGCGCATGCCAGCGCGCAGGTATGCGCACCCATGTTAAATATAGGGGAAAAATCGCATGCGCACGTATGCGTTTTTTTCCAGCGCTAAAAAACGCAAATGTGAAACCAGCCTAAGCTACAAATAATCAAGATCGAGGCCATTCAAGAGTGGCCGCAACCGCTTTCCAAGAAGCGAGTGAGGGCGTTTCTTGGAATTGTGGGGTATTATTGGCGATTTATTCTGAGTTTCACTATAATAGCCGCAACATTGATGGAGCTTCTTATAGGCATCAAATCGACGATAGTTAAATGGACTGATGACACAGAGATGGCTGTTGCGAACACTTTGACCTGGATTCTGAGTTTGGGCTCCCTCTGGTGGTTGCAGCAGGTAATATAGTTGGTCTAGCTGACAGAGGTCAGACACCTGAAGATGATGATTGGAGGTCAGGTGTTACTGACTGGGAAGATTTAAGTGAGCAACCTTCCCTCAATTGCTGCTGGTGATTTTGTTTCTTCCTGTGCACTTTGGAAGTCTGTTTGTCCCCTGCTTGGTCCTGCATCTTTCAGATAAATTATTTGCCCATTTTTGCTTTTCTCTGATTTCTGCTTTGCTGTTGTGTGTTCAGCCTTGTTTCCTGCGGGGACCTGCGCTGGACCCCGTTCTATATTCCTCAGCTCATGTCAGTTTGTTCAGTGTTTCTGATCCCCTGGTATATCAGTGTCTTTTGCTTTGCTTCCAGTTCACACCAAAATTCAGATCTAGTGGGGGAGAGGTCGTATGGCCTCAGTATTTTTGCTTACCAGACGTGTTGGATTTTTCTTAGGGTTTCTTGCATGATAACAGACAGTATTCTTTCCTGTCCTGTTCTGTCTAGACAGTTTGGGCCCCATCATTTGCTTACTCTATTTTCTGCCTGTGTTTGTGGGTCATATTGTCTCACCTGCAATATATGTTTGGGGGCTATCTATTCCTTTGGGGTTCTACTCCGGGGCAGTTTAGAGTCTCCCTTTCTTTCTTTAGGCTTAGTTAACTCTTTGGCTGTGCCGAGGCGTCTAGGGCATCGTAGGTACGTCCCACGACTAATTCTATTTGTGTTGTCAGTTCAGGGGTCTGCAGTCCGCTTAGTTACCAAGCTTTCTGGTGTTCTGGTTGCCTAACCTATGCCCCAGCTAACCTCCTCGGTTGCCGAATCATAACAGAATCACCAGCCCACACTATAGATCCTAGGGAACTCTAAAGAAGGAAAGAATTGTAAAAAAAAAAAAAAAAAAAGGTGTCAGAATTTTTTATATATTTTTTCCTCTTTTTCTCTGGGGGCCGTAGGAGGATTTTTTCTGTAATGGAGACTAAGCAATTGTCAGATCGTGTTGAGCAGCTTGCTGCTGAAGTTCGGGGAATTTCTGCCTATCTTGCTCAATCGTCTGCTGTAGAACCTATTCCTGATTTATTTTCTGGGGATCGGTCTAAATTTTTGAACTTTAAGAATAATTGTAAACTGTTTTTTGCCTTGAAACCTAAGCCCTCAGGGACCTCGGTGCAGCAGGTTAAAACTGTCATCTCTCTGTTGAGCAGTGACCCTCAGGACTGGGCTTTTTCCCTGATACCTGGAGATCCTATTCTGGCTAATGTGGATGCGCTTTTTACAGGCTCTGGGGTTGTTGTATGATGAACCTAATGTGATTGATCAAGCTGAAAAAACTTTACTGGCATTGAGCAAGGGTCAGGAAACAGCAGAGTTATATTGTCAGAAATTCCGAAAGTGGGTGGTCCTTACTAAATGCAATGATAACGCTCTAGCGGCTCTTTTTCGGAAGGGTCTGGCAGAAACCGTAAAAGATATTATGGTGGGATTTCCTGTCCCCTCTGATCTTAATGACTCTATGTCATTAGCCATTCAAATTGATCGACGTTTACGTGAACGTAAAACTATGCGAGAGGCGGTGTTGCGTTTCAAACAAACTTCTGAACCCATGCAGTGTGATAGAGTTTTGTCCACGGCGCAACGTTAAAAATTTAGAAGGCGTAATAAGTTGTGCTTCTTTTGTGGGGATGCCTCTCATACTATTTCCGTCTGCCCTAAGCGAGAAAAACGTTTTGCTCACTCATTTGCTTTGTGCAGTGTACAGCCTAAATTCCTTTTGGCAGTTTCTTTGATCTGCTCCTTGTCTTTATTTTCTGCTAAGGTTTTTGTTGATTCAGGAGCAGCCCTGAACCTGATGGATTTTGACTTTGACAAATGTTGTGGTTTTCTCATGGTACCCCTGCGGACTCCTATTCCTTTAAGGGGGATTGATGCTACCCCTTTGGTGGAGAATAAACCCCAGTTTTGGACCCAGGTGATAATGCGGGTAGCTCCGGACCACCAAGAGAGTTGTAAATTTTTGGTGTTGCATAATTTACATGACATTATTGTACTGGGTTTTCCTTGGCTGCCCATAATCCTGTTCTGGATTGGAAATCTATGTCTGTGGTGAGCTGGGGTTGTCAATGTGATCTTGGTGACACTCCTGTTTTCTCCACCTCTTCCCAGTCGCATGATGTTCCTGACTATTTGGCTGATTTTTCTGATGTATTTAGTGAGAGTAAGCCTGCATCTTTGCCTCCTCATAGGAGTTATGATTGTGCGATCGAGTTAGTGCCCGGTTGTAAATTTCCCAAGGGTCGGCTTTTCAACTTATCTGTACCTGAATAGAGTTGAGCGAAACGGGTCGAAAAAATTCAAAAGTCGCCGACTTTTGGCAAAGTCGGGTTTCATGAAACGAAACCCGACCCTAGGATGAGGTCGGCCACGAGGTCGGCGACTTACGCGCCAAAGTCGCGTTTCAAAAGTTTGTTTTGCGCTCTTTTTCAGCCAATCAGGATCCACGGACACTGTGGGCAAAGTGATGACATAGGCTCGGGTCACCACCATCTTTCAGAAGGGCATGCAAGTGATTGGCTTGCTTTGGTGGGCGTCACAGGGGGTATAAAAGGGCGTGCACGCCGACCGCCATCTTACTTCTGCCGATCTTAGTATAGGGAGAGGTTGCTGCTGATTCTGTAGGGAGAGCGTTAGGTAGGGAAGAAGACAAAAAAACTGCTTCTGCTGCTAGCGATTTGGCCTGCACAACACACCAGTCACTGTGTGTGCAGTGCAAGGGGAGGCTATATAGTGGTGTATCAGTGGTGTTGGTTGTTGGGCTGCCTTCTAAGGCTTCCTGACATTCCTGCATTGCTGTTTACCCACTGCTCCGCAAACTGCTTTTTTAAAAGCAATCCCAATTTTTTTTTTGTCCTGCTGAGAAGAAAAAAAAACTGCTTCTGCTGCTAGCAATTTGGCCTGCACAACACACCAGTCACTGTGTGTGCAGTGCAAGGGGAGGCTATATAGTGGTGTATCAGTGGTGTTGGTTGTTGGGCTGCCTTCTAAGGCTTCCTGACATTCCTGCATTGCTGTTTACCCACTGCTCCGCAAACTGCTTTTTTCAAAGCAATCCAATCTCCCTTATCCTCTAGTCACTTTTGTCACAGCTGTGCCATCGAGCCTGTCACATAGCTCTCATATATATCTTGGGCCTCACACAATCCAAAAGTGTCCAGTGTCCAAAAGTGTGTGCAGAGATTCAAAATCTCCCTTATCCTCTAGTCACTTTGGTCACAGCTGTGCCATCGAGCCTGTCACATAGCGCTCAGATATTCATTGGGCCTCACACAATCCAAAAGTGTCCAGTGTCCAAAAGTGTGTGCAGAGATTCAAAATCTCCCTTATCCTCTAGTCACTTTGGTCACAGCTGTGCCATCGAGCCTGTCATAGCGCTCAGATATTCATTGGGCCTCACACAATCCAAAAGTGTCCAGTGTCCAAAAGTGTGTGCAGAGATTCAAAATCTCCCTTATCCTCTAGTCACTTTGGTCACAGCTGTGCCATCGAGCCTCTCACATAGCGCTCAGATATCAGTGGGCCTCACACAATCCAAAAGTGTCCAGTGTCCAAAAGTGTGTGCAGAGATTCAAAATCTCCCTTATCCTCTAGTCACTTTGGTCACAGCTGTGCCATCAAGCCTGTCACATAGCGCTCAGATATCAGTGGGCCTCACACAATCCAAAAGTGTCCATCCAGTGTCCAAAAGTGTGTGCAGAGATTCAAAATCTCCCTTATCCTCTAGTCACTTTGGTCACAGCTGTGCCATCGAGCCTGTCACATAGCGCTCAGATATTCATTGGGCCTCACACAATCCAAAAGTGTCCAGTGTCCAAAAGTGTGTGCAGAGATTCAAAATCTCCCTTATCCTCTAGTCACTTTGGTCACAGCTGTGCCATCGAGCCTGTCACATAGCGCTCAGATATCAGTGGGCCTCACACAATCCAAAAGTGTCCAGTGTCCAAAAGTGTGTGCAGAGATTCAAAATCTCCCTTATCCTCTAGTCACTTTGGTCACAGCTGTGCCATCGAGCCTGTCACATAGCGCTCAGATATCAGTGGGCCTCACACAATCCAAAAGTTTCCAGCGTCCAAAAGTGTGTGCAGAGATTCAAAATCTCCCTTATCCTCTAGTCACTTTGGTCACAGCTGTGCCATCGAGCCTGTCACATAGCGCTCAGATATCAGTGGGCCTCACACAATCCAAAAGTGTCCATCCAGTGTCCAAAAGTGTGTGCAGAGATTCAAAATCTCCCTTATCCTCTAGTCACTTTGGTCACAGCTGTGCCATCGAGCCTGTCACATAGCGCTCAGATATTCATTGGGCCTCACACAATCCAAAAGTGTCCAGTGTCCAAAAGTGTGTGCAGAGATTCAAAATCTCCCTTATCCTCTAGTCACTTTGGTCACAGCTGTGCCATCGAGCCTGTCACATAGCGCTCAGATATCAGTGGGCCTCACACAATCCAAAAGTGTCCAGTGTCCAAAAGTGTTTGCAGAGATTCAAAATCTCCCTTATCCTCTAGTCACTTTGGTCACAGCTGTGCCATCGAGCCTGTCACATAGCGCTCAGATATCAGTGGGCCTCACACAATCCAAAAGTGTCCATCCAGTGTCCAAAAGTGTGTGCAGAGATTCAAAATCTCCCTTATCCTCTAGTCACTTTGGTCACAGCTGTGCCATCGAGCCTGTCACATAGCGCTCAGATATTCATTGGGCCTCACACAATCCAAAAGTGTCCAGTGTCCAAAAGTGTGTGCAGAGATTCAAAATCTCCCTTATCCTCTAGTCACTTTGGTCACAGCTGTGCCATCGAGCCTGTCACATAGCGCTCAGATATCAGTGGGCCTCACACAATCCAAAAGTGTCCAGTGTCCAAAAGTGTGTGCAGAGATTCAAAATCTCCCTTATCCTCTAGTCACTTTGGTCACAGCTGTGCCATCGAGCCTGTCACATAGCACTCAGATATCAGTGGGCCTCACACAATCCAAAAGTGTCCAGTGTCCACAAGTGTCTGCAGAAATTCAAAATCTCCCCTGTCCTATAGACACCTTGTACCTTGTTTTACATTACTATATAGTTTGTTGGATTTTGTCTACATTTCTACCAAAAATGAGGAAGGCTGGTGGAAGAGGCCGTGGAATTGGGCGGGGGTTGGCAGCTGGTAATGATGGTGTTGGTGGTGGATCTGATGGTAGTGGCAAGAGCAAAATAGGACCGAATGCAGGAGGTGCTGACCCTGCGTCATCGTCTGGCTACATAAGGCCTCGAACGCTTAGTTTTCTAGGAGTTGGCAAACCGCTTTTAAAGGCAGAGCATCAGGAAAAAGTTTTGTCTTACATTGCTGACTCAGCCTCCAGCTCTATCGCCTCCTCTTCTTCAGTTGTAAAAAGTAAAAGCACTGAGTCGTCATTGGAGGCTCATGTTCATGAACCACACCTTTCCTTGTGTCCTTCACCCCAACCAAGATTGAAGGATGACGCAGGCCATACTACTGATTACTCCATGGAGCTGTTTTCACATACCATGCCTGGATTATCAAGTGAAATGGTGAATTACCCAGGCCAAGATGAATCTGACATGGAGTGCACTGATGCACAGCCGCTGATGGATGATTCTGCTGGTACATTCACTCAGAGCACTACATTGTCCTCGCAGTGTACAGAGCCAGATTCTGACCCTGATGAGACTCAGGTGCCCCTTCCCGCACACTATACCACCATACACGGTGACACAGAGGAAGGTGCACATGACATAGAAGAGGAGGTGATGGATGACCTAGTTGTTGACCCAGATTGGCATCCATTGGGGGAAGAGGGTGCTGCTTCCAATAGCTCAGATGAGGAGCATCCACAGCAGACATCGACATCGCAACAGCTGTTATCTGGCAGGCCCGGAGCACTCCAAAGACAGGTTCCAAACATCAAAAGAGTTGCTGGACAGCTTGTCCAGAGGGTCAAAAGATCACAGCGTGCTAGGCCGCAAAATGTCTGCCAAAGTAGGAAGAGTGCAGTGTGGCACTTTTTTGACCAAAATCCTCATGATCAGGCCAAGGTTATCTGTAAGAAGTGCGCAAAGACCTTTAGCCGAGGGAAAAATCTGAAAAATTTGAATACCAGTTGCATGCTTAGACATTTAATCAGCATGCACTTGCAAGCGTGGACACAACACCAAACCTCAAGTGCCACATGTGCAACTGATCACAACGAAGGTAGTCAGAAACGCTACATTGTTTCCCCCACTGTAAGCCCACCGGTTAGCACAGCAGCAAATGTTGAGGTGTCGTTGCAAGACCACAGCAGTCAGGGAATCCCACTGTTATATCAACGAAAGACTGATTCTAGGCCATCAGAAAGAACACCAACTCCATCACCATCATCAACCCTCTCTCAGTCCGCCCTGTCCACCGCTACTTCCACCATATGCAGCTCTCAAGTCCAGCTCACCCTCCCAGACACTATGAGTAGGTCAAGAAAGTACTCAGTCTCTCATCCGCGTACACTGGGTTTGAACGCCCACATTGCCAAACTAATCTCGTTTGAGATGATGCCCTTTCGGTTGGTGGAAAGCACAGCTTTCTGCGAACTCATGGCCTATGCAGTACCACGCTATGACCTACCCAGTCGCCACTTCTCTCGCAAAGCCATCCCAGCCCTCCACCATCATGTGAAAGACCGCATTGTCCATGCACTCAAGCAGTCAGTGAGCGGAAAGGTGCACCTCACAACTGATGCATGATCCAGTCGGCATGGCCAGGGCCGTTACGTGTCCATCACTGCGCACTGGGTTAATGTGGTGGATGCAGGGTCCACAGGGGACAGCGGTGGTGGGACAGTGCTGCCTAGCCCACGGTATAGGAAACAGTTGGCTGTAGGCGTTCGACCCTCCTCCTCCTCCTCCAGAAGCGAAACCTCGTCCACAGAGCGCAGTCGTACGAGCACTCCATCTGCAGCTGCCACTGTTGCACACGATGTGTCCCCCTATCGAGCAGCTAGTGGAAAGCGTCAGCAGGCTGTGTTGCAGATGATGTGTTTGGGCGACAGACACACCGCCGAGGTGCTGGCCGAGTACTTGAAGCGACAAACTGAGTCATGGCTGGGCAGTGTACATCTTGAGGCAGGCAAGGTAGTTAGTGATAACGGCCGTAATTTTGTGGCAGCCATAGCCCTTTCAAAAATAAGCCACATACCTTGCTTGGCTCACACCTTGAACCTGGTGGTGCAGTGCTTCCTCAAAAATTATCCGGAGTTAACAGCCCTGCTCCAGAAGGTGCGAAGACTGTGCGCGCACATCTGCCGGTCGCCTGTACACTCCGTTCGTATGCAGAAGCTGCAGCGATTGCTCCACCTTCCCAACCATCGCCTCATTATCGACATTTCAACAAGGTGGAACTCCACCCTGCACATGGTGGAGCGGCTGTGCGAGCAGAGGCAGGCCATAATGCATTTGTGGGAGGATACACGGCCAGGCACTTTGAGAGCAGACATGGAGTTGACAGGTGTGCAGTGGTCGAAGCTGAAAGACCTTTGTAAAGTCCTTCAGTGTTTTGAGGAATGCACACGGCTGGTAAGCGCAGACGACGCCATCCTAAGCATGAGCATCCCACTTATGCGTCTGCTCATGCAAACTTTGACGCACCTTAAGGAGCAGGCGTCTGCAGCCAATGTTGATGAGGAGGAAGAGGAGGAGGGAATCCTTGATGACATTCAGCCATTGTCTGCTCAGGGACCTCTCCTGGACGAGGTGGAGGAAGAAGAGGAGGAGGATGATGATGGGGATGATTACTTAGGGGAGGAGGATGCATCTCGTGGGGCAAGTGAAAATGTTGGCGTGGCAAGGTCTGGTACAGGGTTTGTGCGTGACTGGAGGGATGTGGATTTGCCAGAAAGTGCTCCTCCACCCAACACTCGCAGTGCATCATTGACACCGGGAACATTGGCCCACATGTCAGATTATGCCTTGCGGATCCTAAAAAGGGACCCCCGCATTGCCAAAATGATGAACGATGACGACTACTGGTTGGCCAGCATCCTGGATCCACGCTATAAAGGCAAATTACAAAACATCATGCCACAGGAGAACCTTGACCTAATATTGGCTAATAAACAAGCAACTCTGGTAAATCGGTTGCTTGAGGCATTCCCAGCACACAGCAGCGGTGATGGTTCTCACACGAGCCGTACGGGGCGGGGGCAGCTTGGCAGAGGTGTTCGTGGTGCACACAGCAGAAGTGGCGTTGGAGACAGGGGTTTCATGACAATGTTGTGGACTGATTTTTCAAATACCGCTCACACAACTGGTAATACTGCATCGATGGAAAGTGACAGGAAACAGCAGTTGTCAACTATGGTTACAAACTACTTTTCCTCCCATATCGATGTTCTCCCACACAGGTCATTCCCCTTTGACTATTGGGCCGCTAAACTGGACACCTGGCCTGAATTGGCCCAATATGCCTTACAGGAGCTCGCTTGCCCAGCTGCAAGTGTGCTATCGGAAAGAGTCTTCAGTGCAGCTGGATCAATCCTGACAGAAAAAAGGACCCGTCTGTCAACCCAAAATGTGGATGATCTAACCTTCATTAAAATGAACCACGCATGGGTTTCCAAGGATTTTGTCCCACCTTCCCCTGATGACACATAGGGTGACAGAAAAATGGCTTGCTTTGGTCCACCTCTTCCTGGTACTTCACCTATTTCGCCTTTTGCATCAGCTGAATGTCCAACATCAACATATGCCACTTTCTAAAACTCCCTAACTGTGCTGCCTCCCCCCCCCATGGCCGGGGTCACCACCTAGCGCACGACACCGTGCGAGTGCCGTTGCCCTGGACAGGTGGGTAGGCCGACTCTTGGGCGCGGGCACTGGCACAGGGTCCCTCATAGTGCAATCAAGTGTCTCTGACGGTGGTGGTGCACACCCGCCGTCAGACACACCGCTGTACTATGAGGGGCCCAGTGCCAGTACCGACGCCCACGAGTGGGCCCCCCTTGCTTGGGCAGGGCCCCAGCATTTGCAATCTTTACCTCTCCCTGCTCCTCCGCTGTGTAATCTGGGCCGTCAAATTCATACTGTGCCTGACACCGTCTGAGCCTGCCTCCTGAGACATATATTTTGAATGTGTACGCTATCCATACATGTTATCCGGGGATACGGTACCCTTTCTAACCTTTGTGCAATCACGTGCAATCCATACTGGGCCTAACACCGTCTGAGCCTGCCTCCTGAGACATATATTTTGAATGTGTACGCTATCCATACATGTTATCTGGGGATACGGTACCCTTTCTAACCTTTGTGCAATCACGTGCAATCCATACTGGGCCTAACACCGTCTGAGCCTGCCTCCTGAGACATATATTTTGAATGTGTACGCTATCCATACATGTTATCTCGGGATACGGTACCCTTTCTAACCTTTGTGCAATCACGTGCAATCCATACTGGGCCTAACACCGTCTGAGCCTGCCTCCTGAGACATATATTTTGAATGTGTACGCTATCCATACATGTTATCTAGGGATACGGTACCCTTTCTAACATTTGTGCAATCACGTGCAATCCATACTGGGCCTAACACCGTCTGAGCCTGCCTCCTGAGACATATATTTTGAATGTGTACGCTATCCATACATGTTATCTGGGGATACGGTACCCTTTCTAACCTTTGTGCAATCACGTGCAATCCATACTGGGCCTAAAACCGTCTGAGCCTGCCTCCTGAGACATATATTTTGAATGTGTACGCTATCCATACATGTTATCTGGGGATACGGTACCCTTTCTAACCTTTGTGCAATCATGTGCAATCCATACTGGGCCTGACACCGTCTGAGCCTGCCTCCTGAGACATATATTTTGAATGTGTACGCTATCCATACATGTTATCTGGGGATACGGTACCCTTTCTAACCTTTGTGCAATCACGTGCAATCCATACTGGGCCTGACACCGTCTGAGCCTGCCTCCTGAGACATATATTTTGAATGTGTACGCTATCCATACATGTTATCCGGGGATACGGTACCCTTTCTAACCTTTGTGCAATCACGTGTAATCCATACTGGGCGTGAGAACGGCTGGCGAGCTGTTAAGCAAGCTACAGCACCTGTGGTTTGCACACGTAAGTTTTTCATTTTTTCAGGAATGACGGTTAGGCCTAATTCCGGAACTGCGGTTGACCTGCACTTACTGGGAAATCATTGTTCGCGGGTAATAATTGTAATCAGTGATCCCCATCACTAACGTTGTTCAGCGGCTTATCTGCACCTGTAAGCGACAAACGCTGGCCTTTTCAGTGTAGCGCACATGCAGCCACGGACATGTAAGGGCATGACACACCAGTTATTGGCCAATCTCATGTGCCAGAGCCTCACGTGTCCCTCTAGTAAGCCGGACTCGGACCGCGGGGCATGACGGAGTCTCGTTCGTTAACGGAATTAAGCTTGCAATGTGTGCATCTGTTCTGTAGCTGGCATGGTTGAGGTTTCCCAGGTGGAGTCGAATTTAACCGTAGGCTCCACTCCTGGTGGTGCCCTTCTGGACATTCCTTTAAGGTTCAGCTTTGCAACCATACTGCCCACGTAAAACAAACACTTTGCCTTCATAAACGCTGTTTGGAGGGTCATGACTCGTGGGAATAACGCCGCCCAATCAGTTAACCTGCTAGAGAGATCCTTCGTTGCTCCCAAGCATGACATCACACTCCCTAGGAAGAAGGTAATGCCACTGTGGCGACCGTACTCCTGGGGGCGACACAAGTGCACTGATGCCCAGCCACTGCTCAATGAATCTGCTGGTACATTGACCCAGACCACTACATTCCCCTCGCACGCTACACGACCTGAATCTGACCCTGATGAAACTCAGGTTACCCTTCCCATATACAGTTCCATCTTACACGGTGACAAAGAGGAAGCTGCAGATGAAAGTGCAGGTTCGGCCCACCCGCCATCAGACACACCACCGTACTATCAGGGGCCCTGTGCCAGAGCCGTCGCCAACGAGTGGGCCCCCCCTGCTTGCCCAGCATCACAGCACTTGCAAAGTTGAAATACTGTGCAGTGAGATGGAAGATGGGGATGACGAGGAGTCCAGACAAGTACAGGGATTCCCTAGCGAGGAGACTTATTTGATTGTTTTCAGTGTTGGGACAGCAATTTTTGGGGAGCACTATACTCTGGAGAATGATAGATGGGGCCCACCATACACTGGAACATTCCAAAGGTGGACATCAGACACTGGAGCAGCATTTACAGGGCCCATTATACACTAGAGCATTAGAAATGGGGCCCATTATGTTTGGAGCATTATTTGGGCCCATAAGACAGTGGAGCTTCATCCATGGGGACCAACATATACTGTTTCAAACATTATATGGGACCAATGATTCTGTATGGAGAAATAGATGGGCCTCGCCATGAGATGTAAAAAGTGAGGTATTTTTCATTGTACTATACCGCTATTTCTCTGCCGTATCGGAGCATGATGAGTTGTGGTATGTGTTAAAGGGGCGCTCTTTCGCCCAGGGCACATGAAAACCTGGAGCCAGCCCTCCCCCCCACAGTCTGTAGCCAAATAACCCCCATTTTTCAGTGCGTAACTTGTATTATGAAGTTAATTAAGGTTGACAAGCTTAAGTAAGAAGAATTGATGCTTTTGGCATTCAAATGGGCACTGTTGGTGTGTTTCCTGTCCTCCTCTCACTGCCGACTTTTATTCCCCATTGACTTACATTGGGTTTCGTGTTTCGGGACGACCCCGACTTTTCCCTATAATCGGACGATCTTGCTCGACCCGACTTTTGGAAAAGTCGGGTTTCACGAAACGAAACGCGACCCTAAAAAACCAAAAGTCGCTCAACTCTATACCTGAACATGATGCTATGCTTATATCAAGGAGTCATTGGAGTAGGGTCATATCAGACCATCCTCTTCACCTTTAGGTGCTGGCTTTTCTTTGTGGCCAAGAAAGATGGCTCATTAAGGCCATGTATTGATTATCGTCTCCTTAATAAAATCACTGTTAAATATCAGTATCCATTACTCCTGATTTCTGATTTATTCTCCAGAGTGAAAGGTGCTAGTTGGTTTACCAAGCTTGACCTTAGGGGGGCGTATAATCTTATTTGCATCAAGCACGGTGATGAATGGAAGATGGCGTTTAATACTCCTGAGGGGCATTTTGAGTACCTAGTGATGCCTTTTGGGCTCACTAATGCCCCTTCCGTCTTCCAATCTTTCATGAATGATATTTTCAGGGATTATATGGACAAGTTTTCGATCGTTTATTTGGATGATGTTTTGATTTTTTCCAATGATTAGGATTCTCATGTGGAACATGTTTGGATTGTATTCCGGATTTTGAGAGAAAATGCTCTGTATGTTAAGGGATCAAAATGTCTCTTTGGCGTACAAAAAATTTTGTTTTTGGGATTCATTTTGTCCCCGTCTGCTATTGAAATGGACCCGGTTGAGATCCAGGCCATTTATGATTGGGTTCAGCCCACTTCCTTGAAGGCTCTCCAGAAATTTTTGGGTTTTGCTAATTTTTACCGTAAATTCATAAGTAAATTTTCTGGTATTGTGAAACCACTGACGGATTTGACCAAAAAGGGCGCTGATGTGTCTCCAGAACCAGTTTCGGCGTTTCAGGAGCTTAAGCGGAGATTCACTTCTGCTCCTGTTCTATGGCAACCTGATGTTTCTCTCCCATTTCAGGTGGAGATAGATGCTTCTGAGATTGGTGCAGGAGCTGTTTTATCTCAAAGAGATCCGGTAACCTCTAAGATGAACCCTTGTGCCTTCTTTTCTCGAAAATTTTCCCCATCTGAACGTAATTATGATGTGGGGAATCGGGAATTGTTGGCTATGAAGTGGGCCTTTGAGGAGTGGAGACGTTGGTTGGAGGGAGCCAGACATCAAGTTGTGGTCCTCACCGACCACAAGAACTTGATCTATCTTAAATCAGCCAAGCGATTGAATCCTAAACAGGCTAGGTGGGCCTTGTTTTTCACGCGTTTTAATTTTGTGGTCTCCTTTCTTCCGGGCACTAAGAATATTAAGGCGGATGCCCTCTCTAGGAGTTTCTTTGTGGATTCTCTTGATGTGACTGAGCCTACTACGATTCTAAATGATGGTGTGGTTCTTTCCGCTATTTCACCCGATTTGAGACTTGCCTTGGAGGAATTTCAGGAGGAAAAACCTGAACGGTGTCCTATGGGGAAATTGTATGTCCCAGACCAATGGAGGAGAAGAGTGATGTCTGAAATTCATTGCTCCGCGTTGGCTGGTCATACGGGTATTTTTGGTACCAGAGATTTGGTGAGTCAGTCTTTTTGGTGGTCTGCCTTATCTCGTGATGTCAGGAATTTTGTGCAGTCTTGTGGGACTTGTTCTCGGTTCAAGCCCTGTTCTTGTTCTAGTGGATTGTTAATGCCACTGCCGGTGCCCAGGAGGCCATGGACCCATATCTCAATGGATTTTATTTCCGACCTCCCTGTCTCTCAGAGAATGACTATTATCTGGGTGATCTGTGATAGATTCTCCAAGATGGTCCATCTTGTACCATTGCCGAAGTTGCCATCCTCTTCCGAGTTGGTGCCCTTGTTTTTACAACAGGTGGTTTGTTTGCATGGCATTCCTGAGAACATTGTGTCTGGAGTCCAGTTTGTTTCCAGATTTTGGAGAACTCTTTGTTCTAAACTGGGAATTCAGTTGTCCTTTTCCTCTGCGTTTCATCCTCAGACCAATGGGCAGACAGAGAGCAAACCAGACTTTGGAAACCTATTTGACATGTTTTGTTTCTGCTTATCAAGATGACTGGGTCTCTTTTTTGCCCTTGGCTGAATTTGCTCTAAATAATAGGGCTAGTTCTGCCACTTTGATGTCTCCTTTTTTCTGCAACTTTGGGTTTCACCCTCGGTTTTCTTCAGGACAGATGGAGGCTTCGGCCTATCCAAGTGTAGATTCTGTGGTAGAGAGAATGCAGCAGATTTGGGATCAAGTAGTGGATTAGTTGTCTCATTCTCAGGATAAGGCCCAACTTTTTGCCAACTGGCATAGGACTATTGGTCCCCGGTTGAAAGTGGGTGACATGGTTTGGTTATCCTCAAAAAATATTCCTATGAAAGTTGCGTCTCCAAAATTCAAGCCAAGGTTCGGTTAGGAGCTGGCGGAACGCACCAAATAAAATAGAAGGTATTTAGGTGCATTCGCAGCCTGGGGTCCACCGTGCAGAGATGGTAGCTGCTGCTCGGTAATGGCGGACACTATATAGCGGTATAATAAGTGAACATACACGGGTTAACGTCACCCGGTGTATACGAGGCGGACGCTGTTGCCTCACCACCGCTGAACATAAATGCTGAAGCCTGTTAAGATCACAGAGCTCGGCGAGGTGAGCGCTGGGGTAAAGTCACAGGACTCTGCCCCAAGACACAGGGTCAGAGTCCCTCTGTGAAGGGCTAAACTAAGATCAAAACTAAAGGCTCCATTTTTGTGCTGGTGACTCCATCTTGTTGCTTACGAGATAAATTCTGTAACTTAACTAGAGTAAAGTTCATGGCTGTAATAAAACCAGACTGCTCCAGTCTGAACAAGATATGAGATATGAGACCCAGGGGTGTATTATTGTGTATGACTCTGATGAATGTGCTATTGTGCTTCTTTCTTTGCCACGTAGATATGGACATATATGTAGTTTCCGGATTTTCTGTATTTTTATAGGTTAAGTGCTGTATGCTAATACTATAAAAGAGGTGATATAATAAAGGGGGTTAGAGATCTGCGTTGATCCTCCCAAACAGAGACACGTCTCCGTCTGTTCATTCTCAGTTGCTGGCAATGCCCTGTGGATTAATTTGGAAATCACTTGGTCACTCCAGATCCTCCCTCAACACCTCTAGACTCTCCAGCATTCGGCACCGCAGTAGATGCGGTACTATGTGCCTTGTGCTGAATGGCACAATATGGCGCTACGTGAGGTGCTGACCTGGACACGCTGTGGCCTAAAGTCTAGCCACTGATGGGCGCTGACTAACACCAAGAACCTAAACGCAGACACAACCAAGGGTAGGGGTTTCCAATGAGTCAGTCACCAGATACATGCATCCATCATCATACACACCTTAACCATAAGAGTCTATACTAGCGCATGGCCGTGCGGCCATACGACTCTTTTATAGCAGCGTCCTTCAGGGACCTTCCTGACCTTCCTGATGGTCCAATCCGAGCTGGAGAAGGACCTGAGCATGTGACCTCCAATCTCCAATGAGAGATCATCCCATGGACATGCTCAGTGGACCGAAAGGAGGACTTAGTCCCTGGAGTAGCTCGCTGCTGACCAGCATGCATTGCTATAGCTGGACCAGAGGTGGCAGCAGCAACCAAACCTACAGAGCTGGTCTGACCAGAGCGCCTGGATCGACGAGTCTGCTGATCAGCCTCCTCTGCGGCCGGAGAGGAATGGGAGACTGCCGAATGCAAGGCTTAATACAAAAAATGGTGGGGGGAACAAGAGGCGCAATAGTGCCCTATCACTAGTGACACTTGAAGTATGAGCGGTATAATACAGTTCCACTCACCTATACCAGTTGTGTCACCCACAACTGGCTTGAGAGCATATCACAGAATCAGCTGCTGCAGGACCTCCACCAACCACTCGCACGTGGAAAAACCTTCAGAAAGTTGTGGGAAGCAGGGTGTGTTGCAGTCCGCGCTGCCGAGATTAACAAATCACCTGGGATGCAAGATGTTGTAGCAGTGTACTCCTTTATTTCCTCCTACGCGTTTCGGCCCCCTTCCTGGCACCTTCCTCAGGGATATCAGGGACTGCTACAACATCTTGCATCCCAGGTGATTTGTTAATCTCGGCAGCGCGGACTGCAACACACCCTGCTTCCCACAACTTTCTGAATGCAAGGCTTGGGATTCCTGCTGTGCAACGACTGGAACCCAACATCTAACTTTACCCCCCTCCTAGGGCCCCCTCAACTCTCAACCTCGCTACCCTCAAATGCCACAATGAGGAGCGGAGTGTGGATGTTCTCCACTGACTCCCAGGTCCGAGCCTCTGGACCATGGCCCTTCCAGTCCATCAAATAAAACGTTTTACCACGCACCACCTTGCATCCCACGATGGCATTGATCTCAAACTCGTCTGAAGACAGGTCTGATGTCCCGGCAGATGACTCTGAGAACCGGGAAATGTGAACAGGCTTAAGGAGGGCCACGTGGAAAGCGTCAGCGATAGCTAAGTGTGGTGGAAGGGCCAGACGGTAGACCACAGGGTTGATCTGCTCAAGGACCTTGAAGGGGCCAATATAGCGAGGTGCGAACTTAGCGGACTCAACCCGCAGCCTGATGTTTCGGGCGGAAAGCCACACTAAGTCGCCAGGGGCAAAGGTCGGAGCAGGGCGCCGGTGTGCATCAGCGGAGATCCTCATTCTCTCCTTGGAGGCTCGGATAGCATCCTGAGTGCGATCCCAAATGTCACGTGCCTCCACCGCCCAGTCTGCCACCCTAGAGTCGGTAGATGACACGGGCATGGGCACAGGGACGCGCGGATGCTGGCCGTAATTTAGGAGGAATGGGGTCTGACCGGTGGAGTCGGCCACAGCGCTCTTTAAAGTGAACTCCGCCCATGGCAGCAAGGATGCCCAGTCATCCTGCCTGGCCGAGACAAAATGTCACAGATATGTGACCAGGGTCTGGTTGACTCTCTCTACCAACACGTTCGTCTTGGGATGATAGGCCGAGGATAGATTTAGCTCAATGCTGAGCAGGGTACAGAGCTCTCTCCAAAACCGAGACGCAAACTGAGGACCTCGGACGCTGACAATCTTATCCGGCATGCCGTGCAGGCGGAAAACGTGCTTAATAAACAACACTGCCAGGCCCCGTGCAGAAGGTAATCGGGAGAGAGGTACCAGGTGCACCATCTTGGAGAAGTGGTAGGTGACAACCCAATTGACCATGCTGCCACTGGACTTGGGCAGTCCCACCACAAAGTCCATACCAACCATCTCCCAGGGCCTGTCCGCTACCGGCAGAAGGTAACGTAGCCCAGAGGGCTGCTTCCGAGAGGACCTATTCTGGGCACAAGAGACGCACACCTGAATATAGTCCCTGACGTCACGGGCCATATGCGGCCACCAGTACGTCCTCGCCAGAAGCTCAGAGGTCCGTTTTGTCCGAAATGTCCACCCACCATGGACGAATGAGCCCAAGAGAGGACCTCCGGTCGCAGACGGGCAGGGACAGATGTCTTGCCTGGAAGTACTGACTCAAACGCAACCAGAGCCATGGTCCTCAGGCTCTCGGACGGGACGATCAGTCAAGGCTCCTCCTCCTATGACACCATGGAGCGGGAGAGAGCATCGGCCCTGACATTCTTCTCACCGGATAGGAAATGGAGGGTGAAATAGAACCGAGAGAAGAACAGGGACCATCTGGCCTGGCAAGAATTTAGCCGCTGGGCCGTCTGCAAATACACCAGGTTCTTGTGGTCAGTGAACACCTGAAAAGGGTGGCGAGCTTCCTCCAGGAGGTGTCTCCACTCCGAGAAGGCCAACTTCATCGCTAGCAACTCCCTGTCCCCGATGGAATAATTCCTCTCCGCCGGTGTGAAGGTCTTAGACAAGAAGAAGCATGGGTGCTTCCGACCTTGCGAGTCCTTCTGGTACAGGACCGCTCCAGCACCGACGGAAGAGGCATCCACCTCCAGAATGAAGGGTTTATTTACATCGGGGCGATGTAGAATGGGAGCGCTAGCGAAATGGGTCTAAAAGGAGGAGAAGGCCTTGGAGGCAGGTTCTGACCACAACTTGGGATTTGCACCCTTCTTGGTGAGGGCTATCAAGGGGGCTACAAAAGTCGAGAAGTGGGGGATGAATTGGCGATAGTAATTTATTAACCCCATAAAGCGCTGCACTGCTTTGAGAGAATGGGGTTCCTGCCAATCCATCACCACCTGTAGCTTGGCAGGATCCATGGCCAATCCCTGGGCGGAGACGATATAGTCCAGAAACGGCAAGGACTCCTGCTCAAACACACACTTCTCCAACTTGGCATAGAGGGAGTGTGCCCGAAGGAGGTCGAAAACTTTGCAAACATCTCTCCAGTGGGAATCAATATCTGGAGAGTAGATGAGGATATCATCCAGATAGACTTCAACTGATGAGTGGTGAGCATACCCCGGAAGATGTCATTCACAAAGTCTTGGAAGATGGCAGGAACATTACAGAGGCCGAAGGGCATCACCAGGTATTCATAGTGCCCATCCCTGGTGTTAAAGGCTGTCTTCCATTCGTCCCCCTCACGGATGCGAATCAGGTTGTAAGCCCCCTGCAGATCAAGTTTAGTAATCACTCTCGCTCCCCGTAGTCTATCGAACAGTTCAGATATCAGGGGCAGAGGATACTTGTCCTTAACGGTAATAGCGTTAAGACCCTGTAATCGATGCAGGGACGCAGTTCTCCATTCTTCTTCTGGACAAAGAAAAATCACACGCCAGCTGGTGACACTGACTTCCTAATGAATCCTCTTGCCAGATTCTCCCTGATGTATTGAGACATGGCCTCTGTCTCCGGGAGAGATAAGGGGTAGATTCGACCCTGGGGAGGCTCAGCACCCGGCAAGAGGTCAAAAGGACAGTCATAGGGTCGATGCGGTGGAAGGGTCTCCGCCGCCTTTTTGGAGAACAAGTCTGCATACTGTCGATAGTGTTTGAGGAGTGAGGAAAGATCTGCGGGGACCTCAGTGGAGGCAACCTGGACGCACTCCCTCAGACATCTACCCTCACATGACTTACTCCAACCAAAAATTCTCCCGGAGGACCACTCTATATGGGGAGAGTGATACCGCAACCAGGGGACCCCTAGAAGGACCTGGTCGATACCCTCGGGCATGACAAGGAGGGAAATCATCTCCTGATGAGATGGAGACACCAAGAGTATCAGTGGAGTGATTTGGTGGGTAATCTGTGAGGGCAGAGTCGCGCTGTTCACTACTCTGACGGTGACTGGCTTAGACATCATAAACAGTGGTATTGCGTGCCTTTGAACGAAGGCAGATGACATAAAATTACCCTCTGCTCCAGAATCCACGCAAATCTCCACCGCCAGAGTGGAAGAACCAAACTCAAGTGTCCCCTTAAAGGACAACTTGGAGGAAAACCCCACGGATTCTAGTGACCCGCCTCCTACGGCCACTAGGCGCGAGCGTTTTCCCAGCCACCGTGGGCACCGGTTGGCAAGGTGACCGGACTGCCGGCAACCATGACAGATCACAGGGGCTCGAGCGGACCGGGCCTGGATCCCTCACGGGAAGCCCCCTGACGCTTGGACGACCGAGCGGGAGGTTCCAGAGGTTTAGCAAAGCTGGGTGCAAACCTAAACCTCTGCCTACACTGGGACCGCTCCAAGCCTCGCTCGGCAAAGCGAAGGTCTATACAGGTGGAGACAGTGATAAGCTCCTCCAGTGTAGCGGGAATCTCCCCGGTGGCAAGAGCGTCCTTCACATGGTCAGCCAAACCTCTCCAGAATGCCTGAATGAGGACCTTATCTGGCCACTCTAACTCCGAGGCCAGCATCCGGAACTGGATGGCAAAATGGCTGACCATGGACGAGCCCTGTGACAATGTCAAAAGCCGGAGCACGGTGTCATGGGTGACTCGCCATCCCAGCAACACCTGCTTCAAAGTGCCCAAGAACTGCGAGGCACTCTGCACCACATGATCACCCCACTCCCACAGCGGTCTGGCCCACTCCAAAGCCCTGCCCGACAGGATGTAAATAATAAATCCCACCTTAGCCCGTTCGGAGGGGAATCGTGCTGCCAGCAGCTCCAGCTGTATAAAGCACTGGCTCACGAAACCCCTACAAGAAGCACTATCGCCCGAGAACTTCTCGGGCAGCGGGAGGCGGGACAAAGTCAGGGCAGGGATGGCAGTGGTCACACGGGAGACAGCCTCCATGGCAGAACACACCAAATAGAATAGAAGGTATTTAGGTGCGTTTGCAGCCCGGGGTCCACCGTGCAGAGATGGTAACTGCTGCTCTGTAATGGTGGACACTATATAGCGGTATAAGTGAACGCACGCGGGTTAACGTCACCCGGTATATACGAGGCGGACTATGTTGCCTCACAGAGCCACACCACCGCTGAACATAAATGCCGAAGCCTGTTAAGATCACAGAGCTTGGCGAGGTGAGCGCTTGTGTAAAGTCACAGGACTCTGCCCCAAGACACAGGGTCGGAGTCCCTCTAGACTCACCAGCACTCGGCACCGCAGTAGATGCGGTACTATGTGCCTTGTGCTGGATGGCACAATATGGCGCTACGTGAGGTGCTGACCCAGATGCGCTGTGGCCTAAAGCCTAGCCACTGATGGGCGCTGACTGTAACACCAAGACCCTAAACGCAGACACAACCAAGGGTAGGGGTTTCCAATGAGTCTGTCACCCGATACATGCATCCATCATCATACACACCTTAAGTATAAGAGTCTATACTAGTGCATGGCCGTGCGGCCATGCGACTCTTTAATAGCAGCGTCCTTCCGGGACCTTCCTGATGGTCCAATCCGAGCTGGAGAAGGACCTGAGCATGTGACCTCCGATCTCCAATGAGAGATCGTCCCACGGACATGCTCAGTGGACCGAAAGGAGGACTTAGTCCCTGGAGTAGCTCGCTGCTGACCAGCATGCGTTGCTATAGCTGGACCAGAGGTGGCAGCATCAACCAAACCTACAGAGCTGGTCTGACAAGAGCGCCTGGATCAACGAGTCTGCTGAGCAGCCTCCTCTGCGACCGGAGAGGAATGGGAGACTGCCGAATGCAAGGCTCGGGATTCCTGCTGTGCAGAGACCAGAACCTGATGCCTAACAGGTTAATTAGACCTTATAAGATTTTGGAAATCCTTAATCCTGTTTCCTTCCGTTTGGCTCTTCCAGGAAAGTTTAAGATTCACAACGATTTTCATTAATCTTTGTTGAAAAGGTTTATGGAGCCAGTAGTTCCCATGGCTGCGCCCCCTGATCCTGTATTGGTTAAGGATAATCTGGAGTATGAGGTAGAAAAGGTATTGGATTCTCGTCTGGCTAGACGGAGACTCCAGTACTTGGTCAACTGGAAGGGTTATGGTCAGGAAGATAATTCTTGGGTGTTTGCTTCTGACATTCATGCCGAGAGATTGGTTCGCGCCTTCCACCGGGGCCCATCCTGATTGGTCTGGTGGCTCGGGTGAGGGTTCGGTGACCCCTCCTCAAGGGGGATGTACTGTTGTGAACACGTTTGACATGGATTCTGAGTTTGGGCTCCCCCTGGTGGTTGCAGCGGGTAATGAAGTTGGTCTAGCTGACGGAGGTCAATCTCCTGAGGAAGATGATTGGAGGTCAGGTGTTAGTGACTGGGAAGATTTAAGTGAGCCACCTTCCCTCAATTGCTGCTGGTGATTTCGGTTCTTCCTGTGCACTTTGGAAGTCTGTTTGTCCCCTGCTTGGTCCTGCATCTTTCAGATAAGTTATTTGTCCGTTTTTGCTTTACTCTGATTTCTGCTTTGCTGTTGTGTGTTCAGCCTTGTTCCCTGCGGGGACCTGCTCTGGACCCCGTTCTATATGCTTCAGCTCATGTCAGTTTGTTCAGTGTTTCTGATCCCCTGGTATATCAGTGCCTTTTGCTTTGCTTCCAGTTCACACCAGAATTTTGATCTAGTGGGGGAGAGGTCGTGTGGCTTCAGTATTTTTGCTTATCAGATATGATGGATTTTTCTTAGGGTTTTTTGCGTGATTGCAGGCAGGATTCTTTCCCATCCTATTCTATCTAGACAGTTTGGGCCCCATAATTTGCTTACTCTATTTTCTGCCTGTGTTTGTGCTTCCTCTTGTCTCAGCGGCAATATATGTTTGAGGGCTATCTATTCCTTTGGGGTTCTACTCCGGGGCAGTTTAGCATCTCCCTTTCTTTCTTTAGGCTTAGTTAACTCTTTGGCTGTGCCGAGGCGTCTAGGACATCGTAGGTATGTCCCACGACTAATTCTAGTTGTGTTGTCAGTTCAGTGGACTGCAGTCCGCTTAGTTACCAACCTTTCTGGTGTTCTGGTTGCCTAGCCTATGCCCCGGCTATCCTCCTTGGTTGGCGAATCATAACAGATGGCGTTCCAGGAGCCGAAGAGGGCGCTGTGTAAACATCCGGTTCTGGTCTCACCAAACTTAAGCAAAGAGTTCGTGGTCCAGACGGATGTGTCAGAAGTTGGCTTGGGAGCCATGCTGTCTCAAGTAATAAATGGAGAAGAACATCCTATCCTGTATTTGATCCGGAAGCTCTCGTCATGTGAAAAGGACTACGCCATCATCAAGAAGTAGTGTCTAGCCATAAAATGGGTTGTGGATACCATTAGGTATTTTCTACTAGGCCGAAGGTTCAAACTTGTGTCCAATCATACCTCTCCGAGATGGTTAAGGTAGGCAAAGGGTAAGAATGTCTGGGTGACTAGGTGGTTCTTAGGCCTCCAGAATATCAGGTTCCATGTAGAACACAGACCTGGGAAGTTAAAAGGAAACGCAGTTGCCCCCTCCTGAATTCCCAGTTTGGTGTCTGAAGGTGCCAAAGCCCCCGGCTTTAGGCAGAGGGGGGAATATGCGACAGGGTCACTGGCACAGTATATGAGGGGAGATATGTGTCACAAAGATTGCTTTCCTCCGTGATCTAGAAAGCTATAAGTTTCTCTTCAGCATGCTATGTGCTGAAAGTGTTAATCAGCCATGAGATGGGACGGTTTCTAGGTGAGTAGGTAAGAGATGGGCGGGATGCCTACTCACCATATCTCCACCGCAAGGGTGTGGCTGGTGAATTAAATGGCCAGCCAGTTTTTTTTGCCCTCTGTCTGTGTTGTGTGGGGGAAGGAAGCCTCCAGACTGATGCTCCTGTCAGAGCTGCTTTATGTGTTGCCCCAGAAGATAGAAGCCATACTGGGGGGGAGTTTATATATACTTTTTACTTTCATTTGAGCCAAAAAGGCTGGCTTCTGTTACCAGTTTGGGCTGTTTGGTTAAAGTCTCTGGGTGGTTTATTTATTGCATCATAAACCAAAAATTTTCCTGTGTCTACCTCAGCGAGCAGCTAAGCGAGCAGACCTTCCACAAATGGTGTTTCGAATGTGGGCAAAAGTTCCAGGAACACGGGTAGTAACTGTGGACAAATTGTATGTCCTGGGTTAAGACGGCTACAAAGATGGAACAACGGTTGGACGAAATGGAGGGGCTACTCAAGCACCTGATTTTGAGTCAAAAGCAGCAGCATCAACTGCATTGTGAACAGCAGCAGGGCCAGGAACAGCAGTTCCGTGTACAGCAGCAGAAACAGCAGGAGACAAATAAACTCCTGATGCAGCAGATCCAACAACAACAGAGGCAGATGGAACTCCTGGTGGGGGATGTCCGCAGCAGAGAAACCGCCCCTGCCCCACATCAAGTTAATGACTCGTGCGTCCAAAAAGTAGTAAGATAAGCCATGCAAAAGATGGCCCCAGGGGATGGGCGGGACGTCTACTCAACATATCTCCACCTGAAGGCTGTGGCTGGGGAAATAAATGTCCAGCCAGTTTTGTTTTCCTCTCTCTGTGTTGTGTTGAGGGAGGAAGCCTCCAGACTGACGCTCTTGCGAGAGCTGCTATACGTATTGTCCCAGAAGACGAATGCCATACTGGGGAGGACTTTACATGAACTTTTACTTTCATTTGAGCCAGAAAGGCTGTTTCTGTTACCAGTTTGGGCTGTTTGATTTATGATGCAATAAACCATCCAGAGACTTTAACCAAATGTGTTCCTGTGTCTGCCTCGTGGAGCAGCTAAGGCTAGTTTCACATTTGCGCTTTTGAGCGCAGCGACGGCCTGCGCACGGCTGCCGCTAAGCCACGCCCCTGCCGCGCCTCCGCCGGTAGCTCCGCCTACCAGCGCATGACGCTGCATGCGTCCTGCGTCCCCTATCTTTATCACTGGGAGCGCAGGCCGTGCGCAGTATGTGTTTGGCGGCGCATGCCTCCTTTTCACGGTGCGCCGACCAGTGCCAAACGCAACCTGCTGCAGTTTGGTTGCGCTCGGCGCACCGTGAAAAGGACGCATGCGCCGCCAAACGCATACTGCGCACGGCCTGCGCTCCAGTGATAAAGATAGGGGACGCAGGACACATGCAGCGTCATGCGCCGGTAGGTGGAGCTACCGGCGGAGGCACAGCAGGGTGCGGGGCTTAGCGGCCATGCACAGGCCGTCGCTGCGCTCAAAAGCGCAAATGTGAAACTAGCCTAAGTGAGCTGACCTTCCACACCTGCTTGACTGTAAAAGACCATCAAAAGGATTTAGCAGACACTGAAGTTGTGGTACATTGTTGTACTCTTCAGAGACATCTGCACAAATATGGCCTTCATGGAAGAATCACCACAAAAAACCTCTCCTGCATCCTCACCATAAAAGTCATCATCAGAAGTATACAAAAGAACATCTAAACAAGCCTGATGCATTTTGGAAACAAGTACTTTTTGGCCATAATGATCAAAGGTATGTGTGGAGAAAAACGAGCACAGAATTTCAGGAAAATAACATCTCGCCAAACATTAACCCCTTCCCAACATTGGACGTACTATTCCGTCCATGTGACCTGGGACCTAAGTCCCATGGACGAAATAGTACGTCATGCCCTTTAATGCAACATCGCAACTTAGGGGTAGATGGCCTCGGCATCCCGGGCTGTCTCCTCCCTGGTCCGCCCCACTGATCGCTGTGATTGGCTGCTCTATTCCGAACAGCCAATCACAGTGCTTCTCAGCCACCTGAAACAATGAGGTCCTAGGCTAGGAATCGAGTACTGATGTACTCGATCCTAGGGCCGGTGCCTGGCAACCCCCCGGATTGGTGCGATCGCCGATTTGATCGATCGCGCCAATCGCAGGGTACAGCGGCAGTATACTTGCCTCCGACACTGATAGCAAGGGAGAGGATCCCACTTTTCTTTATTTTTCTGATTCTTCTTCCTCTTCCTTTTCTTCTTCCCCCTCCTCATCTTCCTCCTCAGGTCCTGCGTAACTGCCACACAGACGCCCCAGGACAGAAGATGAGGCAGCGCCCACCATGCCCACAGCTGATTCAGCAGACCCTGTGTGGACCTCGCCACCTGAAAATTACGAGCCACTGATTACTGATTTTGTGGCAGAATCAGGAATCACGTTTGACACCACCATCCTCACAGAAATACACTTTTTCAAAGTCTTTTTCTCTGAGGATTTTGTTAACCTCATGGTGGAGCAAACTAATTTGTACGCGCGTCAATTTTTGGCGCAAAACCCCGGTTCATCAAATTCTAACTGGTCTCCTGTAGACGCAGTTGAAATGATGCAGTTTTGAGGCTTGGCCTTCCACATGGGGATACTGAAGAAGTCCGAAATTCAGCAATATTGGAGTGTTGATATTTTATATAACACTCCAGTATTTTGAATGGTCGAGTCCGAACGCGTTTTCAGGCTATCCACAAATTCCTGCATTAGAACGATAATGCACAGTGTCCCGAACGAGATGACCCCAAGTTTGACCGTCTGTTCAAAGTTCGGCCGATCGTCGAACACTTCAATAAAAAGTTTGCTGAAGTGTACGTGCCCCAAAGGGACACCTGCGTGGATGAGTCCTTAATCCATTTTAAGGGAAGGCTTGGATTCCGTCAATACCTGCCCAGTAAGAGGGCCAGGTATGGAATCAAACTCTACATACCAGCGTCCCACTCTTCAAATCCCTCTCTGAGCGAGGTACCGCAGCCTGCAGTACTGTCTGCAAGAATCAGAGGGGCCTCCCAAAGACGCTACTTGGGCAAATGCTCCGAAAAGGTGAGAGCAGAGCCCAATGTAGCGACCACTTGCTGGTGGTCAAGTACAAGGACAAGAGGGATGTCCTTCTCTTGACCACCATACACGGTGATGGCAGCGCCCTCAGCACAGCCTCTACACAGGTCAGCAAACCTGACTGTGTACTGGGGTACAATAAAAACATGGGGGGCGTTGATCTCTCCGATCAACTCCTCCAACCGTACAATGCTTTGAGAAAGTCCAAGGTGTGGTATAAAAAGCTGTCCGTGCACATCGTCTAAATGGCAATGCTCAACACATTCCTGCTGCCACGATGTGCACGCCACACTGATACGTCGTACCTTCAGTTCCAGGAGGTAGTGGTTAAGGCCTTGATGTTTGGCGCTCGGGAAGGAGCGGGCCCCAGTACTTCCGGAAATGAAGGTGCTCGTATAGTACCCGGTTAGCATTTCCTGAGGGAGGTCCCACAAAAAGGTAAATTGCAAAAAAAGTGCCGAGTGTGTTACAAAAATGGAATATGCAAGGACACCATTTATCAATGCGACACCTGCCCCAAAAAACCTGGCCTGTGTATGAAGGATTGCTTCAAATTGTACAACACCTCAAAGCACTACTAATTTACGGGAAACATTAGATTAGTTGGGGCACATCTAGATAGGTCCCTTGGGGGTCTAGTTTCCAAAACGATGTCGCTTGTGCGTTTTTTTTTTTTTACTGTTTAGGCACATCAGGGACTCTGCAAACGGAACATGACGCTCGCAGACTATTCCATCAAAGTCTGCATTCCAAAACATCACTCCCTTCCAAGTCCCGACATGTGCCTAAACAGTTTTTTCCCACATGGCGTCCAATTTCTCCTGTTACCCTTGGCAAAATTTAAAATTGGGGATTAAAAGATCATTTTTGTAGGCAAAAAATAGGATTTTTTATTTTCACGGCCGGGCAGTATAAACTTTAGTGAAACACTTGGGGGGGTTCCAAGTTCTCACCATACATCTAGATAAGTTTTCTTAGGGGTCTAGTTTTCAAAATGGGGTCACTTGCGGGGGGTTTCTACTGTTTAGGCACATCAGGGACTCTGCAAACGGAACATGACGCCTGCAGACCATTCCATCAAAGTCTGCATTCCAAAGCATCACTACTTCTCTTCCGAGCCCCGATGTGTGCCCAAACAGTAGTTTTTTTTCCCACATATGGGGTATCAACGTACTCAGAACAAATTGGACAACAACTTTTGAGGTCCAATTTCTCCCGTTACCCTTGGGAAAATTAAAAATTGTGTACTAAAAGATCATGTTTGTGGAAAAAATATGATTTTTTATTTAACACACGGGCATTACAAACTCCTGTGAAGCCCTTAGGGATTCAAATGCTCACAACACGTCTAGTTTCCAAAATTGGATCACTTGTGGGGGGTTTCCACTGTTTAGGCACATCAGGGGCTTGTCAAATGCAACATGGCGTCAAATTTCAAATCCAGCCAATTTTAGGTTGAAAAAGTCAAACGGCGCTGCTTCCCTTCCGAGCCCTGCCGTGCGCCCAAACAGTGGTCCCCCCCACATATAGGGTATCAGCGTACTCAGGACAAAATGGACAACAACTTTTAGTGTCCAATTTTCTCCTGTTACCCTTGGGAAAATAAAAAAAATTGTTGCCAAAAGATCATTTTTGTGACTAAAAAGTTAAATGTTCATTTTTTCCTTCCACGTTGCTCTGCTCCTGTGAAGCACCTGAAGAGTTAAAAATCTTCTTGAATGTAGTTTTGAGTAGCTTGAGGGGTGCAGTGTTTAGAATGGTGTCACTTTTGGGTCTTTTCTCCCATATAGACCCCGCAAAGTGACTTTAAATGTGAGGTGGTCGATAAAAAAAATGGTTTCGTAAATTTTATTGTAAAAATGAGAAATCGCTGGTCAACTTTTAACCCTTATAACTTCCTAACAAAAAAAATTTTGTTTCCAAAATTGTGCTGATGTAAAGTAAGCATGTAGGAAATGTTATTTAGTAACTATTTTGTGCAACATATTTCTGTTTTAAGGGCATAAAAATTCAAATTTTGAAAATTGCAAAATTTTCAAAATTTTCGCCATATATTTCCATTTTTTTCATAAATAAACTCGTTATAGCGAAAATTTTTTACCACTAATGTGAAGTACAATATGTCTCAAGAAAACAATCTCAGAATCGCCAAGATCTGTTGAAGTATTCCAGAGTTATTACCTCATAAAGGGACAGTGGTCAGAATTGTAAAAATTGGACCGGGACTTAACGTGCAAACCACCCTTGGGAGTGAAGGGGTTAAGCATGGGGAGGTGGATCAATCATGCTTTGGGGTTGTGTTGCAGCCAATGGCACAAGGAATATTTCCCGGGTAGAGGGAAGAATGGATTAAATTAAATTTCCACAAATTCTTGATGCAAACTGTCATGATCCATGTCGAGGTTTGCTTTCTGCTACCCGGCCTGGTCAGGTGGGGGGTAACCTTCTCTGCCTCTCTCTGGTGTGTGGGGAGTTCACATTATTCATTTACACACACCCCAATAAGCCTTTAAAATCACATACTGGATGGCCGCAGGAAAACCAAGTTCACATTATTCATTTGGTACTGCCATACTGTTAGCCTATGCATTGAATGCAAGGCCCGCCCTGCACCAAAGCTACATACACCCCAATAAGCCTTTGAACCTACGGACTGGATGGACACAGGAAAACCAAGTTCACATTATTCATTTGGTACTGCTGTAAGGGGGTGAGATATAGTGACCTTCTTGCTTCCCTTCCTCTTATTGCCTTTGCTCTGTTAATGTGTACATAGTGCTAAGGTTGATAATGTGTATGTTAAATGCTTGCGGTACTGCAGCATACGTTCATGTATTACCACTCAACTTATTGTTATTGTCACATTATATATGCTACCATGTTGTAGAGACTGTAATATATTGTTTTGGATTCCTTTGTATTATATAATGTTATATGATGTATATGCATATTTATGTACAGCTTAGGGTAAGTCAGTACATCCTTTTTGGGGACATTAGAGGAGGGTACTTTAGCATATACTTCTTTTACATAGGGGAAGTGTAGTTCTGTTGTGGGCCACTAGATGGGGGCATGCTAGTGGGCCTTATAGGTATAGCTTATAGGATGGTTATGTCGGTTTAATTGTAGGAGGGGCTGCCAGGTAGTAAGAGAGAAGTTTCTAGGAAGTTAAGTCAGATGGGGCCAGGGTGCCCTAGGGTCCACATGGGCTATAGGCACGCACAGCGTAGCAGCCACGCACCGTTGAAGTGCTGCAGCCCACATTACCCACGGCCACTGTGTGTCATAGCAGTGGGCCAGAATAAGAAAGGAAAGATGTGGCAACTTAACGCCTGGGCAGATGCTTTTAGGGCAGAAGTTGGTTGGACTAAAGAGATGAAGGAAGTTGGAGCTTCGATGAGATCAGTACAGGTGGACCGGATGCTTTACCAGAGGCAACCAAACCTAATGACTGATGTATTCGAGTCTGGGGCGAAACAGGCAGATGGAATTGTCATTATGGCCAGGTCAGGCCAGGAAGGAACTGGTGAGCAGTCTAGGACGGTCCGGTCCGGGTGTGTACTGCACAGAAGCAACAGCAAGAAAGGGAAAGATGAGTAAACAAGTAAATGTCAAGATGTACCAGATTATCCAGTAACGAAAGTATTACAGTTAACTTGGATTGTGTCTCCATTGTTAGGAGTCGCCGGGAAGAGGGACCGTCATCGCCTGGGAAGTGCCCAGGTGAAGCTGGATCTGGAAATGCAGGTACACTGAAGAGAAGAGTACAGTTTTCTGTAGGGGAAGGACTGGACACAGATGTTGCAGTTATTCAGGTCACGACTACAGTCCTATCCCTCCCTTACTCTGCCATACTGTTAGCCTATCCATTGAATGGAAGGCCCACCTTGCCACAAAGTTATAAGCAAACCAATAAGCAAGTTCACATTATTCTTTTGGTACTGCCATACTGTTAGCCTTTACATTGAATGCAAGGCCCGCCTTGCCACAAAGTTACACGCACCCCAATAAGCCTTTGAATCTACGGACTGGATGGATACAGGAAAACCAAGTTTACATTATTCTTTTGGTACTGCCATACTGTTATCCTATGCATTGAATGCAAGGTCTGCCCTGCCCCAAAGTAACACGCACCACAATAAGCCTTTGAACCCACGTACTGGATGGCCACAGGAAAACCAAGTTAATATTACTTTTTCATTTGATAATGACATACTTTTATCCTATGCATCGACTTCCGGTTCCAGCGCTGAGGATGTAGCAGGGCTGAAGGAGCAGCTCCCACACCAGACAGAAGCCCTACTAACAAATCTGCCAACATCTGTACCTCCTAGACAAGAAAAAGATAGAATACCACTGGCACCAACTCCAAATCACCCAAAAAGGTCAGTCACTAGTTCCTGGACCACTCCTGAGACCCCCGGATGGTCCTGGCCAGCTGCCCACCCACATGATCCCAGTGAGGCCTGGAGGAGCTGCTATCTCCCCCCAGGGTAACCCACAACAAAACCCACTGTGATAAAAGGCACAATCAGAGACTAGCTGCACACAGAACCCCCCCAGGAACACCTATAAAGAGGTCCCTAAAAGTGAGAGAGAAAAAGGTCTCTTCAGCAACGACAGGGCCCAAGAAGGGAGGTTAAACACAGTCGGCTGGTCATTTCTCCTGGGAAAAATGGTGATATCTGCCTGCAGCTACAGTGAACTGCAACTGCCTTTCACACAAGGCAGTCCTAGTGGACAAAAATAAGAACTACAAGTACCTGCTTTGTGCTATAGGGAGAGATATTTCTATAGCTGCCAAGAAACATAAGAATTGATAATTCTCTGGAGAAAGGATAAACTGCAACAACAGAGGGCTCAGACGCTGACCCCATTTACATCACCAATTCAGCAAATGGATCGCTACATGTGACGTAGCTCACAAAAGCCGGAGAACCCTATGCAAACAAGCAGTGGGAACCACAGTAAGGGGGAAGACATCATGGACCCAAGCCCCACAAGAGAGGATGCTACCGCAACACACTCGCAACAGAAAACCTTTGGTAGGGAGGACATTGAAGACCTAACTGAGTGTAGCAGGGAAGACCTTTCAAGATTGATAACAATAGACTATAACAAACTGGCAGCTGACGTGGCAAGTAGCATCATGCCAGTCATCCAAAAGACCCTGGAACATGCTATCAGGAAGGCCCTCCAGCACATTCAAGAGGAATTGAACAAACATAAAGGACAGATAGAGGAGCTGAAGCAGAGGGTCCCACAACTGGAGGGTGATAACGTGCAGCTCTCCTCACAGTTGAAAGAGACAACTACAGAAACAAAATGCCTGTCTGAGAAGGTCGAGGACCTGGAAAACAGGTCAATGCGCAGCAACTTAAGGCTAGTGGGGCTCTCTGAGTTGATCCATGCAGCTGAACTGCAAAGACTCTGAAAGAGACCCATAAATGGCCCTGGGAATTAATCATGGTTGTATGGTTGAAAGGGCTCACAGAGTTGGGCCAGATCTACGATCTCACAACCAAGGATCGAATGAACGGACATTAAGACCACGTCAAGTAATCATGAAATTCCTGGACTATAAGTTTGATAATGAGAGCATACAGAAGATGCTCCCGGCCAGTGACTTTGAGAAGGATGAAAGTCCTACATATTGAAGACTATTCCGCGGAGGTGGCAAAAGGCAGGAGAGCCTTTAGTAAAATATGTGCAGCACTCTATTAAGCAAAGAAGAGCTTTACACTGCAATACCCGGCAACACTGAGGATTTTCCAAAACGAAGGTGATAACCTGATCTACAACTCGCCAAATGATGCAGAAAAAGACATGGAAAAAATACTGCGCAATGCAAAAAACATCGAACAAAGAAGAGGCCATGAGGAAGACCGCTTCCCCTCAACACCAAAGCCTCAGAGGACATATGACCAGCCCAGGTGAAGCACCAGAGAAATGGACTGCACCATATACATCTTGCTCTTGACAGTTCTCCCCCCCACCACTACACACACCTTTCCTACAAACAGGACAATGTCTCCCCTAGATGACAGAAGTGTCCATCGGCTCCATATTTGGGGGAAGGGACCCGGGTTTGGCAGGGTGGAGGGCAAAGAGCTATGCAAAGGTGCTGCCAAGGGAGGAGGAGAAGATGCAGATGGCAATGTGACAATCATTTATAACATTTGGTGTGGGATATGTTTCTTTCCACAGGTTTTTTTTTCTCTTTTTTCCTTTCTTTTTCTTTTGCTAGTTCTTCCTTCCTCAGAAAAAAGGAAAGTCCACAACGCTATTAGTGGTGTAAGAAGCTAGAAATACACTACAGCGTACTGAGAACTCACCGTTTGCTTGCTTTAAGGTTTTAATCTCTATCCCCTTTCATATCTTTGTTGAGTCTTTTTTCTTTCTTTTCTACCCTTCTCTAACCACCTGAGAATCTCCCTTTAATCTGGAGAACCCTTAGAAGGAAAACAAAGCAAGAGGAAATAGGCAGTAGTGACAGTGATTATGAAGATCAACTCCTGGAAAGTGAAAGGCCGAAGATCCCCGAATAAAAGAGTAAAGATACTGAGACATCTGAAAAGGTACTCGCCAGATATTGTATTGCTTCAAAAACCGATCTAAAGGAAGAGGATTTTTCTATGCTCAACAAGCTGTGGGTAGGGAAAGTAGTGGGCTCGGTAGCTCAAGGCAGACACGAAGGGGCAGTGATACTATTCCATCGTTATTTTGTATTTAATCTGCTGTCCCAGGAGTGTGATGATCAGGAAAGATGGGTTTGGGTCACCATAGAGCATGGAGAAGTCTATTCAATCTATAATGTATATGGACCTAATGGTCCAAGCAAAGTCTTCTTTAATGACCTGGAGAGAAAAATTGTCTTGGACAACTCGCCTCTGATAATTACTGGGAGAGACTTGAACACGGTTCACAATGGGAAGGAGGACAGAAAGAGCCAGAGTCTGATCCCTTCAAAATAGACTATTCTTCCCTCCTTCCTTGAACAAACTGGATTGAGAGATGTTTAGCGTTGGCTCCATGCAGAGGATAGAGAGTTTACCCACTTCTCTCATGCCGATCAATCCTGGTCAAGGATAGATCTGTTGATCTCAGAGAGACTGTTAAATAGAACGAAGTCAGTGGAGATCCACAACCTTGTCGTATCTGACCATGCTTAGGTGGATATGGAATTGAATCATAGAATCATAGAATCGTAGAGTTGGAAGGGACCTCCTGGGCCATCTGGTCCAACCCCCTGCTCAAAGCAGGATTCGCTAAATCATCCCAGTTAGATGTCTGTCCAGCCTCTGTTTGAAGACTTCCATTGAAGGAGAACTCACCACTTCTCGTGGCAGCCTGTTCCACTCATTGATCACTCTAACTGTCAAAAAGTTTTTTCTAATATCTAATCTGTGTCTCCTCCCATTCAGCTTCATCCCATTGCTTCTAGTCTTTCCTTGTGCAAATGAGAATAAAGTTGATCCTTCTACAATGTGACAGCCCTTTAGATATTTGTAGACAGCTATTAAGTCTCCTCTCAGTCTTCTCTTTTGCAAACTAAACATTCCCAAATCCTGCAACCTTTCCTCATAAGACAGGGTTTGCAGACCGGTCACCATTCTGGTCGCTCTTTTCTGAACTTGCTCCAGTTTGTTGATGTCTTTTTTAAAATGTGGTGCCCAAAATTGGACACAATATTCCAGATGAGGTCTGACCAAAGAGGAGTAGAGGGAAATAATTACTTCACGTGATCTAGACTGTATGCTTCTGTTAATACATCCTAGAATTGCATTTGCCTTTTTTGCTGCTGCATCACACTGTTGACTCATATTCAGTCTGTGATCTATTAGTATACCCAAGTCTTTTTCACATGTGCTGTCACTTAGCCCTATTCCTCCCATTCTATATATGCTTTTTTCATTTTTATTGCCCAGATGTAGTACTTTGCATTTCTCCCTGTTAAAAACCATTCTGTTAGTTGCTGCCCACTTCTCCAGTTTATTTAAATCTTTTTGAATCCTCTCTCTCTCTTCTCTAGTATTAGCTATCCCTCCTAGCTTTGTGTCATCAGCAAATTTAATCAGTTTACCCTCAATTCCTTCATCTAAATCGTTGATAAAGATGTTGAACAATACAGGGCCCAGGACAGAGCCCTGTGGTACCCCACTTGAGACATTCTTCCAACTGGATGTGCAGCCATTTACGACCACTCTTTGGGTCCGATCACTAAGCCAGTTATGAATCCACCTAACAGTTGCCTTGTCCATTCCATACTTAGTCATTTTTTCAATAAGGATTGTATGAGAGACTTTGTCAAATGCTTTGCTGAAGTCAAGATATACTATATCTACAGCATTTCCTTGATCCACCCAATCAGTAATACCATCATAGAAGGAAATTAAATTAGTCTGACATGACTTATTAGTTACAAACCCATGCTGACTCTGTTTAATCACTTCATTCTTATCCAGGTATTGACATACATGTTGTTTAATAATTTGTTCAAAGATCTTTCCTGGTATAGAAGTCAGACTCACCGGCCTATAGTTGCCTGGGTCCGCCTTCTTCCCCTTTTTGAAGATAGGAACAACATTTGCTCTTCTCCAGTCTTCTGGCACTTCTCCTGTTCTCCAAGAATTTTCAAAGATTATGGAGAGGGGTTCAAAAATTTCTTCTGCTATCTCCTTCAGTACTCTGGGGTGTAATTCATCTGGACCTGGAGACTTGAATACATTTAGGTTAGCTAAGTGTTTCCTCACTATCTTTCTGTTTATAGATATCCTGGATTCTTCTATTCCCTTAATAGGACAGTGAATAACAGTTGATGTTACATTTCCTTTCTGAGAGAAAACAGATGCAAAATAGGAATTTAAAAGTTCAGCCTTCTCAACATCCTGTCTTACCATTTCATCATTTTCATCCTGTAAAAATCCTATAGCATCTTTGACTTTTCTTTTACTTTTGACATATCCCCAAAATCCTTTATTATTGCTTTTGACATCTCTTGCAAGCCTCAATTCATTTTCAGCTTTAGATAATCTGATTTGTGCCTTGCAGGTTCTGCAGACAGCATTATATTCTTCTTTAGATATGCCTCCTTCTTTCCATTTTATAAACATTTTTTGCTTCCTTTTTAGCATGTGCTTAAGTTCTGTGTTCATCCATCCTGGTTTCCTTAAATGCTTCCTATTCTTCCCTCTTTTCGGAATTGTTAACAACTGTGCTTTGAGAATTTCATTTTTCAAGATTTCCCATCCTTCCTGGACATTTTTGTCTTTAAGGATATCCAGCCATTGGATCCCTCCAATTCTCTTTCTGAATCCCTTAAAATCTGCCTTTCTGAAATCTAACCTTGACGTCTGAGTCTTCACAGGTCTTCCGCCTCTAGTTATCCAAAATTCTAAAATAGCATGGTCGCTACCTCCTAGGGTCCCAGCCACTTTTACCTCCTCAACCATTTCCTCCCTGTTTATAAGGATTAGATCCAAGGTAGCAGTTCCCCTTGTTTTCTCCTTTACCTTTTGGAAGATAAAGTTGTCAGCAAGAGAGGATAAGAATTTCCTTGACCTGTTAGTTTTGCCTGAGAGAGATTCCCAACAAATGTCTGGATAGTTGAAATCTCCCATGACAACTATGTCATATTTTTTGGAGAACTTGGCCATTTGATGCATAAAGAGTTCATCCATATCTTCAGCTTGCACAGGCGGCCTGTAGTAAATGCCTACAATGGTGTCCTTTCCATTGTTCTGTCCTTGTATTCTTACCCAAACAGTTTCCACAGAACTCCCAGTCTCTGAAGCTTCAATCTCTGTGCAGATATACGCATTTCTAACATACAATGCGACACCCCCTCCTCGTTTATCAAGTCTGTTTCTTGCAAATAAGTTGTATCCTTCTAGTCTTGTATTCCAATCATGTGTATTGTCCCACCAAGTTTCAGTGATTCCAATGACATCATATTTCTTTTCCTGTGTTAGTAGTTCCAATTCTCCTTGTTTGTTGCCCATGCTTTGTGCATTAGTATAGAAACATTTTAGTTTGTGATTGGTTTCTCTTTCTCCAATATTTTTTTTAATTAGATTCTTTCGTCTTTGTTCTTCCTTTCCACTTCTAATAGCAGAGTTCTCAGTAGCATGTGTCAGGTGTATGGCTTTTTCTGGTCTTTTGCTTCCCTTCCCATGTTGTTCTAGTTTAAAGCTCTCCTTACAAGTGTAGCAAGGCGACTTCCAAATACCTGCTTTCCAGTCTTCGTAAGGTGCACCCCATCTCTAGCAAGTAGTCCATCGTATAAGTAGTTCACTCTGTGATCCAGAAATCCAAATCGTTGCTGACGGCACCATCGACGTAGCCAGTTGTTCACCTGCAGAATCTTATTCCACCTCCTTGTTCCATGGCCATCCACTGGAAGGATGGAAGAGAAGACCACCTGCGCTCCCAGTTCTTTCACTTTCTTGCCTAAGTCTTCAAAGTCTCTGCAGATGGTTTCCAGGTCGTTTCTTGCGGTGTCATTTGTCCCCACATGTAGTAGCAGGAATGGGTAGTCATCTGTAGGTCTGAAGAGTCCTGATATCCTGTCAGACACATCTTTAATTTTTGCACCTGGAAGACAGCACATTTCTCTTGAAGTTATATCCGGTCTGCAGATAGCGGCCTCTGTTCCTCTCAACAGGGAATCCCCCATGACCACCACTCTCCGTTTCTTCTTCACAACATTTTTCTTTCTCCATCCAGGAGGACTCTGAAGGCGTACAAGGTTGCTGTTTGTTGGCAAAGTCTTATCCTGATGTATTTCTTCATCGTTTTCCTGCGTGAGAGCCTGGTACTGGTTTCTGAGCAGTATGGGTGCTGACTGCCTCCTGATCCTCCTGCTTCTCTGGGTCACATGTCTCCATTCCTCTGTTTCTTCAGGTGCACTTCGAATTTCTTCTCTTTCTGTAACATGAAGAGATAATTCTGCTCTGTCCAAGAACTCTTCACCTTCCTTAATGATCTTCAACGTAGCTAACCTCTCTTCGAGATTTTGCAACTTTTCCTCCAACAGGGTCACAAGCTTGCATTTGTGGCATGTGAAGTTTGGCTTTTCCACTGGTAAATCTGTGAACATGTAGCAAGAAATGCAGCTCACCAAATGGCTCCTGGCCTCTTCCATCTCGAGATTTCTTAAAAAGATGAAAGATGAGCCAAAATTCTCAAAAGTCAAAAGACTCTTCCCCTGGTTGGTGGATAACCAGATAAAAGGAGCACATTACATATGGAAATTTCCAGCTTATCTTACAAAAGATGAGGGATTTAATGACAAACTACGGGGCTGGTGGGAGGAATTTGAATGGGACAACAAGGAACATGCAAACCAACACGTTTTGTATTGGAATACAGCGAAAGCGTTACTAAGAAACAAACTTATGATGTTTGAGGCCTCACTCAAGAAAAGAGTAGTGGAAAAATACTCAGATTCTAGTGCGAAGCTTAACCAGTTCCCGACCTGTGACACAGCGTATGCGTCATGAAAGTCGGTGCCAATCCGACCTATGACGCATACCCTGTGTCATGAATTCAAAGCCCCCCTGCGGGTCGGGTGACCGGGGTCAATGAAAGGTCACCTGACCCGCAGATACAGGGGGCTTTGTAATTCACCACTGGGGGCGTGGCTTCGCCCCCACGTGGCTACGATCGCTCTGATTGGCTGTTAAAAGTGAAACAGCCAATCAGAGCGATAGTAATATTTCATCAATGAAAATTGATGAAATATTACAATTCAGCCATGGCCGATGCTGCAGTAGCATCGGACATGGCTGGAGACACCTATTTGACCCCCCCCACCGGCGATCGCCCCCCCTGCCACTGAATGACAGCGGCGATCTGCCGCCGCTGTCATCATCTGCCCCCCCCTCCCATTCCCTTCGCTCCCCGCCAGCTTCCGATCCCCCCCTCACCCACTCTCACCGACCCCGGCACCTTCCAAGTCCCCCCGTCGCTCCCGGTGTCCGGCGGGTCCGGTTCATGGGCGCCGCCATCTTAGAAAATGGCGGGCGCATGCGCAGTGCGCCCGCCCGAATCTGCCGGCTGCAGATTCCATTATTTCATTTTGATCACTCTCAGAGTGATCAAAATGAAATAAAAAGTAAATGAACCCCCCGATTATCACCCCCATAGGTAGGCAGAACTAATAAAATAAAGAAAATATTTTTATTTTTATTTTTCTATCAGGGTTAGGGTTAGGGTTGGAAAGAGGGTTAGGGTTGGAAAGAGGGTTAGGGTTAGGGTTGGAAAGAGGGTTAGGGTTAGGGTTGGAAAGAGGGTTAGGGTTAGGGTTGGAAAGAGGGTTAGGGTTAGGGTTGGAAAGAGGGTTAGGGTTGAAAAGAGGGTTAGGGTTGGAAAGAGGGTTAGGGTTGGAATTAGGGTTAGGGTTGGAAAGAGGGTTAGGGTTGGAAAGAGGGTTAGGGTTGGAAAGAGGGTTAGGGTTGAAAAGAGGGATAGGGTTGAAAAGAGGGATAGGGTTGAAAAGAGGGTTAGGGTTAGAATTAGGGTTAGGCTTGTGGTTAGTGTTATGGTTAGTGTTGGGGTTAGGGGTGTGTTGGGGTTAGGGTTAGGGTTGGGATTAGGGGTGTGTTGGGGTTAGGGTTGGAGTTAGAATTGAGGGGTTTCCACTGTTTAGCCACATCAGGGGGTCTCCAAACGCAACATGGTGCAACCTTTGATTCCAGCCAATTTTGCGTTCAAAAAGTCAAATGGTGCTCACTCCCTTCCAAGCCCCGACGTGCGCCCAAACAGTGGTTTACCCCCACATATGGGGTATCAGCGTACTCAGGAAAAATTGCACAACAACTTTTGGAGTCTAATTTCTCCTGTTACCCTTGGGAAAATAAAAAATTGGGGGCTAGAAAATTATTTTTGTGGAAAAAAAATGTTTTTTTCATTTTCATGTCTCTGCATTATAAACTTCTGTGAAGCACTTGGGGGTTGAAAGTGCTCACCATACATCTACATAAGTTCCTTGGAAGGTCTAGTTTCCAAAATGGGGTCACTTGTGGGGGGTTTCCACTGTTTAGGCACATCAGGGGCTCTGCAAACGTAATGACGACTGCAGACTATTCCATCAAAGTCTGCATTTCAAAACGTCACTACTTCCATTCCGAGCCCTGACGTGTGCCCAAACAATGGTTCCCCCACACATATGGGGTATCAGCGTACTCAGGACAAACTGGACAACAACTTTTGGGGTCCAATTTATCCTGTTACCCTTGTGAAAAAAAAAATTGCGGGCTAAAAATCATTTTTTTTTTAGGGAAAAAAATGATTTTTTATTTTCGCGGCTCTGCGTTATAAACTTCTGTGAAGCACTTGGGGGTTCAAGGTGCTCACCATACATCTAGATAAGTTCCCTGGGGGGTCTAGTTCCCAAAATGGGGTCAACTGTGGGAGGTTTCTACTGTTTAGGCACACAGGGGCTCAGCAAATGTAACATGACGCCCGCAGACCATTCCATCAAAGTCAGCATTTCAAAATGTCACTACTTCCCTGCTGAGACCCAACGTGTGCCCAAACAGTGGTTTCCCCCCACATATGGGGTACCAGCGTACTCAGGACAAACTGGACAACAACTTTTGGGGTCCAATTTCTCCTGTGACCCTTGTGAAAATAAAAAATTGCTAGCTAAAAATTCATTTTTTGAGGAAAAAAAAAGATTTTTTATTTTCATGGCTCTGCGTTACAATCTTCTGTGAAGCACTTCGGGGTTCAAGGTGCTCACCACACATCTAGGCAAGTTCCTTATGGGGTCTAGTTTCCAAAATGGGGTCACTTGTGGGGGGTTTCCACAGTTTAGGAACATCAAGGGCTCTGCAAATGTAACATGATGCCCGCAGACCATTCCATCAAAGTCAGCATACCAAAACGTCACTACTTCCCTTCCGAGCCCTGACGTGTGCCCATACAGTGGTCATCCCCCACATATGGGGTATCAGCATACTCAGGACAAACTAGACAACAACTTTTGGGGTCCAATTTCACCTGTTACCCTTGTGAAAAAAAAAATTGCGCGCTAAAAATCATTTTTTTTGAGGGAAAAAAATGATTTTTTATTTTCACGGCTCTGCGTTACAATCTTCTGTGAAGCACTTGGGGGTTCAAGGTGCTCACCACACATCTAGATAAGTTCCTTGGGGGGTCTTGTTTCCAAAATGGGGTCCCTTGTGGGGAGTTTCTACTGTTTAGGCACACAGGGGCTCAGCAAATGTAACATGATGCCCGCAGACTATTCCATCAAAGTCAGCATTTCAAAATGTCACTACTTCCCTTCCGAGCCCCGACGTGTGCCCAAACAGTGGTCTCCCCCCACATATGGGGTACCAGCGTACTCAGGACAAACTGGAAAACAACTTTTGGGGTCCAATTTATCCTGGTACCCTTGTGAAAATAAAAAATTGCAGACTAAAAAATTTTTTTTTAGGAAAAAAAAAAGATTTTTTATTTTCACTGCTCTGCATTATAAACTTCTGTGAATCACCTGGGGGTTCAAAGTGCTCACTATGCATCTAGATAAGTTCCTTAGGGGGTCTAGTTTCCAAAATGGGGTCATTTGTGGGGGAGCTCCAAAGTTTAGGCACACAGGGGATCTCCAAACACGACATGGTGTCCGCTAACGATTGGAGCCAATTTTCATTTCAAAAAGTCAAATGGCGCTCATTAACTTCTGCGCCCTGCCGTGCACCCAAACAGTGCCCCCCCCCACATATGGGGTACCAGCGTACTCAGGACAATCTGGACAACAACTTTTGTGGTCCAATTTCTCCTGTTACCCTTGTGAAAATAAAAAATAGCGTGCTAAAAAATCATTTTTGAGGAAAAAAAAATGATTTTTTATTTTCACTGCTCTATGTTATAAACTTTTGTGAGGCACTTGGGAGTTCAAAGTGCTCACTACACATCTAGATAAGTTCCTTAAGGGGTCTAGTTACCAAAATGGTGTCACTTGTGGGGGAGCTCCAATGTTTAGGCACACAGGGGCTCTCCAAACGCGACATGGTGTCCGATAACGATTGGAGCTAATTTTCCATTCAAAAAGTCAAATGGCGCTCCTTCCCTTCCGGGCCCTGCCCTGCACCCAAACAGTGGTTTATGACCACATATGAGGTATTGGTGTGCTCAGGAGAAATTGCCCAACAAATTTTAGGATCCATTTTATCCTGTTGCCCATGTGAAAATGAAAAAACTGAGGCTAAAAGATAATTTTTGTGAAAAAAAAAGTATTTTTTTTTTTTACAGATCAATTTGAGAAGCACCTGGGGGTTCAAAGTGATCACTATGCATCTAGATAAGTTCCTTGGGGGGTCTAGTTTCCAAAATGGGGTCACTTGTGGGGGAGCTCCAGTGTTTAGGCACACAGCGACTCTCCAAACGCGACATGGCAACCGCTAAATATTCCAGCATATTTTCCATTCAAAAAGTCAAATGGTGCTCCTTCCCTTCTGAGCCCTGCCGTACGCCCAAACAGTGGTTTATGACCACATATGAGGTATCGGTGTACTCAAGGGAAATTGCCCAACAAATTTTAGGATCCATTTTATCCTGTTGCCCATGTGAAAATGAAAAAATTGATGCTGAAAGGAAATTTGTGTTGGAAAAATTAAAATGTCCATTTTTTCCTTCCACATTGCCTTAGCTGTTGTGAAACACCTGAAGGGTTAATAATCTTCTTGAATGTGGTTTTGAGTAGCTTGAGGGGTGCAGTTTTTAGAATGGTGTCACTTTTGGGTATTTTCTGCCATATAGACCCCTCAAAGTGACTTCAAATGTGAGGTGGTTCCTAAAAAAAATGGTTTTGTAAATTTTGTTGTAAAAATGAGAAATCGCTGGTCAACTTTTAACCCTTATAACTTCCTAACAAAAAAATATTTTGCTTCCAAAATTGTGCTGATGTAAAGTAGACATGTGGGAAATGTTATTTAGTAACTATTTTGTGTCACATAACTCTCAGGTGTAACAGAATAAAAATTCAAAATTTGAAAATTGCAAAATTTTCAAAATTTTCGCCAAATTTCTGATTTTTTCACAAATAAACGCAAAAATTATCGACCTAAATTTACCACTAACATGAAGCCCAATATGTCACGAAAAAACAATCTCAGAATCGCTAGGATGCGTTGAAGCGTTCCAGAGTTATTACCTCATAAAGGGACACTGGTCAGAATTGCAAAAAATGGCCAGGTCATTAAGGTCAAAATAGGCTGGGTCATGAAGGGGTTAAAAATCTATATACAGCGTTCTTGCAGAGCCCCACAACTCACAACAGGGAACAATAGAAGCTGGCCATTTGAAACCTGGATTGATAGGAGGGAACAGATGTTCTGCTCTAGGCAGGAGGCTGAATTTCTGAGATATGGGAACAGAGTGGGGAAATTGCTGGAAAGACTGGCAAAAGGGAGACTGCAGGCGAGTCCAATAGGTAGATTACGAGATGGCCAGGGAAATATAACCTCCGACCCAAGGAAAATCAATGAAACACTACAAAACTTTTACAAAGAATTGTATAAACCCTCACATACTAATTTGGCAGAAGGTAAAAAATTCCTCCAACAAGTCACTCTTCCAAAACTAACACAAGAACAACAAGATACAATTAATGCAGAAATAACAGAAGGAGAAGGAGAACAGGAGAAGTGAGACAAACCATAAGTCATCTTCAAAATAGGAAAGCACCAGGCCCAGATGGATTTGGCGGGGAGTTTTATAGGGCCCTCAGGGAACATATCTCCCCAATGCTAACAAACTATTACAACTAGAGTTGAGCGATACCGTCCGATACTTCAAAGTATCGTATCGGATGGTATCGGCCGATCTTTAAAAAAAGTATCGGTATCGCCGATTCCGATACCGGAAGTCCCATTCAAGTCTATGGGACTTCCGGTATCGGAATAAGAAAAACCCTTTCCTGCCCTTGTACAGCCTCTCTGGGGTCTGTACGGGCCTTTCGGGGGGCTGTGCCGGCCTGCCAGGGGGTCTGTGCAGGCTCCGGTGGTCTGTGCCGGCCTGCCGGGGGGCTGTGCCGGCCTGCCGGTGGTCTGTGCAGGCTCCGGTGGTCTGTGCCGGCCTGCCGGTGGTCTGTGCAGGCTCCGGGGGGCTGTGCCGGCCTGCCGGGGGGCTGTGCCGGCCTGCCGGTGGTCTGTGCAGGCTCCGGGGGGCTGTGCCGGCCTGCCGGGGGGCTGTGCCGGCCTGCCGGGGGGCTGTGCCGGCCTGCCGGGGGGCTGTGCCGGCCTGCCAGGGGGGCTGTGCAGGCTCCGGGGGGCTGTGCCGGCCTGCCGGGGGGCTGTGCAGGCTCCGGGGGTCTGTGCAGGCATCGTCCGATGGGACTACAAGTCCCATCGGGCGATGCCTGCTACCATGACAGTGATTGACACATTAGCCAATGATGGGACAGTAGTAGTCCCATCATCCGGCTAATGTGTTAAATGTAAAAAAAAAAAAAAAAAAAATTACATGCTACATACATACAACATGCATACTACATACATGCTACATTCATACTACATACTACATACATGCTACATACATGCTACATACATACTACATGCATGCTACATACATACTGCATGCTACATACATACCACATACATACTACATATATACTACATGCATGCTACATACATACTACATGCTACATACATACCACATACATACTACATATATACTACATGCATGCTACATACATACTACATGCTACATACATACCACATATATACTACATACATACTACATATATACTGCATGCTACATACATACTACATATATACTACATGCATGCTACATACATACTACATACCACATACATACCACATACATACTACATACATACTACATACATACTACATGCTACATACATACTACATGCTACATACATACTACATATATACTACATGCATGCTACATACATACTACATGCTACATACATACCACATACATACTACATATATACTACATGCATGCTACATACATACTACATGCTACATACATACCACATATATACTACATACATACTACATATATACTGCATGCTACATACATACTACATATATACTACATGCATGCTACATACATACTACATACCACATACATACCACATACATACTACATACATACTACATACATACTACATGCTACATACATACTACATGCTACATACATACTACAAATATACTACATGCATGCTACATACATACTACATATATACTACATGCATGCTACATACATACTACATGCTACATGCATGCTACATACATACTACATACATACTACATACATACTACATACATACTACATGCTACATACATACCACATATATACTACATACATACAATACATTCATACAATACATACATAGACATACAGTACATATAACATAGAGTAACATACTTACCAATACTTGTCACATTGTTCCCCGAAGCCATTGTCGTCTACGGAATAAATATTAACATAACAAACCACAAAAATACTCACCCACGATCCGAAGCAGTCCACGAGTGTGTCCCACGACGATCTTGGGTAGAGAACTGCAGCATCAGATGATGCTGCCGTTCTCTACGGGCTGCAGGAATCCAATGACGGAAGGTAGGTATCCTTCCGCACTGTATTCCTCCGCCACTTAAAAAAAAAAAGTCCCTAGTCTCACTTTATGCCATTGCTGTGTGGGAATTTCCCACGCAGCAATGGCATAAAGTGAGACTAGGGACTTTTTTTTTTTTAAGTGGCGGAGGAATACAGTGCGGAAGGATACCTACCTTCCGTCATTGGATTCCTGCAGCCCGTAGAGAACGGCAGCATCATCTGATGCTGCAGTTCTCTACCCAAGATCGTCGTGGGACACACTCGTGGACTGCTTCGGATCGTGGGTGAGTATTTTTGTGGTTTGTTATGTTAATATTTATTCCGTAGACGACAATGGCTTCGGGGAACAATGTGACAAGTATTGGTAAGTATGTTACTCTATGTTATATGTACTGTATGTCTATGTATGTATTGTATGAATGTATTGTATGTATGTAGTATATATGTGGTATGTATGTAGCATGTAGTATGTATGTAGTATGTATGTAGCATGCATGTAGCATGTAGTATGTATGTAGCATGCATGTAGTATATATGTAGTATGTATGTAGCATGCATGTAGTATATATGTAGTATGTATGTAGCATGTAGTATGTATGTAGCATGCATGTAGTATATATGTAGTATGTATGTAGCATGCAGTATATATGTAGTATGTATGTAGTATATATGTGGTATGTATGTAGCATGTAGTATGTATGTAGCATGCATGTAGTATATATGTAGTATGTATGTGGTATGTATGTAGCATGCAGTATGTATGTAGCATGCATGTAGTATGTATGTAGTATGCATGTAGTATGTATGTAGCATGCAGTATGTATGTAGTATGTATGTAGTATATATGTAGTATGTATGTAGCATGTATGTAGTATGTATGTAGTATATATGTAGTATGTATGTAGCATGTAGTATGTATGTAGCATGCATGTAGTATGTATGTAGTATTTTTTTTTTTTTTTTTTAACATTTAACACATTAGCCGGATGATGGGACTACTACTGTCCCATCATTGGCTAATGTGTCAATCACTGTCATGGTAGCAGGCATCGCCCGATGGGACTTGTAGTCCCATCGGACGATGCTTGCACAGACCCCCGGACATCAGCATAGCCCCCCGGCAGGCCGGCACAGCCCCCCGGCAGGCCGGTACAGACCCCCACAGGGTGCACAGACCACCGGCAGGCCGGCACAGCCCCCCGGCAGGCCGGTACAGACCCCGGGCAGTCCACACAGCCCCCCGGCAGGCCGGCACAGCCCCCCGGCAGGCCGGCAGAGACCCCCGGAAGGCCCGAAATGACGGCGCATCATGATGCGCACACACCGCGCATCATGATGACGTCAGGCCGTCAATCAACTGAACTTCCGATTCCGATGCCGAATTCCGATATTGAAAAAATATCGGAAGTCGGTATCGGAATTCCGATACAGCAAGTATCGGCCGATACCCGATACTTGCGGTATCGGAATGCTCAACACTAATTACAACACCATCCTCTTAACGGGGGTCATACCAGAAAGATCTAAAGAAACACATATTAAAGTCATACCCAAACCAGGCAAGGACCCCCTTGAGGCCTGCTCTTACAGACCCATTTCCCTTATTTATGTAGACCAGAAGATTACGTCAAAAATAATAGCGGACAGATTGGCAGTAGTATTACCCCAACTGGTGAACCCTGCACAAGTGGGATTTGTTAAGGGTAGGGCCGAGGTGAAAAACATACGAAAGGTATTAACTGAATTGGACGGGGTGGTTGCCGCAAGCCACGGTCTTTCCTGCCACCTGTGACGGGGGTGGGTGGGAGGGCAGCGGCGGGTCCGGCGGGGAGGCCTGGCGGCAGCCAGCCTGCAGGAAAGACCGCGGCTCGCGGCCTGTGCACAGGCCGCAAGCCGCGGTCTTTCCTGGCGGCTGTAACGGAGGTGGGTGGGCAGGCAGCGGCGGGGGGGGGTCCATCGGCGCGGTGGATTGTGGGATTCGGGGACATCCAGACGGAAGTGGATGACAGACAATTTAAGGTAATTATATATATAGATACTCAATTGGAAAGACAACTGGCGGCGCCGTGGAAATTAAATGCCCTCTTACATACAAAACAGGCCAAACTCCCGCAAAATGTAAAATCCTCCCTATTGCTTCGGGATACTATTGTATGCTGGAAGATAGTAAGGAAGGCATTCGGCCTTCCCTTCCAGATCTTTAAATATATGACACTATTTGGTCACCCGGAATTTCCCCAGGGAACAGAAATCAAAAGAGCGATAGGACAAACAGGCGATAATATGAAGAAAGCAGGGGATATTATGCATACAGAGGTTAAACGATGGCTGAGCCCACAAGAAATCATGGACAAATTCCATATAGAAAGCAGACACTTCCAACAGGTCATGCAGGTCCATTCTTTCTGCTTATCTAGACTTCGTAGGCTGTCTAATGAAGTTGACGCGCCCGAGGGGCCGTGAGGTACTCGGTACCAAGCCCGTTAACTTCAATGGGAGATGTCACAGTGGCGGTGACCTGGTCTGTGGCCCTAGGCGGTCATGTAAAAGTGGAAGAATTGAATAGGGATAAAGTTTATGTAGTGATTTGTGACGCGAGTTGGAGTGTTCGACTGTAGTATAGCCGGCACTGCAGATGATCCCTGGGGGAGTAGATGGTGATGGCAGTGCAGATGTTAAAACCCTCTTCAATCAGGGCAGGACCCCCAGAGATTGTGATGCAAGTAGAAGGCATGGAGTAATAAGGCCGGAGACAAGGAAAGTCACTTTAGTATTTACTGTAGTTCAGGTGCAGTTCAGAGGAGATATTACAACTCTCATCAGGTTACAGTCTGCTCTGGAGAATGGGAGTTATCTTTCTCTTTGCTGTGACTCAGTGTACCTCCTGCTATTCTAATCCCTTCTGTGACCAAGGCTTTCTGGAGTTTAGAACTTCCCAGTATTGCTTTTACTCACTGTGTATTTCGACTTCAGCAGCTTGCAGTTTGAATCCTTTGTGACGCGGCTCAAGTTCCCACTTGCACTGTCCTTCACTGATTCCAGGTTATTGCCGTATTTCTGAGGGAAAACACCTTTCTGCTGGTTGTGTAATCCCAAGCAGTCTCTCAGCTTACCACCCAGCTCTGAAAGCATGGATGATCTAGGGGCTGGTTCCCTGCTTTTTAGCTCTTACTCCTGGATCAGCCACTTGTCATCATGCCCCTCCCCCTCCCAGTTAGGGTATGTCTGCAAAGCTCTCAGCTTCAGACAAGTGGGGGAGTGAGGCAAATTGTGTGTGTATGTCTAGCAGAGAAAGCATAACTCCCATTGCTCACAAAACACATACAGAACAGTACATATTTAACCCTTTTGTGGTGATATAGAAGCAGGGCGCCACATTCCCCCCTAGTTAATGGTAGCACGTCCTCGGGCTTCACAAGGAACATAAGCATATAATAAATGACATAACAGTTAACTTGAGTATAAGTAAACAGTCCCAGTAACTGAGTTGAGTCGTGGATTACAGCCCAAAACCACTTCTGATTGTTTGGATCGTCCCTGAGTGCAGCTGCAGGGCACACAGAACATAATAGAAAATACACAGCACTGGCTGTTTTAGATGGCTTCCTGCCAAGGCACGATGAACAGATTTTTCTTCTCAAGTTTAAGAGTCTTTACAAGAGTTCTTGTAGTAGAAAAAGGCATAATAACTAGTGAAATCTAACATTAGTCCACGTGGGCACAATTTCTTTAACATTTTTAGTAACGTTACCTAAGGCAAAATTCAATGCAAGTAAATATTTTTTTTACAAATCATTTCTATAAATCATTTCTATAATGAGAAGGGATTTGGCCCTGTGTGCAACGCTGTGATCTGCGCACGATAGGAATACTAGGTAGCTTCCTACGAATCTTTGAACCTACCATGGGTACAACAAGTTCACTGCTGACTATGGGCAAGTTTTCTGATTCTTCCTCATGCACAACGTTAGTGGTTGGCATTAGCGATTCACTTACAGAACAATTCGGTGTCTCTGGTAAAGACTTTTGTGGGAACACCATCACTGGACCTACCACTGCGTTGTTAACTTGTAGCCAAGAACTAGGGAATTCACCTAGAACAGTGCGAATCTTTGTATCAGTCCTTTCTTTTTGCTGAGAATCTTCTTTAGTCTCAACTCTTTCACGCAATTGTGCTGGATATACTTTCAGATTGTCTCTGGATACTGTGGTACACGTTTTTCCACCATCTTTGGAGATGGTACACACTTTGCTGTTGTGAGAGCTAGATGGTTGAATTGTGTAAGGCTGAGCCTCCCATTGGTCATCTAATTTGTGGTTTCTTCTCTTTTTCTTCAGCACTTGTTCACCTGTTGGTAAGGGGATTGCTACAGCATGTCTATTAAAGTTCCTTTCCTGTTTTTGCCTAGCTTGCGCAAGACTTTCTTCTACACATTGCTGAACTTTCTGATACTGCAATTGTCTTTTAGTATTCCAATCAGTGTCCAGTTGGCTGGATATGGTTTCAGGAGTTAGGACTCCCATTTCTAGGTCGTTGGGGAGTTTACCTGGACGTGCACGCATCAAGTACGCTGGGGAATATCCTGTTGCACTAGTTGGGATATGGTTGTACATTTTAATCAAATCAGGCAATTTCACAGGCCATTGGTTCCTTTCTTCCAGTGGTAGGATCTGCAATAAATTGATCACCAGATGATTTAGTTTTTCACAAAGACCATTGCCTTGAGGATGGTATGGTGTAGTTCTGATCTTTTACACCCATAGAGGGAGCAAAATTCTTGAAAGACTTCTGCTTCGAAGGCTGGACCTCTATCTGTCAGCACTTGATCTGGGTAGCCATGGGGTCTGCAGAAATATTCTCGGAATGCCTTTGCAGCTGTTCTTGCTGTTTGGTCTTTCACCGGAACGACCACTAGGAAACGGGAATAGTGATCCACTATTGTTAAGGCATAGGTATACCCTGATCGGCGTGGGGTTAGTTGCACGTGGTCTAGGGCCACCAATTCCAAAGGTTGTTTAGTGATGATGGGCTTCAAGGGGGCCCTTTGATTGGCAGAATTCTTTCTTCTGAGATTACATGGGTCGCATTCCCTACACCACTGATCAATGGACCATCTCATACCTGCCAGGGGAAATGCAGAGTGATAATGTAAACTCCCCATTAAGTATTACCTGCCTAACCCAGGAAGAAGTGCAGAACCGCCTTAGTAAGATTAAAATTGACAAATCAACAGGCCCTGATGGCATTCACCCTCGGGTATTAAGGGAGTTAAGTAATGTGATAGACAGGCCTCTATTTCTTATATTTAAAGACTCTATAGAAACAGGGTCTGTTCCTTTTGATTGGCAGCAAGCAAATGTGGTACCAATATTCAAAAAGGGGTGTAAAAGGGAACCTGGAAACTATAGGCCGGTAAGCTTAACATCTGTTGTGGGTAAAATTTTTTGAAGGGTTTCTAAAGGATACCATTATGGAATATCTCAATGTTAATAAATATTTAACTCCATATCAACATGGATTTATGAAGGATCGCTCCTGTCAAACTAACCTGATCAGCTTCTATGAGGATGTAAGCTCTCAAATGGACCAAGGAGAATCATTGGATGTCATTTATCTCGACTTCTCTAAAGCATTTGACACTGTCCCACATAAAAGATTGGTAAGTAAGATGAGAAAGCTTGGGCTAGGGGAAAATTTGTGTAGATGGGTAGCTGGCTTAGTGATAGAAAACAAAGAGTGGTTATTAATGGTGCATACTCAGATTGGGCCAGGGTTACCAGTGGGGTACCACAGGGTTCTGTATTGGGCCCCCTACTATTTAATATATTTATTAATGATCTAGTGGAAGGCTTACACAGTAAAATATCAGTATTTGCAGATGATATAAAACTATGTAAGGTAGTTAACACAAAGGAGGACAGTTTGCAACTACAGACAGATTTGAGTAATTTGGAGAATTGGGCTGAAAAAATGGCAAATGAGGTTTAACATAGATAAGTGTAAGGTTATGCACATGGGAAGGAGAAACAGATGCTATAATTACTTACTAAATGGGAAACTGCTGGGGAAATCAGACATGGAAAAAGACTTACGCATCTTAGTCAATAAGAAGCTAAATTGGAGTGCCCAGTGTCAGGCAGCTGCCACCAAAGCAAATAAGGTCATGGGATGCATTAGAAGAGGTCTGGGGACACGAGATGAAAGCATAATTCTCCCTCTGTACAAATCACTCGTCAGACCACACTTGGAGTATTGTGTGCAATTTTGGACGCCGGTGCTCAAGAAAGATATTACTGAACTTGAAAGGGTTCAAAGGCGGGCTACTAAAATGCTAAATGGAGTTGGTTCTCTACAATACCCAGAAAGGTTATCAAAATTAGGTCTATTTACTCTAGAAAAGAGAAGACTTAGGGGAGACCTAATATATATGTACAAGTATATCAGAGGGCAATACAGAGATCTTTCCAATGAACTGTTTGTCCAAGGACTGTGACAAGAACAAGGGGGCATTCTCTTCGTTTGGAGGAAAGACAATTTCTGCACCAGCACAGAAGAGCTGGTAAAGAGCTGGTTCAAGGTAAGAGCAGTGAGGCTCTGTAATTCTCTTCCTGAGGAAGTGGTGATGGCCAACTCACTGAATGAATTTAAGAAAGAAATGGATGCTTTTCTTGTGAGTAACAGTATAGAAGGTTACGAATAACATAATATTATAGGTAGATGGTTGACCCAGCTTAGGGGAAGGAATTTTTTTTCCCTATGGAGAAAATTGGCTTCTACTCTGTGGGTTTATTGCCTTCCCCAGGATCAACAATGCAGAACAGCTGCACTAAAAATAGGCTGAACTAGATGGACATAAGGCTTCCTTCAGCCTTCAAAACTATGTTACTATGTTACCTGTCCAGAAGAAGCGGTCACGGATGACTACTTCCAGCCTTTTCAAACCAAAGTGTCCTGCTTGATTGTGGTAAGCTTCCAAGACCATGGGCACGTCCTTTTTGGGGACCACCATCTCCCACACCAGTTTGTGTACATGGGTTAATTGCTCTTCGGATCAACTTGCCTTCATAAAGGAACAGCCTCTTTCTCTCTTTCCACAACTGTTGGACATCTGCAGGCGCATCAGGAGCTGGAGATGAATGTGGTTCTCCAAGGAGTTCTTTGACCATACATATAGCTGGGTCACTGCTCTGCGTCTCTGCCCAACCATGGTGAGGTAGTGGATTAAGGGAAACTTCGTGAATGGCAAGACTTCTCCCTGTCATGTGATTTGAGTCTTGGGAGACACCGTGGCGGAGGAATGCTGGCATCTCTATTTCTTCCAGGTCGTCTAGATCCTCTGCTGGAACAGGAGCATTTGGCATACGGGACAAGGCATCGGCATTGGCGTTTTTAGTGCCAGCTCGGTATTTAATGGCGAACTCATAATTGGACAACCGAACCATCCATCTTTGTTCCAAGGCGCCAAGCCTGGCGGTCTCCAGATGGGTTAACGGATTGTTGTCCATATAGATGGTAAATTTGGATGAGGCCAATTAGTGCTTGAACCTCTCAGTCACTGCCCAAACGATAGCCAAGCATTGTAGCCTGAAGGAGCTATAGTTGGTAGGGTTCCTCTCAGTAGGACGAAGCTTCTGACTGGCATAAGCAATGACTTTCTCCTTACCCTGCTGCACTTGAGATAGGACAGCTCCTAACCCAACATTGCTGGAATCGGTGTGCAGGATAAACGGCTGATCATAGTCTGGATACACTAAGATCTCTTCTCCCGTAAGTGCTTGCTTAAGGATGTTGAATTACTCATCCAACCTAGCATTCCACTCAATCAGGGGACTATTGCCGCTGGCCTTTTTGGATTGGCCAGCTAGGAGATCTTGAAGAGGGGCTGCCAATTTAGTAAAGTCTTTGATAAAGCGTCTGTAGTACCCCACTAGACCTAGGAATTGTCTGACCTCTTGGGTGTTTGTGGGTACTTGCCAGTCCCTGATGACAGTCACTTTGTCTGGATCGGGTGCTACCCCTTCTGCACTCACGACATGGCGTAAATACTGCACTTTGGGCTTTAGGACATGACATTTAGATGGTTTTACCTTCAAGCCGAAGTTGGACAACGTCTCCAAGACTTCTGCCAGGTGTTGCAAATGTTCCTCATATGTCCTGAAATATACAATCACATCATCCAAGTGCAACAGCACAGTCTCAAAGTTCATATGTCCCAGGCAACATTCCATAATTCTCTGAAAGGTTCCAGGAGCACTGCTCAATCCAAACAGCATGTAATTAAATTCACAAAGCCTCATAGGGGTAGTTAATGCAGTTTTTTCTTTGTCTGCCTCAGCAACAGGAACCTGCCAGTATCCACTGGTTAGGTCCAAAGTGGAGAAGTACCTAGCTGATTTTAATGCTGCTAGAGACTCCTCTATGCGCGGTAAGGGGTATGCATCTTTGTGAGTAATTTTGTTAAGCTGTCTGTAATCTACACACATGCGAATTGTACCATCTTTCTTTTTGACTAACACCAGGGGAGCTGCCCAAGGACTGTAGCTATCCCTGATTACCCCTGCTTGTTTCATTTCTCTTAGCATACCTTTTGCCCACTGATAATGAGCTGGAGGTACAGGACGATACCTCTCTTTGATAGGTGGGTGATCTCCTGTGGGGATGTTATGTTGAAACCCTTTTACCTGCCCAAAATCCAAGGGATGATTACTGAAAACCCTCTCATATTCTTGCACCACCCGCTTGCACACCATTTTTCTGATGTACAGGAGTGGAGTCGGTGCAATATGTATCTTTTGGAGTAATTGCCATCCGTCGCTTCTGACGGAGTCAAGGGTTCTACAGCCTGAATATCATTGTTACTGACTGTGAACAGTTTGGCTACGGTTGCATAACGGGGCAAGCAAGCTTCCTCCTCTCCAAAGTTTAGAACACGTACCGGAACCCTGCCTCTTTAAACATCAACAATTCATCTGGCCGTCAGCACAGTAGCTCTGCTATCTGAGTAGACTGGTTCAAGGAGAGCTTGGTAGTCCCATCCTCTGATGGCTATGGCTGCTCTGCACCAGATGAGTGTCTCACTCCTAGGGGGAAGCATAATGGAGTAGGGATCACTCACCCTTAAGCTAGCAATCTCTCCACCAGTTAACACCACCTGCTGTTGCTGCACAAGGGCCTTGATATCTTTATTGAGGGCATGCTGTTCTTTGTACGGGGCCGACTCAGCTATGTCTTTCAAAATGGTGATGACCTCACTTAAACAATTTTCACTCACATTTGTGCCCAATGTTAGGATAGGTGGACACTCTCCTCTTTCCACCTCTACCACCACAAGACCTTGAGCTTTGAGCTCCACCTTCCCCACTTTAATGACAACCTCTTTCTACCCCACCTGTGCCAGAGGTTGACCATTACTTGTTATTAAAGACAAGTTACCATCAGGAAGTTGGGTGAAATCTGTCTCAGTCCAATATCTTTGGTACAGTGTGTGAGGCTTTGTGGTTACTTGTGATCCAGTGTCCACGAGGGCGGTGAAGGGGATACCATCCACTACCACGGGTATAAGTGGACGTCCTCCAACATAGCTGTTTCTCCAGTATGTTGGACCAGATTGTCTTACTCCTGGTGGGTGGTCCTCGGTCCCAGGGGTCGCCCATTTAAAGGACATTCTCTTTCGATGTGATCCACCTTATTGCACCGTCTGCAGATGGGTCTCCCAGAAGAGTAAAATCGGTCCGTTGTTCTCCTGCCGATGTGAGTCAGTCATCGCTGATGTTGCGGCATCCTCTTTGGCCGTCGCCATGGGAGATCATCCGGGCTTGATGCTAGTTGGATCCTCTCTGTGGGGGAATAAGTCTGGAGAGTCTGAACAGTTTTACTTAGACCAGCCATATTTTTAGTCAGTTCCTGTACTTGCAGCCGTAAATCTGCAATAGAATCATCAACTGGAGTTTGCACGTGCTGTACTGCAGGCACCTGGGGTGAGGATACTGCCCTCTGGTGGTATATAACTGCTGGATGTTTAACTGGCTCAGTGCAGACATAGGTAGATTCTCTTAAGATACGGATGGATCTGTCCTTAAACTGAACAAAGTCCATGTTAGGGTTCTGCAATGACATCATGCGCAGTTGTGCCTTACTGGAATCAGACATAAGACCTTCAATGAACTGCTCTTTCAGCATTTTGTTCTCATCTCTTACACTGTCTGGATCAATATGTTTAATGGCTTGCAGCGCCTCATGCAGGTAAAGGGCATAGTCTCAGACAGTGTCCTGTGGTTTCTGTCTGCAGCTGAAAAATCACATCTTTATTTCTGAAGCAGTACGGGTGTCAAAAGTATCCTTTAGCTTAGCAAAAATGTCTTTTACAGGTTTTTTTTTCAGTTGCTGGCCAAGATTTAACTTCTCTCTGGGCAGCGCCACTGAGCTGACTTATCAGTATACTGACTTTCTACTTCTCTGACATAGGGTAAATTTCAAACATGCTGCGCAGCTTCCCTTTAAAGTCACTTAAGGTGTGTGATTCGCCATTGTACTGTGGCAGCCAAGTTGCACCCGGTATATAAGGCATGGTGAGAGGCAATATGGGAGCTGCAGCTGCTGCACCCTGAGTCTTGCCGGGATTAGACATCTTCCCCCCTAGTTAACCTTTGCAGGGGTGCGACTCACCGTTTCAGTTGCTGCAGGTCGTTGCTTCTGTAGGACTTTAGGCATGCACGGTAATCCTGTCCGAATCCTGTTTGTGACGCCAAAAATGACGCGCCTGAGGGGCCGTAGAGTACTCGGTACTGAGCCTGTTATCTTCAATGGGAGATGTCACAGTGGCAGTGACCCGGTCCATGGCCCCAGGCGGTCATGTAAAAGGGGTAGAATTGAATGGGGATTAAGTTTATGTAGTGATTCATGATGCCAGTTGGAGTGTTCGACTGTAGTATAGCCGGCACTGCAGATGATCCCTGGGGGAGTAGATGGTGATGGCAGTGCAGATGTTAAAACCCTCTTCAACCAGGGCAGGACCCCCAGAGATTGTGATGCAAGTAGAAGGCATGGAGTAATAAGGCAGGAGACAAGGAAAGTCACTTTAGTATTTACTGTAGTTCAGGTGCAGTTCAGAGGAGATATTACAACTCTCATCAGGTTACAGTCTGCTCTGGAGAATGGGAGTTATCTTTCTCTTTGCTGTGACGCAGTGTACCTCCTGCTATTCTAATCCCTTCTGGGACCAAGGCTTTATGGAGTTTAGAACTTCCCAGTATTGCCTTTACTCACTGTGTATTTCGCCTTCAGCAACTTGCAGTTTGAATCCTTTGTGACGCAGCTCAAATTCCCACTTGCACTGTCCTTCACTGATTCCAGGTTATTGCCGTATTTCTGAGGGAAAACACCTTTCTGCTGGTTGTGTAATCCCAAGCAGTCTCTCAGCTTACCACCCAGCTCTGAAAGCATGGATGATCTAGGGGCTGGTTCCCTGCTTTTTAGCTCTTACTCCTGGATCAGTCACATGTAGTGATGGGCGAGTCCTAAATTACTCGGAATCTCTTGACTCTAGCGAGTCCGAGCCCGGGACTCGCTACTCGTTGCGAGTCTAGCGAGTCCAATGTTAATGAATGGAGAAGCGAGTCTTAGCGAGTAATGTGTGATTTACAAATCGCAGATGTGTCTCGGAAAGCGCTTGCATTGGCGATTTGTAAACCCCACTCGCAACAGTTTGTTGCTGCTGTGTCCGAGTCCAAACTCGCATTTGTTTGTCTTATTTAGCGCCGATGAGGTGAGGGAAGCGATTTTCTCTAGCACACACCATGCTTTGAGCAAACAGGAAATAATCCGAGTCGAGTTGACATACGCACACACACACAGAGCAATACAGAGCAATCATGGCCCGTGTCACTGTCAACACGCTGCAGTTGATTGATCTGGTGGAGGCTCGGCCCCTGCTTTGGCTCCCCACTGACCCTGCCTATGGGCATAACATCCAGCGGACTACAGCCTGGAGGGAGATCGCTCAAGTGATGTTCCCTGCACTGCTACGGCCACGACCTCGTCCCTTTGCAACCTCTTTTTTGGGAAATTGTGGTTTTTGTGACATTGTTGACAAATGCACAGTCACCGAGATGGAGTTAGGTGGTGCTGTAGGCGTCACTTGCTGGCGGGGTAAGTGTGTGTGCTGACACCTAGCAGTGAAGCTGCACACTAGTCCCTGCACTGTGCACTGCACTGTAAGGCTTGATCCTCCCTGCCTGCCTGCCTACAGTCTACACAGTACTCCTCTGTCCTCCTGGTAGCTCTCAGAAGAGCTGTTTGGGTTTAATATAAGGAATCTTGAAGTTTCCCTACACTAACTGACAATCCCTATGATCTGCTCAAGCATCTACCTCACCCTGCTCTATCTCAGATCTCTCAGGAATGTAGAGGAAATGGCGGTGGAAAAGGCTTATATACAGCCTCGCCTCTCATACATGACATAGGCATCATGATGGACAGAAGCCAATCATAGTCCTGCCACAACCAACATTACTGAATATGATTGGCTTACATGCTTGTCCATCTAAAAAAGTTTTCTGACCTAACACGCTAGGCTGTCTCGGAAGCTTTGTAGGAACATAACAGATTCTATATTTGCGAGTCCCGAATCCAGTATACAGGACTCGGGATTCGTAGACTCGCTCAGACTCGCTCACTATCGCTGTGTGACCATAGCGTGAGACATAGGCTGTCTTGGAAACTTGTAGTAACATAACATATTCTGTATAAGCGAGTCCCGAATCCAGTATACAGGACTCGGAATCGTAGACTCGCTCAGACTCGCTCAGACTCTCTGTTGACAGCGATGTGATATAGCGAGTCTAGCGAGTGAGAAAAAAAAACTCTGACAAAACTAGGATTGCCATTGACTTGCATTGGACTCGTTACTGTGCGAGTAATCTCTGGGAGACTCGCCGAGTAACGAGTCCAGCGAGTCCCTTACTATTCGCCGAGTAACGAGTCCTAGCGAGTAGACTCGCCCATCCCTAGTCACATGTCATCATGGTGTCCAAGCATACTTCCTCCTTCTTCACACACTGAGAACTACAAGTCGCCCCCCCCCCTCCCAGTTAGGGTATGTCTGCAAAGCTCTCAGCTTCAGACAAGTGGGGGAGGGAGGCAAATTGTGTGTGTGTGTCTAGCAGAGAAAGCATAACTCCCATTGCTCACAAATCACATACAGAACAATACATATTTAACCCTTTTGTGGCGATAAAGACGCAGGGCGCCACAAAGTGGAACTACATATTCTAGATAACAGAGTGGGTATGAGCACTCAGAATGCGAGCATATCCTCAATATACAACACTGTAAGACATAAATTCTTGAAGCTAAAGCAGAACAAGCTGTTCAAGACTTGGGAGAAATGGACCGGGGATAAGGATATCACAGAGACAATTCTACAGGAGTGGGAACAGGTTAAAAAATCCATTTTATGTGAAAGATAGAGTGAAACCTATTTTAAGCACATGCATACAGCATTATATGGTTCCAATATCCCATCCTCTCCTAGATTCCCTGACAAAATTACAGCGTGCCCTAAGTGCGGAACGCCTTCAACAAATCTCTGGCACGGGGTGTGGGAATGCAGGGCAGCTAAAGAGTACTGGAAACAGGTAGGGGAGCAGGTTCGATTGTGCTGGGGAATCCATCTCCCACAAACACCACAAACTATACTATTTCACCAGTTAAGACCCCCGGAGACACAACCCACAGAAGTTAAAGCAAAGATCCCTAAAAACATCCACACATTCTTAGTTGTAGCCTTACGTGGTTTATTTGGCGAATGGCTTAAACCAAGCACCCCATCAATGGTGATGATAATAGCCCAGATGAAACACTTACTGGGAATTGAATTAATAGAGGCAGAAAGGAGTAAAGAAAAATCTGCAGGGAAAGTATTTCCGCTGTGGAAAACGTTCATTGGTTTCCACTATAGCCCTCACGAAATATCGAGAATGATTAGTCCCTTCCAACACACGGAATGGTACTGTCTAGATGATTTGAGCGAGACGTTAGGGGTCTTGGGAACTATTCCAGATGTATAATGGCTATTAAAAATACAACGTATATTACCGTACAATGACACTCTTGACAATGCAAAATACAGTAAAAGAGATTCTCTACCTTCCCCTATTACCCATCTATGTAGTCAGTCTGTCTTTTCTTTTTCTTACTGTTTCCCCAAAATTTTTGTTACAAGTAGAGTTGAGCGAAATGGGTCGGTCAAATTAAAAAAACGCCGACTTTAGCTAAAGTCGGGTTTCGCCGATCGAAACCCGACCATAGCGTGAGTTTGGCCATGAGGTCGCGTTCCAAATAATGCTTCCAGCGCCTTTTCTCAGCCAATGATGGAGGACACACACTGTGGGCAACTCGATGACATGGGCAGCGGCCACCACCATCTTAGAGAAGGGCATTGAAGTGATTGGCTGGCTTTGTGTAGCGTCACAGTGGGTATAAAAGGCCGTGACCGCCGACCGCCATCTTACTTCTGCCGATCTTAGAATAGGGAGAGGTGCTGCTGCTGATTCTGAATCGGGAGAGCATTAGGCAGGGAAGAAAAAAAAATAGCTTCTGCTGATAGCGCTTTTCACTGTACAGTTAGTGGGCAGTGAAAGGGGAGGATTTTTGTTGTGTGCAGCAGCGCTGGTGGTGAATAGGCTGCCTTTTAAGGCTACCTGCTAGCTGCATTGCTGTGTGCACACTGCTGTTCAAACTGCTTTTTCCAAGTTTCGTATATCTGCTGTTTGATAACGGTCTAAACTAGACAGAGACAGCGTGTGTCAGTCCGTATACAAATAGACGGAGATTGACAATTTTCCATACAGACACCGTATAGCGGTGTACGCTCCTCATACACTACCGTGTACCGGCTGGTATCACGGACAAATAGAAGCTATCTGCGTGTGGATCTGGAAAAACAAGCCGTGGAGAGTTTACATTTTTCCAGACCTAAACCTTAGAGAGCTGTCAACTTTTCAAACAGTTTCGTACATCTGCTGTTTGATAACGGTCAAAACTAGACAGAGACAGCGTGTGTCAGTCAGTATAAAAATAGACGGAGATTGACAATTTTGCATTCAGACACCGTATAGAGCTGTGCGAGTCTCAAACAGTATTGTATATCTGCCGTTTGCATTACAGTCACATCTATACAGAGTCAGCGTGTGTGTGACACTCTATAAATACATATACGGAGATTGCTAGTTACTCAAAAAATGAATATAGCTGTACACTTCTGATACAGTTCCGTATATCTGCTTGTTGGATTATGGTCAAATACATACTGTGAGAGCGTCTGTGACTAACAAAATATATACGTAGATTTAATTTTTTAATACACCTTACACAGCTGGATGCTCCTCATACAGTACCATCTCTCTGTTGGTATTTTTGGTACATTTTCCCAAACATGAGGAAGTATGGTGGAAGAGGCCACGGACGTGGGGCGCAGCTGGCACTGATGGTGGTGGTGCATCGGCTGGTTCTGGCAAAAGCACAATAGCAGCTAAGGCAGGAGGTGTTGAGCCTGCGTCATCTTCTGGCCCAAGAAGGCCTGTAAGGTTCCCTTTTCTTGGAGTAGGAATACCGCTTTTAAAGCCGGAGCATCAGGAACAGGTTTTGGCGTACATTGCCGAAACAGCCACCAGCTCTATTGCCTCCTCTTCTGAATGTTCGAAACCTGCAAGCACGGAGTCATCAGTGCAGGGTTCTGGTCAGGAAAAACACCTTTCCTTGTGTCCTTCACCCCCACCAAAAGTTAGGGATGCGGCAGCCCACACTTCAGATTACTCTATGGAGCTCTTTTCACATACCATGCCTGGGTTATCCAGTCAAATCCTGAATTCCCCAGTCCAAGATGAATCTGACATGGAGTGCACTGATGCACAGCCACTGCTAGATGATTCTGCTGGTACATTGACCCTGAGCATTACATTGCCCTCGCAGTCTACTGAGCCTGAATCTGACCCTGATGAAACTCAGGTGCCCCTTCCCGCATACTATACCACCTTACACGGAGACACAGAGGAAGGTAAAGAGAAAGGTGCAGATGACTTTGAATAGGAGGTGATGGATGACCCAGTTCTTGACCCGGATTGGCATCCAATGGGGGAGAAGGGTGGGGCTGGCAATAGTTCAGATAAGGAGAAGGATGAGCAGCAGGCATTGACATCGCAGCAGCGGTTATCTGGCAGGCCCGTAGCTGTCCAAAAACGTGGAATAAAAACTAAAAGAGCTTCAGGACAGCTTGGCCAGACGGTCAACTTAGCACAGCGTGCAAGGCCAGAAAATGTATACCATAGTAGGAAGAGTGCAGTGTGGCACTTCTGTGTCCAAAATCCTACTGATGAGGCAAAGGTTACCTGTAAGAAGTGCAGAAGGACCTTTAGCCGAGGTAAACAACTCAGAAATTTGAATACCAGTTGCATGCTTAGACATTTAATCAACATGCACTTGCAAGCGTGGACGGACTACAAAACCTCAGGTAGCGCATGTGCACCTGCTCCGACTGAAGGTAGCCAGCAACGCTCCATCGCTTTCCCCACTGTAAGACCACCGCCACCGTTAAGCACACCACCAGCACTAAATGTGGAAGTTTGGTCGCAAGGCCAAAGCACTCAGGGAATCACAACGGTTCTGCAACACAACACTGAATCTAGGCCATCACCACCAATACCATCACCAACCCCCTCTCACTCCGTCCGGTCCACCGCCACTTCCCCCCATATGCAGCTCTCCAGTCCAGCTCACCCTACCAGACACTCTGAGTAGGACAAGAAAGTATTCATCCTCTCATCCTCGTACACTGTGTTTGAATGCCTACATTGCCAAACTAATCTCATTAGAGATGATGCCCTACTATTTGGTTGAAAGCGAAGCTTTCCACGAGCTCATGGCCTACGCTGTCCCACGCTATGACCTACCCAGTCAGCACTTCTTTTCTTGAAAATCCATTCCTGCCCTACACCGGCATGTGAAAGACCGCATTGTCCATGCACTAAAACAGTCAGTGAGTGGAAAGGTGCACCTCACAACAGATGCATGGACCAGTAGGCATGGCCAGGGCCTTATGTGTCCACCACTGCACACAGGGTTAATGTGGTGGATGCAGGCTCCACAGGGGACAGCGGCGGTGGAACAGTGCTGCCTAGCCCACGGTATAGGAAACAGTTGGCTGTAGGCTTTCGACCCTCCTCCTCCTCCATCAGCGAAAGCTCATCCACAGAGCGCAGTCACACGAGCACTCAATCTGCAGCTGGCAGTGTTGCACATGAGGTGTCTCACTATCGAACAGCTAGTGGTAAGCGTCAGCAGGCTGTGTTAATGATGATGTCTTTGGGCGACAACAGACACACCGCGGAGGTACTGGCCAATTACTTGCAGCAACAAACTGAGTCATGGCTGGGCAGTCTACATCTTGAGCCAGGCAAGGTAGTCAGTGATAACGGCCGTAATTTTGTGGCAGCAATAGCCCGTGCAAAACTCACACACATACCTTGCCTGGCTCACACTTTGAACGTGGTGGGGCAGTGCTTCCTTAATAATTATCAGGAGATAACATCCCTGCTCCATAAGGTGCGAAGACTGTGCTTGCACATCCGTCGCTTAAACGTCCACTCCACTCGTATGCAGAACCTGCAGCGATTGCTCCACCTCCCCAAGCACCGCCTAATCATAGACGTTGCAACAAGGTGGAACTCCGCCCTGCACATGGTTGAGAGGCTGTGTGAAGAGGCAGGCAGTAATGCCTTTGTGGGACGATACACGGGCAGGCAGTTTGAGGGAACACATGGAATTGTCAGGTGTGCAGTGGTCAAAGCTGAAAGACCTCTGTAAAGTCCTTCAGTGTTTTGAGGAATGCACACTGCTGGTAAGTGCAGATGACGCCATCATAAGCATGAGCATCCCACTTATGCGTCTGCTCATGCAAAGTTTGACGCACATTAAGGATCAGGCGTCTGCAGCGGAGAAGGAGGAGGAGGGAAGCCTTGATGACAGTCAGCCATTGTCTGGTCAGGGAACTGTCCTGGACGAGGTGGAGGAAGAGGAGGATGAGGGGGATGATTATTTTGGGCAGGAGGATGCTTTTCAGGGGGCAAGAGAAAATGTTGGCATTCCAAGGTCAGGTACAGTCTTTGTGTGTGACTGTAGGGATGTGGATTTGCCAGAAAGTGCTCCTCCACCCAGCAGTGGCAGTGCCTCATTGACACCTGGAACATTGGCCCACATGTGCGATTATGTCTTGTGGATCCTAAAAATGGACCCCGCATTACCAAAATGATGAGGGATGACGAATACTGGCTGGCCAGCATCCTCGATCCATGCTACAAAGGCAAATTACACAACATCATGCCACAGGACAACCTAGAGATAATATTGGCTAACAAACAAGCAACTCTGGTAAACCGTTTGTTTGAGGCTTTCCCAGCACACAGCAGCGGTGCTGGTTCTCCCACGAGCCGTAGTGGGCACAATGGAAGAGGTGTTCGTGGTGCACACAGCCGAAGTGGCGTTGGAGACAGGGGGTTTAATAACCATGTTGTGGAATGATTTCTCAAGTACCACTCACACGACTGCTAATACTGCATCGATTAAAAGTGACAGGAGACAGCAGTTGTCAACTATGATTACAAACTACTTCTCCTCCCATATCGATGTTCTCCCTCACAGGTCATTCCCCTTTGACTATTAGGCCTCTAAACTGGACACCTGACCTGAATTGGCACAATATGCCTTATAGGAGCTCGCTTGCCCTGCTGCTAGTGTGTTATCTGAAAGTCTTCAGTGCTGCTGGATCAATCCTGACAGAAAAAAGGACCCGTCTGTCGACCCAAAATGCTGATCTAACCTTCAATAAAATGAACCATGCATGGGTTTCAAAGGATTTTGTCCCACCTTCCCCTGATGACACATAGGTTGCCAGAAAACTGCCTCGCTTTTGTCCTCCTCTTCCTCGGACTTGCCCAATCCCGCCCTTTGCAGCAGCTGAATGTCCAGCCAACACATCAACATATGCCATTTTTTAAACCTCCCTATCTGGGCTGCCCACCCCCCCAAGGGCTGGGGTCAACACCTGGAGCACCCGGGCAAGTGCCGTTGCTCTGAACACGTGGATGGGCCCACTGATGACCGACGGCACTGGCACAGGGCCCATCATAGTACAATACAGTGTCTCTGACGGTGGGAGGGTCCACTCATCGTCAGACACACCAGCGTACTATGAGGGGCCCTGTGCCAGTACTGTCGACCACGAGTGTGCCCTCCCTGCTTGGTCATGGCCACAGCACTTGCAAGTTGCAATACTTACCTCTCCCTGCTCCACGGCTGTGTAGTCTGGGCAGTTAAATCCTTCACAGGGACGGCCACTAGAAATTTGGTGTATTGATCAATGATGGTTAAGATGTAGCTATGGCCTGTCCTGCTGGCCTCTACCTTCAGATGATCAATGGCTACCATTTGTAATGGACGTCAACTTACAAGCGGATGCAGTAGTGCTTTATGATCACCTTTCACAGTTGTGATAGTCACAGACGTGTGACATTCCTGCCACCATTTTTCAATGTCTCCTCTCATGCCAATCCAATAGAATCGCCTATGGCCTGTGGCTTCTGTCTTTTGCACTCCAAAATGACCAGACACATCATGATAGGCAGTGAGGACCATGTCTACATCTCTCCCTGTGATCACAATTTGATGGAGCAGAGTAACGGTGATGTGATCCACGCTACTGCGATAAAGCAATCTTTCTTCACAAAGAACCGTTTTCGCTGTCTCCACAGACACAGTAATTGAGGGTCTGCATCACCTCTGCAACATCTACTGTGAGGTTTTCCCGCGATGAGTAATTCTCAAATTTCTGCTAACACTCGACTTTCCGTCTGTACTTGTATCCATGTAGTTTCCAGTAGCGGAGAGTCTGGACTGGCTTACTGAGATTGCAATATATACGAAGATTTAAAAGTACCACAACACTGTATATTCTTGTATGCTTCGACTACCTTTCCCTTTTTCTACTTTTTAAATTCTGGTGTAATACATAGTGAGCCTGTGAGTGTCTGTGTTTGACTCCGGAAGTATAGACTGAAATTTACAATTACCCCTAGACTGGATACACCTGGTATGTGCTGATACAGTACCTTTGTTAAAAATTTTGTATTACGGTATCATCCATAGTGAATGAGCATGTGTAGTTTACGCCTTCTATATATACGGTGAATCGGAGATACCAATTTTTACCCTATACTCGATACAGCTTGTATCTTGTTATACAGTACTTTTGTTCGACATTTAGTATTACGGTCACATCCATACTGAGTAAGCGTCTGAGAGTGACTACGGGACTATGTATATGGAGATTTCAATTGTACCCTATAATATATATACTTGCTATCTTGTTATCCAGTACTTTTTTAAAACATTTTTTATTATGGTCAAACCCAGACTGAGTGAGCGTCTGAGGGTGACTCCGGAAATATATACCGAGATTTCAAATTTGGCCAACACTGTATACAGCTGTACGCTTCTGATACAGTAACCCTTTCAGCTATTTAGATTTTGGTGTAATCCATAATGAGCCAGTGAACATCTGTCTGTTACTCCGGCAATATATTTGGAGCTTTAAGATTACCCCAACACTGTATACAGCTGTACGCTTGTGTTACATTACCCATTTACAGCTTTTCATATTCTTGTGCAATCCATACTGGGCCTGAGAGCGTTTGTGTCTGCCTCCTGAAAGGCATACGAAGATTCAGAATGTTTACACTATACTATATATAACTTGTATCTGGTGATACTGTACCCTTTTTCAACTATTTATTTTATTGGGTAATCCATACTGAGCCTGTGAGCGTCTGTGTATGACTCATGAAATATATACTGAGATTTACTGTTATCCCTAGACTGTATAGAGCTGTACGCTTCTGATACAGTACCATATATCTGCTGGTATTTTGGGTCCATTTTCCAAAACATGAGGAAGTATAGTGGAAGAGGATGCTGACATGGGGGGCCACCTGGTACTGATGGTGGTGCATCTGCTGGTAGTGCCAAAAACACAATAGCAGCTAAGGCAGGAGGTGTTGAGCCTGCATCATGGTGTAGCTCTGGAAGGCCTGTAAGGCTCCGTTTTCTGGGAGTAGGTAGACTGCTTTTAAAGCGGAGCATCAGGAACTGTTTTTGGCTTACATTGCTGAGACAGCCTCCAGCTCTATTGCGTCTTCTTCTGAAGTTAAAAAAATGGAAGCACTGAGTCGTAAGTGCAGGCTTCTGGTCAGAAGCAACCCCTTTCCTTGTGTCCTTCACCCACACCAAAAGTGAAGGATGCGGCAGCACACAGTTCAGATTACTCCATGGAGATCTTTTCACATACCATGCCTGGGTTAATTAAAAATGGGGCCCATCATATACTGGAGCAATCCAGAATGGGGACATCAGACACTGGAGCAGCATTTATGGGGCCCATTATTCACTGGAGCATTAGAAGTGGGGCCCATTATATATGGAGCATTATTAGGGCCCATCATACACTGGAGCATCATCCATGAGGCCCATTATATACTGGAGCATTATAAATGGGGCAGATCAGACCCTGGAGCAGCATCTATGGGGCACATTATACACTGGAGCATTAGAAATGGGGGCCATTACATATGGAGCATTATTTGGGCCCATAACACACTGGAGCATCGTCCATAAGGACCATCATATACTGTAGCATTATGTGGAGCTTATCATATACTGTATGGAACATTATACAGTTGTGGCCAAAAGTATTGACACCCCTGCAATTCTGTCAGATAATACTCAGTTTCTTCCTGAAAATGATTGCAAACACAAATTCTTTGTTATTATTATCTTCATTTAATTTGTGTTAAATGAAAAAACACAAAAAGAATTGTCCTAAAGCCAAATTGGATATAATTCCACACCAAACATAAAAAAGAGGGTGGACAAAAGTATTGGCACTGTTCGAAAAATCATGTGATGCTTCTCTAATTTGTGTAATTAACAGCACCTGTAACTTACCTGTGGCACCTAACAGGTGTTGGCAATAACTAAATCACACTTGCAGCCAGTTGACATGGATTAAAATTGACTCAACCTCTGTCCTGTGTCCTTATGTGTATCACATTGAGCATGGAGAAAAGAAAGAAGACCAAAGAACTGTCTGAGGACTTGAGAAACCAAATTGTGAGGAAACATGAGCAATCTCAAGGCTACAAGTCCATCTCCAAAGACCTGAATGTTCCTGTGTCTGCCGTGCGCAGTGTCATTAAGAAGTTTAAAGCCCATGGCACTGTGGCTAACCTCCCTAGATGTGGACGGAAAAGAAAAATTGACAAGAGATTTCAATGCAAGATTGTGCGGATGTTGGACAAAGAACCTCGACTAACATCCAAACAAGTTCAAGCTGCCCTGCAGTCCGAGGGTACAACAGTGTCAACCCATACTATCCATCCGCATCTGAATGAAAAGGGACTGCATGTTAGGAGACCAAGGAAGACCTCACTTCTTACCCCGAGACATAAAAAAGCCAGGCTGGAGTTTGCCAAAACTTACCTGAAAAAGCCTAAAACATTTTGGAAGAATGTTCTCTGGTCAGATGAGACAAAAGTAGAGCTTTTTGGGCAAAGGCATCAACATAGAGTTTACAGGAGAAAAAAAGAGGCATTCAAAGAAAAAACACGGTCCCTACAGTCAAACATGGTGGAGGTTCCCTGATGTTTTGAGGTTGCTTTGCTGCCTCTGGCACTGGACTGCTTGACCGTGTGCATGGCTTTATGAAGTCTGAAGACTACCAACAAATTTTGCAGCATAATGTAGGGACCAGTGTGAGAAAGCTGGGTCTCCCTCAGAGGTCATGAGTCTTCCAGCAGGACAATGACCCAAAACACACTTCAAAAAGCAATAGAAAATGGTTTGAGAGAATGCACTGGAGACTTCTAAGGTGGCCAGCAATGAGTCCAGACCTGAATCCCATAGAACACCTGTGGAGAGATCTAAAAATGGCAGTTTGGAGAAGGCACCCTTCAAATATTAGGGACCTGGAGCAGTTTGCCAAAGAAGAATGGTCTAAAATTCCAGCAGAGCATTGTAAGAAACTCATTGAAGGTTACCAGAAGCGGTTGGTCGCAGTTATTTTGGCTAAAGGTTGTGCAACCAAGTATTAGGCTGAGGGTGCCGATACTTTTGTCTGGCCCATTTTTGGAGTTTTGTGTGAAATGATCAATGTTTTGCTTTTTGCTTCATTCTCTTTTGTGTTTTTTCATTTAAGACAAATTAATGACTTCCTGGCGCCGCTGGAGTGGCAGCCTGTTACAGTAGATCCTTCTTTGCTCTCCTTTTTTCGCTATTTTTCTATTTTTCCTTTCTCTTTTTTTTTTTATTGTTACTCCAAAGGACATTGCACTATGGAAAACCATAAGAGGACCTGGACCTTCGATGGACTTTTTACCTTGTTTTTACTTGGATCTATTGTGTTGGGAAATCCAGGAACTGAACAAGACCCTATTGTCTACTCCAGAGAAGCTATACTGCTGCTTAGGGATACAGCAAGGCAGCATGCTGCTAATAGACCAGAGGACATTCTACCAGAAATAAGGAAGACTAAGAGAAGAGGTTGCAGAGCTGGAGCCCTCAGGAAAGCTAGAAGAAGGCGCTATAGACCTGCTCTTCCCTCCGTCATTATGGGCAATGTGAGGTCACTCAGGAATAAGATGGACGAACTGTCGGCGCTGACCAGACATCATCGGGAATTAAGGGAGAGCAGTATGTTGCTGTTTACAGAGACCTGGCTCACCGAAGGTACTCCGGACACTGTTGTCTCGTTGGATGGCTTTAAACTCATTCGCGTGGACAGGACAAGGGAGAGCGGTAAGAGGAAAGGCGGCGTGCTGGCAATATTTGTGAATGATAGATGGTGTGACTCTAGGCACATCGTGGTCAAAGAGCAAACATGCTGTAAGGACATTGAGCTATTAGCTGTGGGCATGAGACCTTTTTATTTACCGAGGGAACGATCGCATGTAATCATGATAGCTGCATATGTCCCCCCTTCTGCGAAAGCTGATGCCACCACTAAGGTCCTACAATCCACAGTGAGCATGATGCAGTCCATTCACCCCCAAGCACTCCTTCTGGTTTCGGGAGACTTCAATCATGTGTCTCCAGCATCCATACTACCCAGTTGCACACAGTATGTTACCTGCCTCACTAGAGACAACAAAACATTGGACTTGTTCTTTGCCAATGTGAGAGGGGCATATGCCTCGTCAGCCCTACCGCCCCTTGGAAGATCGGATCACAACCTAGTGCACCTCCAACCCGTGTACAAGCCACTTGTACAGAGAGAACCTGCTGTCACTCGCACAGTGAGGATATGGACAGAGGAGAGTGATGATGCTCTGAGAGACTGCTTTGAAACAACCACTTGGGAAGTGCTGCAAGATTCCTATGGTGATGACATGGATGGTCTCACACACTGTATAACGGACTACATTAATTTCTGTGTAGACAACACAGTACCCACAAAAGTAGTGAGGTGCTTCTCTAACAATAAACCATGGATCAGCCCCGCAATAAAGGCTCTTCTCAAAGAGAAGTTGGCCTTCAGATCAGGTGACCAAGGGCAGGCTGAGAGAGGTGCAGAAAGATCTGAAGAATCTAATCAGGCTTGAAATGGCTAATTATAACAGAAAAATTGAACTGAAATTGTCACAGAAAAGGATTCATGAAGTCTGGGAGGGTCTAAAGTCTATATCTGGGCATAGACAGACTGTCTCCAGGATGGTTGTAGATAAAGAGGGGCTTAATGAACTTAATCTATTCTTTAACAGATTTAATCACACACTGGCTGCTCCTGCCCCTGCATACCATTCACACCTCTCTGCTACAATAACCTCACCCCCTGCTGCAACTTGTCAACTGAGCCAGGGTCTGTTCTTCACAAGTACCCAGGTTGCAAAAGAACTGGATAAGATCAAAGTTTTGAAGGCTGCAGGTCCTGACGGCATCAGTGCAAGGCTAATCAAAACCTGCGGGCACCAGCTGAGTGAGATCATTACATATCTGTTCAATATGAGCCGGAGAATAGGTAAAGTACCACAACTGTGGAAATTATCGTGTGTGGTACCAGTTCCGAAGAAACCTTATCCGAAAGACTTTAATGACTATAGACCTGTAGCATTGACATCACACCTGATGAAGGTACTAGAGAGATTGGTTCTCACACGTCTCCGTCCTCTAGTGAGCTCGGATATGGACCCTCTCCAGTTTGCCTACAGGCCGGGCATTGGTGTGGATGATGCCATTATCCACCTTCTAGATAGGACTCTCTCACCTGGAGAAACCTGGGAACACTGTGAGAATAATGTTCTTCGATTACTCTAGTGCTTTTAATACCATACAGCCAGGTCTACTGAGATACAAGCTGGGCCTTGTTGGCGTGGACCTCCAACTCTCCACCTGGATCCTTAACTACCTCACGAACGACCTCAGTTTGTAAAGGTTCGGGACAGTGTGTCAGACACGGTGATCTGCAATACAGGGGCACCTCAAGGTACAGTTCTTGCCCCTTTTCTCTTCACACTGTACACTGCGGATTTTAAGTGCAACTCATCTAGCTGCTACTTGCAGAAGTATTCTGATGACTCTGCAATAGTAGGCCTCATCACAGGAGGAGATGAAAGAGAGTACAGAGATACTAACCAAGCTTTTGTGAAGTGGTGTCAGAGGAACCACCTTAGGATTAATTCTGGGAAGACCAAGGAATTGGTGGTGGACTTTCGCAAGGGCAAAAATCCACCAGTAGTGGTGAACATTCAGGGAAATGACATTGAGATAGTCGACACCTATAAGTACCTTGGTGTGATCTTCAATAATAAGCTTGACTGGGCCCATCACTTGGATGCAGTGTACAGGAAGGGCCAAAGTAGGCTTTATCTGCTCAGAAGGCTGAGAGCCTTTGGAGTTAGAGGGGCACTCCTTGAATCCTTCTTCAACTCTGTTGTGGCATCAGTCATCTTCATTGGTGTGGTGTGCTGGGGTGGTGGCATATCAACCAGGGACAGGATTGGGCTGGACAAACTGATTAGAAGGGCCAGCTCTGTCCTGGGATGCCCCCTTGATCCAGTTCAGGAAGTAGGCGACAGGTGGATACTGGCCAAGGTGAGCTACATGGTGCAGAATGATTCCCATCCCATGCATGAGACCGTAACAAAGATGTGCATTACTGTCAGTGACCGGCTACTTCATCCTAAATGTGAGAGGGAGCGCTATCGAAAGTCCTTCCTTCCTGCTGCAGTTAGGCTGTATAACCAGCACTGTCCAAAACGGAGAACGACCCAAACAGTGAACTGATAGATCCAAAGTTGTGATAGTCCGGTTACATCTTTTTTTTCATATATGTACCTACCTACTGTCAATGTAATGCTTTATGCATCTGTATCTGTACTTGTTCCTGCCTTGCTGCTGTAATGCTCTGAATTTTCCCCATGGGGGGACGATTAAAGGATTATCTTATCTTATATGAAGATAACAATACCAAAGAATTTGTGTTTGCAATCATTTTCAGGAAGAAACTGAGTATTACCTGACAGAATTGCAGGGGTGTCAATACTTTTGGCCACAACTGTATGTGACCAATTATTCTGTATGGAGAAATATATGGGGCTCATTATTCTGTATGGCACACAATGTGTTGGCCATAACACTGTATGGAGTAATATACTGTCCTGTTTTTGAGCTATTGTACAATTTAAAATAGATCAGTCATGTCATGTAAGCAGTGAAGTATTTGTCATTGTACTATACCTATATTTCTGTGCCGTATCGGAGCATCATGAGTTGTGGTATGTGTTAAAGGGGCGCACTGACACTCTTTGGCCCAGGGCACACGAAAACCTGGAGCCAGCCCTACCCCCACAACTTTAGCCAAATAACCCCCAGTCTTCAATGCGTAACTATTATTATGAAGTAAATTAAGGTTGACAAGCTTCATTAATAAGAATTGATGTTTTTGGCATTGAAATGGGCACTGTAGGTGTGTTTACTGTCCTCACTCCCTGCCGACTTTGCTTCCCCATTGACTTGCATTGGGTGTCGTGTTTCAGTCGGCCTCCGACTTTTCGCTATAGTCGGACGATTTCGTTCGACCCGACTTTTGCGAAAGTCGGGTTTCATGAAACCCGACTCGACCCTAAAAAAGGCAAAGTCGCTCATCTCTGGTTACAAGGCATTGATGGAGATCTATCTATGTATCTATATACTATTTTAAAAAGTTATACGGACCTGTAGTCTGACAAGTAAGATTTGTATATGTACTTTTGGTAATTTACAGTGTCATTGCTGATGCTATATCCTATCCTATGCTATGTTACCCTATCCGATGTTATGTTAAAAAAGTCAATAAAAATGATGTTATTAAAAAAAAAAAAAGAACATAACAAACACTGAAAAACTGAAAATGGATGATAAAATAAGGAGTTTATCAAGGCCGTATTTGCCACTAGGCACGTGCCTAGAGTGGGAGGATGTGGGGAGGGGCACTTGAGCAAGGTTTGTTTTTTTTGTCCGGGGTTGGCCCGCCCACTGTTGCGGGGGTCTGCTGCATGCCCTCATTACACAGCGCGGACACTGAGGGAGAATGTGTGACCGCCCTCCCCGAGAATGTGACCTACACTCTGTGAGCACACGGCCTCCCCGCCCCTTTCAGATGTTGTTTAATATAATTTGGCTGTGCGGCACCTGCGCACTCCGCGCAATAGTGATGGCTCCATAAAAAAAGTTTTGCTACAGTGATTGAAGTGGCAGCGGTGGCGGGAAACGGAAAAGACGCTTGGCCGGGAACCCTAAGTACGGGCTGAGACTGGACAAGCTCATGACGGTGGCATGGAGTGACTGACATATGAGTCTCTGCAGGGACGCTGCAGAGCTTGTGGTTGGCGTTACCTCCGCTGCTCCGGACCCGCCTGGCTTCCACTGAAACATCCTCCGATGCTTGCCAGGAATCTCTGCTTTTCGCCCAGGCCTTCCTCTGCTCGGTCACCATCACCCTGTTCTGCGCCATGTTCTGGATGAGGCGATGCCGCCGGCTGCAGTGAAGTTGCAGGACCTTGATGACGTCAAAAAGTCACGTGACTGAGATCAGCAGGTAGTACGGACCAGATCCTTCCAACCGGTTTCGTACTACGAAGAACGCCACGCCAGCGCACCGAGGGAGCTGCGTACAGTGAGTAACTAAGAGACTGTCACCGGCCGGGACAGTTCTCAGCAGATATTGCTGGACTGAGTGCCTTAAACGTACTCTTGTCTTGCTTTTAGACTCTGTATGTACAGTATTTGATTATCATTGCAGCGATGGAGCCTCAACTTCATTAGCTCCCTCATAATCGCTACATTCTGGTCCCCTTATGAGGCTTTGAACGTTTTTTTGGAATGCACCCAAGGTAAATATATATATCCTCTTAAAGTGTTTTTATTATTTATACGCCTATTATATATGTTTGATCCTTTTATCTATTTTTATATAGTGGTAGTTTCATTCAGTGTGTTTTCTGCTACTGCGTTTTTTAGAACATATATGTTTGGTGAACATTCTGTTTTTTCATTGTATATATTGATTAATTGAGATCCCCATATCCATTTGTAATTTATTGCTATATTTGGCCTCTTTAACCCTTGCTTTTGTGGGGTTGTGTTGTTTATTCAGCGCAGACATTTTCTACATTATCTGTATTATAATTAAATGACTTAGTGGTGTGTTGTTTTGTCTTGCAGCGGATATCCCCCCTATAGGATTAGCGCCCCCAATATACCCATATTTATTAATATTATTCTGTGTTCCGCAGCTGCAGGAGAGCATGGCGAAAGTAATGCCTATCATAAAGGAGAATCTTCTCCAGGCACAGGAGGCACAAGCAAGGGTCTATAACCAATCAGAACGCTGAGGCAGTTCCCGCCCGGGAACCCCATGCCAGTGCTTATCTCCTCAAAACATGTAAAGATCTTTACTGTAACGAACTTAAAGATTAATTTCTTACATTCGCATTAAGCTTCTTCCCACCAAACTGCGGAGCAGTGAGCAACGAGAACGGTGAGAGATTTCTCCAAGATATTGCGGCTATGGAGAAAAGATATCAAGGAAAATGGAATCCATCAATGCTTGCAGGTTACTGTTGGACAATTGTAAGGGTTTGTGCACACGTTGCAGATTTGTGTGTGGATTTTTCCGCGCAGAATCTGCAGAATCCACAGGTCAAAATGCCTGCATTTTACTTGCAGATTTACTGTGGTTTTCCTGCGGATTTCTAGTGGATTTAGTGCGGATTTCGCCTGCGTTTTTACACCTGCGGATTCCTGTAATGGAATTGCTGTAAAAACGCTGTGGAATCCGCACAAAGAATTGACATGCTGCAGAAAATAAACCGCTGCAACTGTTTTTTATTCACAATAGAGTTTAGACAAGTTTAAGTTATTTGAATTGTTGCTAAAATTCCTCTAAATAAATGTTAAAAATTGGCATAACAAAATACTCTGCATCTCTATATTTGCAAAAATAATAATGTTTCAAAGTACTGAAACTTTTATGCTTTTATTATATGTAGCAGTAAAAGGAAAACTCTTTCATATCAAAGAAACAAGAGACAATTAAACATTTTCATTGTTAGATTTGAAGTCAGGAGGTCTAAATCATTAAGAAATGGCTCATTTCATAACAGAACCTGACAACTTTTGAAAATATGTAAAACAGTGTTCTATGATCTGAAAGGTCCAGGTCCTTGACCTAGTCAGGTAGAAGGTTCTTCTGCTGCTCCCTCAGGATGTGCAGGTCCCGGAACCTTCCTCTTCTATTCTGCACCAATCAGTTAATGTAGATAAGTGTGGGGCTGGAGGAGAGAAGTTCTCTCGGTGATCAGGATGGACATTGTCTTCTTGTTCTCCTGTGTCACAGGAAGCCGTCTCCAGTCTATTAGACACTTATTAGCAAGAAATTTTTCCTGATAAAGGTGTGTCTTTCAAAGTAAAACATTTCTCACATTAGGAATATACATTAAAGAAGGCTTCTCCCCTGTGTGATTTCTCTGATGTCTATCAAAATATGCTTCCTGGTTAAAACATTTTGAACAGGGAACTTCTTCCCTGTATGAATTTGCTGGTCTTAACAAAATGTAATTTCTGGTTAAAACTTTCCCAGATTATGAACAGGAAAAAGGCTTTTACCTTGTGTGAGTACTCTGATGATGAAAAAGAGATGATTTCTTCACATAACATTTTCCACCTTCTGAACATGAAAATGGCTTCACCCCCATGTGAGTCCTCTGATGTGTAACAAGTGTTGATTTCTCTGTAAAACATTTCCCACATTTTAAACAGGAAAATGCTTCTCCCCTGTGTGGGTTCTTTGATGTATAACAACATCTGATCTCTAGTTAAAACATTTTCCACATTCTGAACATGAAAGGCTTCTCCCCTGTGTGAGTTCTCTGGTGCATAACAACATTGGGGATTTATATACCCTATGGATGAGAGGAATTTGGAACATTCTTTGTGACTCCGACAAGTAAAGTTTAGGTGTCACATACAGCATTTTCACCCATTGCTCCTCAAAGGACCCACATCATCCTCCCATTTTGTCTTAACTATCAAATGTAGGTCCAGTAAAGGCCCCATCACACTAAGCGATCTCGCTAGCGAGATCGCTGATTTTGTGACACATCAGCGTTCTCGCCAGTGAGATCACTGTGTGTGACGGGGATCAGCGACCGGTCCCCCTGCCGGTTATCGCTGATCGAGCTCGAGCGGCCTGGGCAGTTTTTCGATCGCTGGTCTCCCGCTGCCCAACGCGCATCGCTGCATGTGGCAGCGAGAGACCAGCGATCAGCAACGCTGGATGCTAATGTAAACATCGGGTATTCAGGAGCCGCGCGACTCCTAGATACCCGATGTTTACCTTGGAAACCATCGTGTACGCCGGGTTCCAAGGTAAACAGCGGATATCCAGGAATCGCGCAGCTCCTGGATACCCGCCGTTTACATTAGAAACCAGCGTCGCTCGTCCTGATCGCTGGGGATGTCTATGTGACAGCTCACCAGCGATCAGCCTAACGATGTCCCAACGATCCCATCATGTCGGATCGTTGGTGGGATCGCTGGACATCGTTTAGTGTGACAGGGCCTTAACTGCCTATAAATAAGGGATACTACACCTTTTGTGTCCACCACTTTAGGAATGGTATCTATTGTGAGATCTATAAATCAGTAAGGCGTTTGTTCTAGATAGTGTACTATACACATGACGTATTTGCAGATACTGATCAACGACCCTATTTGGAAGGTTAAAAATCGGCCTTTATTTGTTCAAAGCTCTTGAATAATCCATCCCTCAAGATTGGTGATACCAAACATATACGCTTATCCTCCACTCACTACTCTTTTTTTGTTTTCTGTAGCTCTGGTAAGTTATAGTTGTGCCATATTATATGGAAAAAAGGGGGAAGGAAAAAAAGGATATTAAGATTAAGAGCAAGGAGGAAGTATAGAAGGTAGATAGTAACGTCTACCTCTCTACCTCCAAGGCATATAGATTATGGATATATTGAACACAAAGAAACTGCGAAACAAGCAGACCCCAACTCAAATCCATAACTGGTGGGTTTTTTTTTTTACAGGTGTAAGTCTTACTTTCGGTCCTAGGGATCCTACTAAGGGGAACCATGGAATACATAGCAAGTAAATTAATACAGCCAGATATTACAGTAATATAATGTGAGCTCAACTTATATGCAGTTCTAAGATCTTATATGAACTGAGACATCCTTTATAGTGGGAGAGAGGAACATAAAACTCTATTAAGCGATATGTAATTATATTCTTAAAGAATCAACCAAACATCTGCAAACTGTCTCTCTCATCAGTGGAGACAAGTTTCATTTCAGAAGCACATATGATTGGTAGGTTCCTTTCCCATCTGGAAAGTTCCTGATCCATTGAAAGCCTTCTGCAACATGCTGGAACTCTCTGTGGCAATGGTGGAGCAGGTGTCCAGTCAGATATATGGATTCTGGGAATGTCCTGGGCATCACAGAATGGTCTCATGCTGCTTGGATTTTTGAAAATACATGTGGCGCCCCTGAGGGTTCAGTCGCCACAGAGGTATTGCACCTCAACCAGAGGTGTAGTATCCCACCTTTCAGGTAAGATGGAGACACTTGACCTGGCTATAAAAAAACATTGCATCCACCACACACCACAGCAGCATGTGCTTCACAATCCCTGCTGGCTAGGAAAGGGTGTTAGAAGGTGGGTGGAGCTGGAAGGTTGGAGCGGGAGAATAGAAGGGAAGTTAGGATCAGTCTTCCCGTAGAGGAAGAAGGGAAAAGACGTGCATAGGCAACCTTCTCGTAAGTGAAGGTGGGAAGAGATAGAATTGTACAGCAGACCCCTGCTCTGAGGGACTGCTGGTACGGACTGAAGGAAGCTCCCTGAAGGGGAAAGGGATTTCCCAGAGGCACGGGTGGAGAGTGCTCCCCGTGGGGCTCGTTCCACGCTGACGGACATCAGGTTGGGGAAATCCAGGTCGCAGAAGGGTCTCGACCCCTAGCCTAGTGGGGTGGACAACAGGACTCAGTTAGCAAGCCAACAGCTGTGGCAACTTTAGGGGCCACAGCCAATTACCACAGTTATCGTCTCCGGAAAGGCAGCCAGAAAGGATCAAGGAAACGTTTTGGGTCACGTTATCCGGCAGGGTTCGCGGCAGCTGGCCTGGGACACTGACTGTGAGGTGCTGGAAAGGAAGGAAAGTGGAAAGCAGCACTGTGAGATGGCCAGGGAAGGCACATACTGACAGGAAATTCTGGAAAGGTGTTCTCTATCTTTCTGGAGGCTGGCTGGATCCCTCACCTGGAGGACGTGGCACCAAGCGGGAATCTGTACTGCAGACAGAACTGTGAGTAAAGCTTCGGAACTGCACCCAGCTGTGTCTTCTGCATTCTTCCTGCGTCACATTCTCAGCACTGCTACATCTCTTGCCTAACACTATATCTTCACCGTCGGCCTCAATTTCTTCTACAACTGCACTGAGACTAAGCTCTGCCTGTGGAGAGCTATTCCAACTCTGCTGCATCACACCATCAGTCCCAGAGGATCTGCACTGCAGCGCTGGTCCCTTCTGATCAGATACCACAGGTGGCATCACGAACACTGTATACAAAAACTCTTTATTTTCAATCCCCTGTAAATATACCCCTTTTATTGGATGCCCAGGGCCACGGACCGGGTCACCGCCACAGTGACACTGTCCCTTTAAAAAGCGGCCCGATACAGAGTACCTCACGGCCCTGGCGGGCGCTCCAACTTGGTGTCACGAACAGGATTTCGATGCTCGGTGTCACCGGGTCCTGTGTGCCAGAAATTTGACTGTACTGAGAAATAACAAACCACAATGGGCAAACCACAACACATTTATTGGACTATGATTTTGACTGTAAAGATGGCTGCTATGGCGGTCCCACAAGGTGTGCGGTGAGGCATGCCATCGTGGGCGGTACCCTAGAAAGAGCGTGAAGCAGCATGAACCTCTCCTGCCTGTACTTCTATGCAACTGCATCATGGCCGACAGCCAGAGGGGTCTGGATCTTGGCCGGGTATGGCAGCAAAGGAAAAAGACACCGCCACCAGGGGGTGGAGAGAGGCCCCACGGCGGGAAAGAGAGCATAGGAGAAGCCAGTACACCAGGGGGCCCATGATGGAGAGCAGAAGGAGGCCTGTGAAGTGCGGTGGAGAAATGCAACCTTCTCCCGACTTTGTGGAATGAGGCTCCGGCCCCTCGGAGTATGTCAACCTGGAGCAGGAAATTGAGGAGCTGAACAGAAGTCTGCGTCAGTGGCAGGCTCTGCTTGCGCAGAAAAGACAGGCTACCCAGGAGGAAACTGCTAGAACACTGGTACCAATGCCACCGGTACCCACTGCCAGTCCCAAGGTACCACCACCAATGATACCCACCGCCAGTTCCCAGGTACCATCTTCGCCACTACCTGCCGCACCAGTCTCTCCGTCACCGGAGCCTGTAAAAGATGACTGCGGGCCAGGAGGAATAGGTACGGTCAGCGCCCCTGGGACAAGGGATGCCCTGCTGGGCCCCATCGGGTTACCACCGACCACAAATTCCGGCCAGGTCGTCATGGACATCGCCGGGGACCGGAAAGCTGCGCCCAGGGGAGGGATCCTGGAACCTGTCCCCATACCGCAGTCAACTCCCGCAGCATGCAGCAGGCTGAATATCCCCAGGTGGGAGGAAGAGGGAGCTGATGTCATGGGGTTCCCCATCACCACAGAAGAGTTCTGCCATAGGCAGATACTTGAATTTGAGCAGAAAGAGAGGAAGCAACAAATGCAGAAACTGGCCTTGGCGGAGAGTGATCTAAGGGGCAAGATCCAGGCCCAGGGTGAGCATTTGGAGAACTGTAATCCCATGGGTTGGGGCAGAGTCCTCTGCTTCGACCTCGACAGAGGATTCGGGTTCATCCAGGACTCCAGAAAAGCTCCCAACCTGTTTGTGAACAGGCGGAATGTCGAAGCTCATCTCATCCAGGGACATCCGTAGCGCGATCTGTTCCCTGACGAGTACATCTCCTTTACCCACCATCTTGGAGACAGGAGATGGTACATGCTTCATGTCCGCAGGATTCCCGCCGAGCTGATAGCTCCACAGGACCACCAGGGGGCAACAACTGAGGCTCCGTCAGTGTAATCCTAGCCATGGCAATACCACCAGTGCCACGTACAGCAGCAGTGACACCAGCTGCAGTAAGGCAGATTGTTCCTCAGGCTGCAATTGTACCTCAACCAGCAGCCATTCCATCATCATTGCCAACAATAGGACAGGAGGAGACTTTACCGGATGAAGTTCCGCAAGCAGTATATACCAAGGCTTCTACAGCAATCATAATCCATCCAAGACGCAGTAGTCCTGAAGTTCTTCCCTGGAAGCAAGGGAACCAAACAGCTTCAATGTAACCAGGAGGTTGTATCATTCAGCCCCATTAAAATGAACAGAGACTAGGGCAAGTCCGTTGTAAATAGTTAGACCCAGGGGAGCTTTGGCAACATGTTATATCTGATTATGTTTTATAGTCATAAGGAGAAAAAGAAGTAGAGACAATGGGATCATGAACAGTGAGTGATCAAAACTTTCTTTGTATATAGTTTAGCACCTATTCAGGTGCTCCTTCTTGGTTTTACACGTGCCTTTTAAAATACAGAGACTTCATCATTGCACATCAACTACAGACCTGAAGAAAAACCTGTTAGGTGTGGCCGAAGATGAGGTCTAAAGGGGAAACCAGTTATATCTTGCCGCCCACCCAAAACCAACGTTGGAGGTTTTGAGCGGGTCCTCCATACAGCACAAGGACACTAAAAGATACCCCGGCTGGGATAGAATCTGCCACTTACCTCAAATAATGACTGTTTTTTCATTGTAACTAATAAAAATGTTATTATGATTGTAAATATTATACTATGTATAGGAAACGGTATATTGATAGTGTATAGGATTATTGTGAAAATCTAGTATAGCATTGGTAGAGTATCAGAACTAATAGGTATCAGTAGATTATTAAGTAGCGGAACTGGCTTTTTGTAAAATATGGTGAATGTCTAATAGTAAATGAGAGAAGTATTGTTTCTGGGACAAGGTGTCCAGAGCAGGTGGCGAACCAATTAGCAACTGTTGTCACCCAAACAGTTTAGGGACATGTGTTAGTATTGTATAGATAGATGCAAGACATAAGGAATAATGAAAGTATTTCAGCAGGGATAGTGTGCCCTGACTTGGTAACGAACTTCACAGTTGGTAATGGTTGCTGCCAGTAGCACAATATAGAAGATAGGAATGGATAACTATCTAGGATGTAAGATATAGATAATGTAAGGTAATGTTATCATGTAACGTTGAAGTGAGAGAGTGTCTCTCATAAAGAGAAGTTGAGTTTGAATATGTTTTACCTGATAACACGTGTTTAAATTGTTTGTATGTTCCCCTGTAACATCATGTACTCTGTTTCAGCCCGTGGACGTGCTGCGCTTAATGGGGGGTAATGTGGCGCCCCTGAGGGTCCAGTCGCCACAGAGGTACTGCACCTCAACCAGAGGTGTAGTATCCCACCTTTCAGGTAAGATGGAGACACCAGACCTGGCTCTTACACAACACTGCATCCACCACAGCAGCAGGTGATGTGCTTCACCATCCCTGCTGGCTAGGAAAGGGTGTTAGAAGGTGGGTGGAGCTGGAAGGTTGGAGTGGGAGAATAGAAGGGAAGTTAGGATCAGTCTTCCCTTAGGGGAAGAAGGGGAAAGACGTGCATAGGCAACCTTCCCGTAGGGGAAGGTGGGAAGACATAGAATTGTACAGCAGACCCCTGCTCTGAGGGCCTGCTGGTACGGACTGAAGGAAGCTCCCTGAAGGGGAAAGGGATTTCCCAGAGGCACGGGTGGAGAGTTCTCATTCAGAAAGGATCTGTGAGCAATTGTATGCGTTTTACATTGAAATTAATAAGACCCAACTCTCTTGTTTTCCTCATAATGGGCTCATTTACTTTGAAAAAATGCGCGACAAATAATGTCTATTGGACTCTCAGAATTTGAGCCACGATTGTCTAGTGTATGGTGCATCCTATCGATCTCCAGCTCTTTACCAATAGGATCACCAAGGATAGTATTGAATAAAGTAAGCAGTGTCTGCATAATCACTTGGGTATTGATGCTTTCAGGTATACCTCTTATCCAGATATTATTGTGATTTTCTTGGTCATCAACCATATTATACAGACTGTTTATTTGCTGGCTGTGAAGATCCAGTGTTCGTTTATGAGCATGTTGATGGTCCAAAACTTGTAAACATCATCCTGTAATCTCTGTACCTTGACAGTAAGCTGTGACAGGCTATAAGTGAGGGAACATATTTTCAGTTTTGTATGTGGTCTCCAGCCTTTGTATATATTGCTCCATGTCTTGTTTAGTAGGCATAGATGCAATATGATATACAAATCAATTATGGTGTTCCACATATCAGAATCCCCTGTGGTTTGGGAGGGGGGAGGTAAATTCCCCTGTGAAGCAAACATTGCTCAGTATGTGGGCATCGGTGAGAACACAAGAAGATTTGTGGAGCTGTTTTCTTGTGAGACCGACATTAAGAAAGGAGAAATTGCAAGACTTTCATATTGTAAGACAGCTCAAGCCTGTGAGTTCAGTGCTTTTTCCAAGCTGAGGCAGAAATGGCACCAGAGTGAGAAGATGTGCCTTTTGATAAGAAATGCGGGAATGTGAATCGCGACACCAATTAATCAGCATAGGCATGGAAGGAGAGTATGATTGTTTATATTTTAAAGAGACCGAACACGAGAAATGATAAGATACACTTTTCGGTTAAAACAACATTCTGAAGATGAAAAAGGCTTCTCCCCTGTGTGACTACTCTGAAGTTTATTAAGAGTTAAATTTCCAAATAAAACTTTTCCTGCATTAGGAACATGAAAAAAGCTTCTCCCCCGTGTGACTGCTCTGATGGCTAAAAAGAGATGATTTCCTCTCAAAACATTTTCCACATTCTGAACATGAAAAAGTTTTCTTCCATGTGTGAGTTCTCTGATGATGTGTGATAAGATTTGATTTAAGTGTAAAACATTTCCCACATTCTGAACAGGAAAAAGGCTTCTCCCCTGTGTGAATTCTCTGATGTGTGATAAGATGTGGTTTATGGTTAAAATATTTCCCACATTCTGAACAGGAAAAAGGCTTCTCCTCTGTGTGAGTTCCCTGATGTGCGATAAGACTTGATTTAACTGTAAAACATTTTCCACATTCTGAACATGAAAAAGGCTTCTCCCCTGTGTGAGTTCCCTGATGTGTGATAAGATGTGATTTATTGTTAAAACATTTCCCACATTCTGAACAGGAAAAAGGCTTCTCCCCTGTGTGAATTCTCTGATGTGTGATAAGATGTGGTTTATGGTTAAAACATTTCCCACATTCTGAACAGGAAAAAGGCTTCTCCCCTGTGTGACTTCTCTGATGTGCGATAAGATTTGATTTCCGTGTAAAATATTTCCCACATTCTGAACATGAAAAAGGCTTCTCCTCTGTGTGAGCACTCTGATGTGCGATAAGACTTGATTTAACTGTAAAACATTTTCCACATTGTGAACAGGAAAAAGGCTTCTCCCCTGTGTGAGTTCCCTGATGTGTGATAAGATGTGATTTATTGTTAAAACATTTCCCACATTCTGAACATGAAAAAGGTTTCTTCCCTGTGTGAGTTCTCTGATGTGTGATAAGATTTGATTTCTGGATAAAATATTTCCCACATTCTGAACATGAAAAAGGCTTCTCCCCTGTGTGAGTTCTCTGATGTGTGATAAGACTTGATTTAACTGTAAAACATTTCCCACATTCTGAACATGAAAAAGGCATCTCCCCTGTGTGAGTTCTCTGATGTGTGATAAGATTTGATTTATGGTTAAAACATTTCCCACATTCTGAACATGAAAAAGGTTTCTCCTCTGTGTGAGTCCTCTGATGTGTGATAAGATTTGATTTATCTGTAAAATATTTCCCACATTCTGAACATGAAAAAGGCTTCTCCCCTGTGTGAGCTCTCTGATGTTTGATAAGATTTGATTTATCTGTAAAACATTTCCCACATTCTGAACATGAAAAAGGCTTCTCCCCTGTGTGAGTTATCTGGTGTGTAACTAGATGTGATTTCTGGTTAAAACATTTCCCACACTTGGAACAAGAAAACCTATTCTCCTCTGTGTGAATTTTTTGATATTTAAGAAAAGACTTTTCGAGGGGAAAACTATTTACATATTCAGAACGTGAGAATGGTTTATTTGCTTTATAAGTTTGTTTTTTAATGCTTATTTTGTGACTTTGAGTTTCCTCAGGGGTCAGTAATGAATCAGAAGACAGGACCTGTTTCAAAGGATCAGAAGGTCGATCTTTGCATTGAAGGGATGATGGTATATCTGGAGTAATGGCATTCACTTCAGTTGTATCCTGTGTAATCTCAAGATCATCTGATTTAAAAATTGAAGATGTCAGCTGTCCCCCTGATCTCCTGGTACAATCATCTGCCAAGAATAAAACCAATTATTATTTTTGAATAAAATCATTGAAATTTATAAAAGGTGTAATATTTTTATGCAGTTTCTCACGACCCTGTTTGAAGTTAGTCATTTTTAAACTGAAAAGTCAGGATAAAGGGAAACTCTGTTGTTATTGTACAGAAATTTACACTTGGCCTCACTGCACATTTAATGTTAGTGATCATAAAAGAGAAGTTTGGCCAGAAAGACTGGACCTGGTCTTGTAGGGACCATATGAGCACATTCAGTAGCACAGAAGGGAGAGAAGCTACATTCATCCAATAAAATATCAGGGATCTAGGAAGCCAACAGCATCATTACCTTCCACTTTCTCTTACAGACCCATCATAATATTTTTCTTCAAGTAATTTTCTAACTTGTCAGCACATTCTATGTACACTGTCATTTGGCTTTTTAGTTTTCAGATCTGGGCAGGTAATGATCAGCGTCTTCTAATCCGAGGGGGTAGGTGGTTCCTCCAAGTTGTAACTTCTATAGAAAAGGGCTTTCAATGACCAACGTCATCTGAACTGTTTTGGGTGGTGGAAATTGTTGTCTAGCAGCAAAATGGTGATCACACGATTGTATAATATATATGGGGAAAGACAACCAAGCCGTCAGGAAAATCAATCAATAATATCATAAAACCTGAGGCTTTTGAAAATGATTTTTGAATATGCAAATTTTGTCAGTCACACAGAGCCCAATGTTTCGGCCGAGCAGGCCTTTATCAAGGGTATTTATATTTAAAAAAATATAATAATAATGTAAAATTAGGAATCATGTCTAAGAATGACACAAAATGAAATAAGCACAGTATCACTGACTGACGTATTAGTGCGAGTGAAAAAAGTTTATAATAAAAGAAGACATATGGTCAATATATGCAATACATTGACAACATTTACAGAAATAACTAAAAAGATTTTTTTCCTCTCAGGAGTAAGGACTCCATCATCAGAATAAATCCTCACAATAAATCAATAAGTACAATCTGTAAAAAAAAAAAGGGAAAAAAGAGGGGAGAGAACAGTTACTCAAATACCATATATAAAATACAGCCTAACGCAGTTTAAAGGTACCATAGAGGAAATGTGCAACAAGTAAAAGGATATAAGTACCTGTGTGGCTATATATTGAAGTTTCAAAAGCTCTAAGAAAGAAGAGGGGAGCAAAAGGGTAAAAATATTATCACCGTTATATGTTGTACTTGAAAAGATCCTTTCTCCTCTCTTACATTTGATCCCCTCATGGCTTAGAGATACATCACATTTTTTGTCTTGCATTAGGGATTTGAATTTAACTTCGGTTAAATGTTACTTGGTGACATTATAGGTCACTAGTTTATATACTAGTATTAGCCATACAAGGGGTATTCAAGCCGTAAAAATTTTTTTAGAAAATAAAACGGATTTTTCTAAAGACATTCAATCTTTTTGTATTTCTATGTTAACTCTCATTCTAACAAAGAATTTTTTCTTATTTGAGGATCAGTTTTTTATTCAATTAAGTGGCACTGCAATGGGTTCAAATGTGGTGCCCCCATATGCCAATATTTTTATGGCAGAATTTGAATTAGAGTTTGTCTACCCACATTTTCTCTTCCAACAGTACTCGGTACTGTGGAAGAGATACATAGATGACATTTCTCTCATCTGGACGGGTGACTTGGTTTCTCTTAAGAGTTTTTTCCAAGATATTAATACAAAAGTTGCAGGTTTATCTTTCACTATGCAATATAATTCAGTTTCTATTCCTTTTCTTGACACCAGGGTTATTAGAGATATTGATGGTTCCCTTTCCACTGATTTGTTTGTAAAACCAACGGACAAAAATAGTCTCCTTCATTTCACTAGCTGTCATCCTTAACACATAAGAAAAAATATCTCTCCCAAGATCACAATTTTGACGTATTAACCATATTGTGTCTGATAATCTTAATCGTGTTGGTCGTTTTGCTGAAATGAAATCCAAATTCGAATCCCGAGGATATCTCGATTCCCTGTTGTCTTTTTCTCCTCCATCTATATCTAGTCCTGCAACTAAAATTAATAGGGTGTCCTTCGTTAACACATACCATCCCTTTATATATCTCATCCATAAGGTTATTCGTCGACACTGGCCACTCCTCTCTAATTCTTATCTTCAGATAGCCCAATTTCAAGCTCCACCTTTGATTTGTCACAAAAAACCTCCTAACTTACGCAATCTTTTAGTAAGGGCAGACATTGGTAGTTCCCGTGATTCAAGAAGACAAATTTTATTTAGGCCATTACGCAAAGGGACTTTTCCTTGCTTGCATTGTTTGCAATGTTCCAACATTACTAAAGGTGAAACCTTTACCCATGCCAGATCGGGAAAGATTTTTACAATTAAGGACTATTACAATTGTGACTCATCATATGTAATATATTTCATAAAATGCCCATGTGGTCTCGGATATGTTGGAGAGACTACCCAACATATCCGAGACCGTATCTCTCAACATAAATCCACTATCAGCTGTAAGAGAACTCTGTTACCCATTTCAGCTCATTTTATTTCTCATAACCACAATATTTCTCAGCTTCGTTATCAAGTTATTGAAAGTGTACCTCTGGATAGACGAGGTGGCAACAGGATACAAAGATTGAAAGAAAGAGAGTCCTATTGGATTTTTGTTCTTCAAACATTGGAACCCTTTGGCATTAATAGGGAGTATGAGGCTTTTCATTGATTTTTTTATTGATTTTTTCTCCAGGTTTTCTCCATTTTAATTTTATTTTTAACTTCCATTATGATAATGTGGAGTTTTGGTGCCTTGATCTTTTTATAGAGAGCACTATATTTACCTTATAATATTAGTTATTTTGGATATATATATATGTGATAGGGAAACCCTGATTCTTTGGGGTCCCTTCATACACTCTTAGGGTCTCACTCTCCATACTTCTATGATCTTAGCTGACAGAGAAGAGATCAACTCTCACCTAATCCTGTTATTCTTGCCTCTCACCTCTATAACTCTTATGATTCATGTAACTAAAGAACATATCACGAGTTCCATGTAGGCCTAAGGTAGATAATGAGTACATAGTCTTAGAAACAGATAAAGGGGCTATGAACCCTTATTAAGACAGGTTAATGAGGCTAATGTTAGGGTATTGTATAACCAATACCTGTTTCCACCTTTTTCTGGAAATTCCCGAATGTATCTAATAATTAACAGCCGAGTACAATCTGGTTGCCGAATATGAATATGATTGGTTGAAACCATTTATGCTTACTCTTGAATAATCAACTGTCTAATGGAATATGATGATGTAATGTAACCGCCTACTCAAAAGAGTATATAAACTTGATCTGATTAAACAGCTGTGTGGCATTTTGCAGATACATAACCTGTCTCTGTGTTGATCAGTCACCTTGCCCGGGCAACAAGCTATCAATCTGGCTACCATCCAGTATATCTAAAGATCTCCGTTGAGAGATAAAGATCAAACTCGTCATTTGGCGTCCCATTGGACGGGCTGGTCGCAACAGGAAGACCCCCGGCATCTGAGATTCGGCAGCCGCAGACTGAGGCCTAGAGGAAACACAGACCAAAATCACTGGTGAAGGTAAGAGCCATTGTTTCTTACAACTTTCTGTGTCTCCTCTTGTCACATGCTCTGCAGCCGGGTTTCGGGTACAGTATAGCCGTCTTCTTATATGACCAGTTGTTTGGCAAAGAACCATAGAATATCCTTGTGATACATTAACGGTATACCGTATTGGAGGTGTGAATGTGTGTGTAGAGGATGAGACTCCCTGAGTGAATTGAATGACCGTATGCATGTAATAAGGATTGTGACATAAAATCCTGAATGTATAAGGGAGTCCGTTAGGTATGCTAACTGGTCAATTGGTACCAGAAATAGAGTGGAGGAACACTAGGAAGTCAAACACATAGTCACACCTGAATGAATGAGATAAGATGAAACCAATATATTTTGCTGTTGTCGCGGAGCCACGCAGAGAAATTGGATTGCACGTGGTTGGGCTTGCCCTATCCGTGTTTTCTGTTGGCCTGCGGGTTTTACAACAACTTAGCTGATATCTTGGGGAAGCTGCAACTGTGTGGGTTATGCATGATCGCACCCTCCATGGTATAGGACTGTTCAATTTCTGCCTTGCCTCATATGGGACTAGAAGATTATGAGAAAATTTGGGTCATATTAGTCTGCCTATGGTTAGTTGGATTTTCTCTCTGGTTGATATATAGAATTGCTGAATATACTAGGATTAATTACAGAGAAGTGCCATCTCGTACTGAGCATGTAGAGATTTAGTGGGAGGTGACCGGGTGGGGTCACGTTGGCCAAACCACTAAATAAGTAAACTTCTTTATCAGGTTTCTACGGTCTTGACACCTATCAACTGGGAAGGTGGGGAGGCAGTTTAGGTCACGAAAGTTCAGACACTGAGCGGAAATCCCTTATAACAACGGCACGCAAGCCTATGCATCGAATTAGTGAAGTGCAGTCGGCATAGGTCAAGGAATTGCAAGCGAAGTTGGGAAGTGGGCACAAAATAGCAGCACGTATTAAGAGAATAGAGAGTAACAACCAGAGAAAGAGGCAGACAGAGAGATCAGACAGAAATGGGAAACGCAGAACGTTCAGAGCATCAGGAGGGTTGCAAGGCGTGTGAGATAATAGAGAGAAGAAAAGGAAAGTTTGCTGTAAAAGAGGCAAAGAAGTTGTTAAAAGGTTTAGGAATGGAGGGTGATCCACTGGATTACTCTCTCTGGGAGTCTGCTCTAGCACCAAGCAGGGGATGGTTAATAAAACAAGCAAAGGCTTGGGCAGAGGTAGCAAAGAAAATGAAGAGAGATGGTTGTTGGGTTAAGGAAGAAACCCCGAAAGGAGTGAGGTATGCAAGGAAAATAAAAACGCCTCCACCTTATCAGGCCCATCCTATGGCAGGACCAGAGGGATGGACTTGTGTGTGTGGACAGGAAAACCCCGACTGGCGTGAACAATGTTCTGCTTGCGGGAGACCAAGACCCCACAAGGGCACAGGGATATACCCAGTCCTGCAGGGTCAGACTCAGTATCAGGTCCCTGGGTACATACAACAACATGGTAGTAAAACCAGAAAACAGTATGCTGATTACAATGGAAGAAGGGGAATATCAGACCATGGACACGACTGGTATCGCAGCAGCTGCAACATCTACCCCCACACAACCGACTATACAGACAACTACTGTGTCTCATTACTGACCATGGAGTCCAAAGGACCAAATGACATTAGTCAAAGACGCCCCACACCCATTTGACTTGCCAATGGCCTTTTATAGATGGATGAAAGGATTAAACAACACCTACACCTGCACATGGATGGACTTACGAGTCCCTCCTGAGGGGGAAAATTGGGGATGCAAGAATGGAGTCAGTATTAGAGGATATAAACAGAGCTGGAAGGTCATACAGTGCAGAGAGTAGACTGGGAGCACAGTACGTACAGTAAGAACTATAGAGTCAGGGATGCATTTCCTGAGAGGTCTGCACACATGGAGTCGAGGAAAGGAGGGGGAATCCACTATCTCCCTTCTGGATGTGGTACAGGGTCCTAAGGAGACAGTAGACCAGTTTTGGGGGAACCTGAAGTTGAGATATGCAGATCTGGGCTATGACATCATGGGAGAAGCAGGAAGGAAACTTTTCCATGGAGCTTTTATGGCAGGGCTTAGATCACAGCTCAGACAGAGGGTGCAGGCAGCTAAGCCCGACTGGAGGACATTCCTCATAGAAGACTTAGTGCGTGTGGCAAAAGGTGTTGAGTTAGACCAGAGGATGAAGCCAGTACAGATACAGTATGCGTCCAATGACACCCAGACAGGTCAGAAAGCTACCCCAGCCAGAAATTACCGCAGACAGATTGAATGTTACAAGTGCGGTAAGATGTGCCATATTAGCCGACAGTGCAGATCAACCAGAAAAGAGAACCAGGCCATGACGGACGTCCCGACCCAAGACCCACAATAGGAAATAGGCAACCCCGTAGCCATCTACCCCCTTAGGACACCTTCCTGTTAAAACACAGGTCCACAAGGGGTAGTCTCAGTATCTCTCCCAGATGGTAAGAAAATCCCATTCCTGGTGGATACGGGGGCAGCCAAAACTGTTATTTGCCAGGAACATGTGAAACCATCTGACATATCCGACGAAACCATTTACACTCAAGGGTTTGAGGGACTGATACAGGAATGTAAAATGACGAAACCATTGCCCCTTCGACTGGCTGACCACACATGCCTAACTAAGCTGCTAGTTAGTGACAAAACACCCGTAAACTTACTTGGTTCTGATGTACTGCAAGCGATAGATTCATACAAGATATGTGCCTGTGACGGGAATGTGAAATTGAAGGCTGGAGTCTCTGAGCGCACCCTGTGCAAAGTTCTAGCCTGCATGTATTTTTCTGACTCCCCCGCCCTTTCAGAAGAGAATAGGGAGTTAGCGCAGATCCCAGACTCGCTATGGTCAAAGTCTAAAACTGACATCGGACACATGCCAGTCTCTCCTGTAATGATTAACCTCAAACCAGGAGAGAGACCACCGGAATTAAAACAGTATCCATTAAGCACAGCTCAAGAGGAAGCTATAGGCAAAAACATTACAGAATTAATTGCCTCTGGGGCAATCAAACTCACAAAATCTATAGCCAACACCCCCTTGTTCCCAGTGAAAAAGAAAGGCAGGAAAGGGGAGCCAGTTACTTACAGGATGGTTCATGATCTTAGAGCCATAAATGCTGGCACAGAATTACTGACACCAGTAGTTACGAATCCGCACACAATTTTGTCACAGATCCCTTCAACAGCTGCCTATTTCAGTTGTATTAACCTGGCAAATGCTTTCTTTTCTGTCCCTTTGCATCTGGACTGTCAGTATTTGTTTGCTTTTACTTTTAGGGGCCAACAGTATACATGGCTGGTGCTGCCGCATGGAGCTCAAAACTCTCCGACCCTGTATACTGCTGCTTTGCAATTCATTTTGCAGGATTGGGACACCAAACATGCTGAGGTTGTCTTACTTCAGTATGTTGATGACCTACTCCTTTGTGCCCCAAACAGAGATGAATGCTGCGAAGCTACAATCTCATTGTTTCTACATCTTGCTGCCAAAAAGTGTAAGGCATCCAGAGAAAAGTTACAGTTTTGTCAGCCAAAAGTTGTGTTTCTCGGACATTGCATATCACAGGGTGCACGCCACTTGACAGAGGACAAGAAAAAGGCGATTGAAGTGCTAAAACCACCCACAGGGGTTCAACATCTACACACCTTCCTGGGATTGGCATCATATTTTAGGCCTTGGATTCGTTCTGCATCCATTCTCATGCAGCCACTCTATGATTGTGTGCCCTCTCAACCCTTCAGACTTGATCAGGAAGCACTAGACAGTTTCTACTCATTTAAACTAGCAATCGTCTCTGCCCCAGCTCTAGGCACCCCAGACTATGCCAAACTTTTCCTCCTGTACTGCACTGAAATGTAAGGACATGCTACAGGGGTCCTAGCCCAAAAACATGGTCAGCAAAACAGGCCTGTGGCATACTACTCAGCCAGCCTGGACCCTGTAGCGAGAGGAGCACCATCTTGTGTCCGAGCAGTAACAGCTGTCACATTCCTTCTTGACAAAGCATCAGAGATCATACTGGACTACTCTAACCATCTACACTCGACATGACTTGCACAGCATTCTTAACCAAGTTCAACCCAAGCACATTTCTGTAGCCAGACACCTGAGACTGCAGTGTGCACTTCTCATGCCTCCCAATGTCACTCTGAAACGATGTACAACTTTGAATCCAGCCTCTCTCATTCCCATTAATGTGGTGGATTCAAAAGGGGGGGGGGAGAAGGACAAGGCAAACCACTGTTTTTGCAGAATTTGACTGAAGAGGAGCTTTTTGATGTATATCATGAACATGATTGTATGGCCCTTATGGCCCAAGAGACAGCAGGTTTTTCACATGTTTCTGATGTACCTCTCGCTAATCCAGATGTTGAGCTTTTCATAGATGGAAGCATCGGTGAAGACGGACGGTTCTACACTGGTTATGCAGTGGTAACACAGCACGAGGTAGTAAAAGCAGAACCACTCCCTCCTCATATGTCTGCGCAGCAGGCGGAGTTGACGGCACTCATTGAAGCGCTTAAAGGGGCTGACGGTAGAAGCTACAACATTTACACAGACTCAAGGTATGCTTTCGGGGTGGCCCATGACTACGGTCCTATATGGAGAGCAAGAGACTTTCTTACATCAACAGGCACTCCTATTAAACATGGGCACCTCATCAAACAACTGATGGAAGCGTTACTGCTGCCCAAAGAGGTTGCCATAGTTAAGGTAAAGGCACATACAAAGCTTAATATCACCGAAGCAAGAGGAAACGACAAAGCGGATCGAGCTGCCAAAGAAGCAGCTAGAAGACCCAGACACAATGAGACCCCTGAGGCACCTCCACTGGTTATGGTAAGCACTGAGTGTAACCACTTCGACTTGAGTATCTTGCAGGCTCTGACTCGGCAGACAACCGGGGAAGAGAAACAGGTCTGGTCGAAAGCTGGAGCACGTGACCATGAAGGTTTGTGGATGGAGGGAACAGTGGGTGTGTCTGCCAAGATCCTTGTACCCCGTCATGGCTCAAGCAGCCCATGGACCGACGTACCTTTCTAAAAATGCTATGTGTTCTTTGGTGGATAAGCAATGGATAGCCCCAGGTTTCACAACGGTTGCTACTAGGTTCACACAGGCATGTCTGACATGCGCACAACACAACCCAGGAGGTGTAGTGAAAGTACCACAGAAACACATACCTAAGCCCCTCTACCCGTTTCAACGACTGCAGATTGACTTCATACAGTTACCCCAAGCAGCAATGTATGAATGTGCTCGTGTGTGTTGACCTCTTCTATGGGTGGCCAGAAGCATTCCCGATGCCGAAAGCCACTGCAAGGGCTACTGCAGAGAAGCTGATGTCAGAAGTTTTCTGTAGGTTCGGACTACCTGAAACTATAGAGTCCGATAGAGGTACCCACTTCACTGGAGAGGTAATGCAGCATGTTATGCAAATGTTGGGGGTCACACAAGCATTCCACACACCCTACAGACCCCAAGCAAGTGGTAAGGTTGAGCGGCTGAATGGGACACTTAAGTTAAAGATTCAAAAAGCAAGTGAGGAATTGGGGAAACCTTGGACAGAATGTTTACCCCTAGCTTTGGTCTCCATTAGGTACACACCTAACAGAAAGACAAAAGTGTTCCCCTATGAAGTTTTGTTTGGGTCAGCGCCAAGGTTAGGCCTATACTTCCCACAGACACTGCAGCTACAGTGTGACAATCTCACTAGCTATACCCAGAGCCTTCAGAAGAGGCTCTCACTTGTGCATAAACAAGTCTTTGATTCTATTCCAGACCCAGAGAATCAAGAAGGAACCCACTCTCTCCAACCAGGAGATTGGGTGGTGGTTAAAAGACACACACAGAAACCACTGGAACCAAGGTTCGACGGTCCATTCCAAGTTCTCCTCACTACATCCACTTCAGTGAAGCTTGAAGGAAAACCCACTTGGATTCATGCCAGCCACTGCAAGGCCCTGGAACGGAAGAATGATGATCCTGTTCCTGTTGCTGATGACAGCCTTGCTCCAAAAGGGACAGACGCAGAGAAACCAAAATGACATTTTAAAGACAGCAGCTCATTTTAGATTTGATTTTAAGAAACATGTGTACTGGATGAATTACATTTACTATAATCAACAGAGGTTTATAAATTACACTAGAGATGCAATAAGGGGAATAACAGATCAAGCTAGGCCCAACACCTTCCACTAACACGATAAAATATGTGAATACTCCCCCAAGAATTGACAAGGTTGAGAATGAGATATGATCTCTCAACCCACTCCAGGGAATTTGGTGAAGAAAATAATAAGCCCAACACTGGCGCTTAGGCCTTTGAAGTACCTGGAGGAAGGAGGGTGAGAGAATGATATCTGTTCTCAAAAGGGGGGACTGATAGGGAAACCCTGATTCTTTGGGGTCCCTTCATACACTCTTAGGGTCTCACTCTCCATACTTCTATGATATTAGCTGACAGAGAAGAGATCAACTCTCACCTAATCCTGTTATTCTTGCCTCTCACCTCTATAACTCTTATGATTCATGTAACTAAAGAACATATCACGAGTTCCACGTAGGCCTAAGGTAGATAATGAGTACATAGTCTTAGAAATAGATAGATAAAGGGGCTATGAACCCTTATTAAGACAGGTTAATGAGGCTAGTGTTAGGGTATTGTATAACCAATACCTGTTTCCACCTTTTTCTGGAAATTCCCGAATGTATCTAATAATTAACAGCCGAGTACAATCTGATTGGTTGAAACCATTTATGCTTACTCTTGAATAATCAACTGTCCAATGGAATATGATGATGTAATGTAACCGCCTACTCAAAAGAGTATATAAACTTGATGTGATTAAACAGCCGTGTGGCATGTTGCAGATACATAACCTGTCTCTGTGTTGATCTGTCACCTTGCCCGGGCAACAAGCTATCAATCTGGCTACCATCCGGTATATCTAAAGATCTCCCGTTGAGAGATAAAGATCAAACTCGTCATATGTATGTGTATACATGTATCCCTCAATATGTGTACACATGCAAACATTCGTAGGTTTTCTCATAAGTAACATGTTATGAGCATTGTATAGGTATTTATATAAGTGCCTCATATGTGTCTATGTAATATAAGAATAATTTTTTCTTTCTCTTTTTATTCTTTTACAGACCTAATCGCGGAAGGAAGGTACCCACTTTCGGTTCTGATCTTTTTCACTTGGTGGTGTTTTCCCCCCTTTTCTTTTTTCTTTCCCTCTATTTCTTGTTTTTATAACAATTTTACACATACATGCGATATAGACCTTCAGATTTGACCTGGCTCAGATATATGTAATATAATATACTTATAATTATACACATATTTTCCCCTTTTTTCATTATTTCTAGCGCTTGCGCTGTAGCGGTCATTATTTATACATTATCACTCCTCCTTGCCACACTTCCTGTTTCGGACTTGATTATGCCCCACTTCCATCCAGAGGGACGGTCTGCATACGCACGGTTGAACATTAAGCTTCTCTCACACACTTCCTTTTTACTCGTACAGATCATGCCCCACTTCCGTCCGGAGAGACGGTTTGCGCATGCGCGATATTGGCGCTATTGGACGCCAGTACCCCTCCAGCTGTAATGTATTTGTGTCATGAGTAGAATATAAAAGAGATACAAGTTCCAGCCCACACACATGCACACACTCCACAGGCAGCGGCGCAGTCCCAAGTTACCGCATTTCTCGTTCTAGGTTTGTAAAGATTAGCTATATACCGCTTATATTACAATATACTTACAATGCTTTCTTCTGTCATACTCTGGTTTTTACCTTATTTTTACCCTTTTTTTCTCCTCTTCTTTCTTAGAGCTTTTGAAACTTCAATATATAGCCACACAGGTACTTATATCCTTTTACTTGTTGCACATTTCCTCTATGGTACCTTTAAGCTGCGTTAGGCTGTATTTTATTTATGGTATTTGAGTAACTTCTCTCCCCACTTTTCCTCTTTTTTTACAGATTGTACTTATTGATTTATTGTGAGGATTTATTCTGATGATGGAGTCCTTACTCCTGAGAGGAAAAAATTCTTTTTCGTTATTTCTGTTCAATGTATTGCGCATATTGATTAGACGTCTTCTTTTTGTCATGATCCAGGTTGGATCTGACAGACAAATGTACAAGTAACCTTTTTTTTTTCCTTGAGCTGTGTCCTCGGCGTTGGTTTTGCCCCCGGTGGCCATTAGGGTCATTGCACTGTGGTGGTTTCAGTTCTAGTTTGCCCCCGGTGGCCGTTAGGGTCATTGCACACTGGTTACTTTGGTTTATTGAACGTTATTATTTAGCAGGTGTGATTGCTCTGGCTGACAAATAAAAGAGTGTCAGGTGTTGCAATCAGCGTGGGTGATATTGCTCAGTTGCAACCAAGCCTTGTTGAAGGAAGGAGCTGGAGGAGAGTCCCGGGCAGCTCAGTCAGAGTCCTGGAGTGGCAGCTATGGTGTCAGTGAGGAGTTCTTGCAAAGCTTGGTGGAGTGGCAGCTATGGTGTAAAGCTGCACTCATGATGCTGGACTTTGTTGCTGGAAAGCTACACTTGGATGCTGGACTTTATTTCTGGACTGCTGCACTCAGGTTCTGGACTCTGTAGCTCCAAGGCTGCACGCTGGTGTTGGACCCGGTGGGAGGAAAAGGTGCACTCAGGTGTTGGACTCTGTTGCTGGGAGCATAAGCAACAGAGCAAAGCTAAGTGGTGTTTCCCTGTTTTGTCACTTTTCTCAGTGTGTGTTTAGTGCAGTGGTGGGATTAGTTTCTGCACCGTCCACTTCACTAGTAAGGGATTGGCGCAGGGCGAGTTAGGGATTTTAGGTTCCTGATCGGCGCCCAGTGCGGAACCGGCCTAGGGTTCATGAGGAGTGCAGGGACACTGGCTCAGGGGAGTGCAGGAGGTCTCCACGTCCCCGTTCTCTATCGCAGGGCCCTCCATTGTATCGGATTCCCTGGTGTTTCCCTTTATTGTTTAAATTCACCCTCCTGGAGGCGGAGTATCCAGAGATACGTGTATACTGAAATTCGCCTGCTGGAGGCGGGGTATCCAGCTGGACTTCTATTATTTAAATTCGCCCTGCTGGAGGCGGTGTATCCAGGGTCACGCGTGTCATATAAATTCGCCCTGCTGGAGGCGGTGTGTCCAGCCACACGTGACCATGACACTTTCATTATAAACTTTTTTTCACTCGCACTAATATGTCAGTCAGTGATACTGTACTTATTTCATTTTGTGTCATTCTTAGACAGGATTCCTAATTTTACATTATTGTTATATTTTGTTTAGATAAATACCCTTGATAAAGGCCCGTTCGGCCGAAACGTTGGGCTCTGTGTGACTAATAAAATTTGCATATTCAAAAATCATTTTCTAAAGCCTGAGATTTTATGATAGTATTGATCACACGATTGTGATACGGCCTGACTACACCATCGATAAAGCTGCCATAGCCGGTGACTGAGAGGAATCTGTGACTTGTCTATATTTAGTGGTCAGTACTCACCCGACCGGTTATAAGCAGTAATCTCCTCTTTACATCTCTCATCACCCCTCACATATGTCTCTGTAGTATTAATATGGGTCAGATCTTCACCCTAAAATAAATATTGTAAAAGTCACAGATGGAGAAGTCCCATCTATGATCAGTTCTAATCCTGCCATCTCCACCGTTCTCACTACACAAGTATAAAACATATAATACTGGGGGATAAAACAAGACAGAGCACAAGACCTTCACAGCCATCTACACATCATAGGGGAGATCTCATGACACCTTCTCTCCATCTACCTGATGATCCTGAGGAACATTGGGATCTTCTTGTTTACAGTCCTGTGGAAGAAGAGGACGGGGACATCTCTCTGGTGTTGTCCTCTTACTGGATAGATCTGGAGGAAACACATACAGGGACTGAATTCATTCTTTACATACAGATAATTATAGGCCGTGTGTATTTAGCTCTGTCTATTACCTGGTGATGTGAGGGGCTGGGGAACCTCCATCATGACGTCCTTGTACAGATCTTTGTGTCCTTCTAAATACTCCCACTCCTCCATGGAGAAATAGACAGCGACATCCTGACACCTTATAGGAACCTGATACATACAATTATACCGTCATCCCCCCGATACCTTTATAGCATTACTGTATAATGTCCCAGCATTCCCAGCAGTGTCACCTCTCCAGTCAGTAGCTCAATCATCTTGTAGGTGAGTTCTAGGATCTTCTGGTCATTGACGTCCTCATGTATCAGTGGGTGAGGTGGAGGCCCCATGATTGGGTTCAGGGGTCTTCCCCATCCCTCAGACACAGGGTCCTGACAGCGCTCACTAGAGGTCTTCTTCACTACTGTGTAATCCTGGTTATGGAGAGACACATTAATAAATCTCACTACAGACATTTCCAGAGTCCTCACCTCTCCAGTTCTGTCCATCTGTTATTCCCATAGATAAGAATGATGTAATGTGACGTCATCAGAGTCTCTCACCTCTCCAGTAAGCCGGAAGAGGATCTCTACGGTGAGGTGTAATATCCTCTCCGCCATCTTGTCTCTGTCCATATCCATCTTTGATGGGTAAAACAGGAAAATTCTCTTATGTAGAAGATCTTCACTGAGAGGATCCGATATTGTAGAGACCTGAATGAGAAGATGAGCCGATGTAACATCATAAAAATCCTGTCTAATAATACAATTACTGGAGATAATAAGGGAAACATATGAGGAGATTTATTATTTTACAGTATTTAGTTTTCTTCTTTACATCTACTAATAAAACCTATATATTTAGGCCACAGACAACAAGCAGTTTCTCCCTCGGAGTCGGCAGCGGAATACGTTTCTCATAGACTCATCTTCCATAACGCTAATTCTCGTCTCATTACCGACACTGGAATCGGCATTAGCAATACTGCAGGAGATATTCATTACACGGGACAGGAGAAATAACTACTTCATGATGAGGACGACATCTTCATCTTCTACTACGGCTCTAGAAACATATTTGTCCAGAGTCCGTCACTGACTCCATCCCCACCGGCCGTCTATATGAAGGTTTCCCGTCTTCCCCGCACTGTAATCTTCTATCACGTTAGATCTCAGGTCTGAGTCACACACAGAAGTTTGAGGCTTTTACAAAAGCTTCTTGGCAAGAACAACAAGACAGGAGATATATGAGGCCAATGTCTCCATGTACAGTGATTTTTTTTAAGCATTTTCCTGTAGGATTCCGTATATTACATGAAAAACACACAAAAAAATAAATAAAATTGGGGATGGAGATACTGTGGAACATAATTCTGTGTGCGGGAACCAAAAAAGGGGCTCTATGGCATTAAGTATGGGGAAGAGTGAGAACTGATTATCTCCTGGTTTGGGTGGTAACATATTGTGTGTGGAGGATGGCGATACTGGGGGAACATTATACTGTATATGGGGGCAAGTAAGAGGCCCCGTACTATGAGAGTAATACAGGTTTCCTCGGTTCTCGTGTTTCATAGTTGGGTCGTTTGTATCAATCAGCGGAAAAGGAACAAAACCATTGTGATTCATATAAGGAGACAACACAGAACCCCCTAAATATAACATTTTATACCAACCCCACAATCTGTGACTCTTCAGGGTAAATCGCTCTCTCACCATTGGATTAGAGCTGATACTATGAAGCTAAAGAGACTAAAAAGATGTGGAGAATCCCCACCGACCTCCACCCGCAGAGCCGCACTCCACATAAAGAATAATGGAGCTTCCAGCACCGACCTCCACCCGCAGAGCCGCACTCCACATAGAGAATAATGGAGCCTCCAGCACCGACCTCCACCCGCAGAGCCGCACTCCACATAGAGAATAATGGAGCCTCCAGCACCGACCTCCACCCGCAGAGCCGCACTCCACATAGAGAATAATGGAGCCTCCAGCACCGACCTCCACCCGCAGAGCCGCACTCCACATAGAGAATAATGGAGCCTCCAGCACCGACCTCCACCCGCAGAGCCGCACTCCACATAGAGAATAATGGAGCCTCCAGCACCGACCTCCACCCGCAGAGCCGCACTCCACATAGAGAATAATGGAGCCTCCAGCACCGACCTCCACCCGCAGAGCCGCACTCCACAGAGAATAATGGAGCCTCCAGCACCGACCTCCACCCGCAGAGCCGCACTCCACATAGAGAATAATGGAGCCTCCAGCACCGACCTCCACCCGCACTCCACATAGAGAATAATGGAGCCTCCAGCACCGACCTCCACCCGCAGAGCCGCACTCCACATAGAGAATAATGGAGCCTCCAGCACCGACCTCCACCCGCAGAGCCGCACTCCACATAGAGAATAATGGAGCCTCCAGCACCGACCTCCACCCGCAGAGCCGCACTCCACATAGAGAATAATGGAGCCTCCAGCACCGACCTCCACCCGCAGAGCCGCACTCCACAGAGAATAATGGAGCCTCCAGCACCGACCTCCACCCGCAGAGCCGCACTCCACATAGAGAATAATGGAGCCTCCAGCACCGACCTCCACCCGCACTCCACATAGAGAATAATGGAGCCTCCAGCACCGACCTCCACCCGCAGAGCCGCACTCCACATAGAGAATAATGGAGCCTCCAGCACCGACCTCCACCCGCAGAGCCGCACTCCACATAGAGAATAATGGAGCCTCCAGCACCGACCTCCACCCGCAGAGCCGCACTCCACATAGAGAATAATGGAGCCTCCAGCACCGACCTCCACCCGCACTCCACATAGAGAATAATGGAGCCTCCAGCACCGACCTCCACCCGCAGAGCCACACTTCACATAGAGAATAATGGAGCCTCCAGCACCGACCTCCACCCGCAGAGCCGCACTCCACATAGAGAGTAATGGAGCCTCCAGCACCGACCTCCACCCGCAGAGCCGCACTGCACATCGAGAATAATGGAGCCTCCAGCACCGACCTCCACCCGCAGAGCCGCACTCCACATAGAGAATAATGGAGCCTCCAGCACCGACCTCCACCCGCAGAGCCGCACTCCACATATATGGCTGCTCAGTGCGCACAGGACCTGTGATGAGGTCACAGGAGGGGAGGAGTCAGGGGTCACATGATCAGGGGCCTCAGTGTATGCAGGACTCTGCTGTGCTGGTTGTCTTGGTGCTGGATGAGGGGAAGTTTCTTTGTGGGGTCAGGAGGGGCTTACAGGGTGGATGTAGCAGAGCCGTGTGTGTACGAGACGTACGGAGCCGAGTCGCATGTGTACGAGGTGTACGGAGAGGAGCCGTGTTCGGAGTGGAGCTGCGTGTCTGTCCGGATGAACCCTCTGGAAAAGTTCTCCTGAATATACTCCGACATGGCCTGAGTCTCCTCTGGAGATAAAGGGTAGATCCTTTTCCTGGGCAGCGAGGAACCTGGAACAAGCTTGATCGGGCAATCATACGAGCGGTGTGGAGGAAGGACCTCAGCCTCCTTCTTATTGAAGACGTCCGTATAGCCCCAATAAGCCGAAGGGAGACCTGCGGGAGCAGAGGTCAACTGTGGGAGATTAACAGGACGAATTGGCTGCATACACTGCTTCTGGCAGGAGGATCCCCCAACGTAGCACATCACCCGAGCACCAATCAAGGATAGGTTCATAGGACCAGAGCCAAGGCAACACAAGCAACAGTGCGTGTGAGAGGTTCGGTAGTACGTACAAGGCAATGCTCTCCTAATGAAGGGCCCCAATCTGTAGTACTATTTCTTCGGTCACCATGGTGACGAGCTCTGGCAAAGGTCTTCCATCCACCGATGCAATCAAACGTGGTCTGTCCAGGGAAACAACAAGAATCTGAAGCCTCCTGACAGTCTTGAGACTACTTTAATAAAGTTGCCTGCCGCACCCGAATCCACATAGGCCACCTCGGAGTAACGTCTCTGTTCCAGGTATATCAAAACGTAAAAAGTCAAGGGAGATGAGGAATCAGGAACTCCTAAGAAGGCCTCCCCTACCTGTCCTAGAGGAAGAAGTAAACCAGCCTCTCTGGAAGCCTTGCAGGATCGTTCCTGGGAACGCAAATCTATGCATGTGGCCAGGGAGATTAGATCCTCCAAGGAGGTTGAAGTATCTCGCCCCGCGAGCTCATCCTTAATCCAGCCTGACAGCCCATGCCAGAAAGCACCAACCAGAGCCTCATTATTCCATCCCAACTCGGAGGCTAGGATGCGGAAGCGAATGGCGCACTGAGCTACTGACAGGGAACCTTGGCGAAGGTTGAAAAGGGACCCAGTCATGGAGGCCAGCCATCCCGGTTCATCGAAGACCCTGCGAAAAGTCTCCAAAAAAGCTGCCAATTGGGAGACAATGGGGTCATCACGCTCCCACAGGGGCTTCACCCAAGCCAAGGCCTCTCCCTCTGGAAGAGATAAAATGAAAGCCACCTTTGCCCGGTCGGTGGGATACCACAGGGGCAGGAGTTCAAAATGGATGCTGCACTGAGTCAAAAAAACCCTGCACAGATTGGGAAAACTTAGGTGGCTTGCAAGCACGAGGCGGGAAATGTGGCAAGGACACAGAGCCAAAGCCACGGGCTGTTACCTGTACGGAAGCCGCGGAAAACATGGTGCCAGCGGGGTCTATGGCCTGGTTATTCTGTAACGCCTCAGGGAGGCGAGCAATAAGAGTAGACTCTCTGGACTGTGGAACAGATAGCTCCAGGGCGAGCTGACCTAGTGAAGACTGACCCCTATACAGAGATCATCAGGGACAGGCCCAGGGATCTCTAATTCTGTGACGACTCCTGGAGTGGACCTTCTGGGTCGTGACACCAACCCACCTAGGGCGAGCTGACCTAGTGAGGACCACTCCCTATACAGGAAGTGTCAGGGGCAAGCCTAAGGGGGTGAGCTACCACGACAGCTGGAACCAGGTGGCCGGCTCACAGGAGACACGAGTGATGTGTCTAGCAACAGGGAATGTGCAGAGTACAAGAGTGTGCATAGCGTGGACATAGGGACACGCAGGGTATAGGACAAAACAGGGCGAGTGTACGGGAGCACGGAGAGTACAGGACAATACAAAGTATGTACATGGTAGTACGCTAGATACAGGATAGTGCAAGGTGGGTACACGAGAGTACGTATGGCGTGCACAGACAAGCACGCCCAGGTGCTAGCAAAGCAGGGCGCGAGCGAAGGAGCACGTCTGAGTACAGAGTTAGACAAAGCGTGCGCAGAGGGCACGCCTGAGTGCAAGGTTAGACAGTGGGTGTGCTGAGAAGCACGACATGGAGAAGGTAGGAGCTGAGCGTGTGCAAAGGAGTATGACAGAGCAGAGACAGATGCACACTAGCAACGTTGTGCATCCATGGAACTAAGTATGAGAGGCGCGTGTGCGGACCCGATGGGAACACCGGAGCAGCGCAGCGCCAGACATGGTGACACCGGGCGTGGGGTCCTGCCCCCAGGTGAGAGCGGCGTGACTGGCGGTGTGACAAATACCACGTTAGCTGATACCAAGAGGGGGGGCTCAGATAGCGGGAGACACATGGGATAGAAGGGAAACGTAGAAGACTGACGAACACCAGAGCATTAGAGACAGACATACAGAACGGAGTACAGGAGTATGGATGTGCAGAGCAGTGCACAGGGTACAGAGAAGTAGAGCAGGATACAGGAATACAGACGTGCAGAGCAGGGTAAAGGAGTACGGACGCGCAGGGTAGAGCACACAGAGTATAGACATGGGCCTGAGTACAGGCAGATATGTACGCCTGTCCAGGAGCGTGATGCCGGGAGCCATGAAGCAAGCAGGAGGGCGGCAATTATGAGAAGGTGGGAGGCGCCAAACCTGGACCTGCAACACCCATCGGACCAGACTGCCCCCGGATAAGTATAATAAAACTTATTTATCTTATCTTTCTGGTCGGATTGGGGGCTTATCTACAGTATTATAGAATGCCAGATATGGCGGTGGCCATATCTGATATCGGCCAAACCTGGTGACAGGTTCCCTTTAATTCCAGTGAGATCATGTAATCCTGTGGTAAGGAGAGCAGAAGAGCTGATTAACTTGCGTAAAAAGTGTTACACAATAGGCTGCCAACGATCTGTAGCATAGGATGGAGAACAAGAAATTGTATTCGCCATGAATGGATGAATAATTCCAAGTGGCAGCCAACTTGGGAACCGCTATGTATACTGAAAAGATAGAACAACTATTTCAGCTGTGAAGGTAGATAGTTCTGAGCTGTGAAAGTGTCCAGTATTGAGATCATGGTAACGACCGTGCCGCGTGCCAGTGGGGTCCGATAGCCGAGGACAAGCAGGTCAAGAGGCGTGGTCCAAAGAAGCGTGCGCTCCATTATCGCAAGCCCGGATATATAATGTGCCGTCAGTAAAGAGAATGGCCAAGAGAATGAATAATGGGTGCTGGACCGAATACAGTGGGTACGAAAAATATTCAGACCCCTTTATATTTTTCACTCTTTGTTTCATTGCAGCCATTTAGAAAATTCAAAAAAGTTCATTATTTCTCATTAATGTACAATCTGCAGATCATTTTGACTGAAAAAAAAACAGAAATGTAGAAATTTTGCAAATTTATTACAAAAGAAAAACTGAAATATCACATGGTTATAAGTATTCAGACCCTCTGGTCAGACACTCATATTTAATTCACATGCTGTCCATTTCCTTGTGATCTTCCTTGAATCGATTCTTCATTGTAGTCCAGCTGTATTTAATTAAACTGATAGGACTTGATTTGCAAAGGCACACACCTGCCTATATAAAACCTCACAGTGCATGTCAGACCAAATGAGAATCATGAGGTCAAAGGAACTTGCCAAGGAGCTCAGAGACAGAATTGTGTTGAGTCACAGATCTGGCCAAGGTTACAAAAGAATTTCTGCAGTACTCAAGGTTCCTAAGAACACAGTAGCCTCCATAATCCTTAAATGGAAGAAGTTTGGAACCAGGAGAAGTCTTCCTAGACCTGGCCGTCCAGCCAAACTAAGCAATCGTTGGAGAAGAGCCTTGGTGAGAGAGGTAGAAGAAGAACCCCAAGATCACTGTGGCTGAGCTCCACAGATGCAGTAGGGAGATGGGAGGAAGTTACACAAAGTTAAATATTACTGCAGCCGTCCACCAGTCGGGCCTTTATGGCAGAGTGGCCTGACAGAATCCCCTCCTCAGTGCAAGACATATGAAAACCCGCATTGATTTTGCTAAAAAACATGAAGGACTCAGAGACTATGAGAAATAAGATTATCTGGTCTGATGAGACGAAGATAGACCTTTTTGGTGATAATTCTAAGCGGTACCTGTTGTGAGTTCATTTTCCCCTTCACTACTGAGGCCCGAGGAACTCCCTCTTCTGGTAAAGAAAGGTAGTGAGCCTGATTATCAAACACCTGAGCCTGATTTTGATGACTGGCTGAGTGGAGTTACTGACTGGATATAAGGCTGCCGACGCCCTTCTGCCCTGCGGGTGATTTCTCTGTGGACTTCTAAGATACCAGTCTGATTCCTGCTCCTCTAAAGCTAAGTTTTCTGCTTTGCCTTTTAGCATTTGTGTTTTGTTTTTGTTTGCCCTGCTTTTCTGGATTCTGCCATTCCCTGCTGGGGTAAGCTGAATCTCCGTTTGCCTTTTGCTCTGTCTTCAGAATATTCCTGAGTAATGACATAGCCTTTTTGAAGCCTAGCGTCTTCAGGGCCTTTTTCACTGTCAGTTTGTTGGCTCTTATTTTCATAGGGTTTTTCATGGATTGCAGACAGCAGCCTTCCTGTCCTTTCCTATCTAGTTAAGCTTGGGCCCCGTCTTTGCTCAGTCTATCTTTCTGTCTGTGTTGTGTTCTTTCTTCTTGCTTCACCGTCATTATATGTGGGGGGCTGCCTTTTGCTTTGGGGTCTGCTCTGGGGCAGTTTAGATTTCCCTTTCTGTCTTTAGGCTATTTAGTCCTCCGGCTGTGATCGAGGGGCCTAGGGCATCGTAGGAGCCCCCCACGGCTACTGCTAGTTGTGCTGATAGGTTCAGGGGTTTTCAATCCGATAGCTGCCAAAAGACAGAAAGGGAAATCTAAACTGCCCCAGAGCAGACCCCAAAGCAAAAGGCAGCCCCCCACATATAATGACGGTGAAGCAAGAAGAATGTGTTGTGTTCTTTCTTCTTGCTTCACCGTCATTATATGTGGGGGGGCTGCCTTTTGCTTTGGGGTCTGCTCTGGGGCAGTTTAGGTTTCCCTTTCTGTCTTTAGGCTATTTAGTCCTCCGGCTGTGATCAAGGGGCCTAGGGCATCGTAGGAGCCCCCCACGGCTACTGCTAGTTGTGCTGATAGGTTCAGGGGTCTGCAATCCGATAGCTGCCAACCTCTCTGGTTTTCTGGACTTAGCTAGCATTTCTATTTTTGCCTCCTACGGTGACTCAATCATAACTCAGAACACAGCAAGTGTAGGGAGAGTGTGAGCAGCTGCTAGGGAGAGTTGTGTTTGTTTCATAAAATCATCCAGAAAACTAGAGAGGTTGGCAGCTATCGGATTGCAGACCCCTGAACCTATCAGCACAACTAGCAGTAGCCGTGGGGGGCTCCTACGATGCCCTAGGCCCCTCGATCACGGCCGGAGGACTAAATAGCCTAAAGACAGAAAGGGAAATCTAAACTGCCCCAGAGCAGACCCGAAAGCAAAAGGCAGCCCCCCACATATATGACGGTGAAGCAAGAAGAAAAAACACAACACAGACAGAAAGATAGACTGAGCAAAGACGGGGCCCAAGCTTAACTAGATAGGAAAGGACAAGAAGGCTGCTGTCTGAAATCCGTGAAAAACCCTATGAAAATAAGAGCCAACAAACTGACAGTGAAAAAGGCCCTGAAGACGCTAGGCTTCAAATAGGCTATGTCAGTACTCAGGAATATTCTGAAGACAGAGCAACAGGCAAAAGGAGATTCAGCTCACCTGAGCAGGGAATGGCAGAATCCAGAAAAGCAGGGCAAACAAAAACAAAACACAAATGCTAAAAGACAAAGCAGAAAACTTAGCTTTAGAGGAGCAGGAATCAGACTGGTATCCTAGAAGTCCACAGAGAAATCACCCGCCGGGCAGAAGGGCGTCGGCAGCCTTATATCCAGTCAGTAACTCCACTCAGCCAGTCATCAAAATCAGGCTCAGGTGTTTGATAATCAGGCTCACTACCTTTCTTTACCAGAAGAGGGAGTTCCTCGGGCCTCAGTAGTGAAGGGGAAAATGAACTCACAACAGGTACCTGTGTAAAAAAACAGGCACTGCTCATCACCTGCCCAATACAATCCTAACAGTGAAACATGGTGGTGGCTGCATCATGCTATGGGGGTGTTTTTCAGCTGCAGGGACTGGATGACTGGTTGACATTGAAGGAAACTTGAATACGGCCAAGTAGAGAGATATCCTGGATGAAAACCTCTTCCAGAGTGCTTTGGACCTCAGAATTGGTGAAAGGTTCACCTTCCAACAAGACAATGACCCTAAGCACACAGCTAAAATAGGAAAGGAGTGACTTCAGAACAACTCTGTGACCATTCTTGACTGACCCAGACAGAGCCCGGACTTAAACCCAATTGAGCATCTCTGGAGGACCTGAAAATGTCTGTCCACCAAAGATCACCTTCCAAGCTGACGGAACTGGTGTGGATCTGCAAGGAAGAATGGCAGAGGATCCCCAAATCCAGGGGTGAAAAATTTTTTGCATCATTCCCAAGAAGACTCATGGCTGTACTAGCTCAAAAGGATGCCTCTACTCAATACTGAGCAAAAGGTCTGAATACTTTCTGTACCCACTGTATGTATGGAGATAAACATGAAAAAGGAAGCATTATACCTATAGAGGGTGGAGTGGTGAAGAAAGTGTTTCCTCTATGAACAACCTATTAATGTGTGTGAATATTAGCGGTGAGCTGTAAAGTGTTAAAGTGTGGATAAACACTTAAGAAAAATGAAAATAAGGGACTAGTGCATGCAATATTACTGTGCAAAAATGGAAATAATAAAAGTGCGGATGTGCTGCTAAGTACTAAACTGAAAATTATCCCAATTGTAAAAGATGTTTTTTGCTGTTAATGTGAACAGTTAAGCAAGTTAAAGATTAAGAGATGTCTAAAAGGTCTAAAGTTAAAGATGACACATTTCCTTTATATTTTAGGCAAATATATATATATATATATATATATATATATATATATATATATATATACAGTACAGGCCAAAAGTTTGGACACACCTTCTCATTCAAAGAGTTTTCTTTATTTTCATGACTATGAAAATTGTAGATTCACTCTGAAGGCATCAAAACTATGAATTAACACATGTGGAATTATATAATTAGCAAAAAAGTGTGAAACAACTGAAAATATGTCTTATATTCTAGGTTCTTCAAAGTAGCCACCTTTTGCTTTGATTACTTCTTTGCACATTCTTGGCATTCTCTTGATGAGCTTCAAGAGGTAGTCACCGGAAATGGTTTTCCAACAGTCTTGAAGGAGTTCCCAGAGATGCTTAGCACTTGATGGCCCTTTTGCCTTCACTCTGCGGTCCAGCTCACCCCAAACCATCTCGATTGGGTTCAGGTCTGGTGACTGTGGAGGCCAGGTCATCTGGCGTAGCACCCCATCACTCTCCTTCTTGGTCAAATAGCCCTTACACAGCCTGGAGGTGTGTTTGGGGTCATTGTACTGTTGAAAAATAAATGATGGTCCAACTAAACACAAACCGGATGGAATAGCATGCCGCTGCAAGATGCTGTGGTAGCCATGCTGGTTCAGTATGCCTTCTATTTTGAATAAATCCCCAACAGTGCCACCAGCAAAGCACCCCCACACCATCACACCTCCTCCTCCATGCTTCACGGTGGGAACCAGGCATGTAGAGTCCATCCGTTCACCTTTTCTGCGTCGTTGGAACCAAAGATCTCAAATTTGGACTCATCAGACCAAAGCACAGATTTCCACTGGTCTAATGTCCATTCCTTGTGTTCTTTAGCCCAAACAAGTCTCTTCTGCTTGTTGCCTGTCCTTAGCAGTGGTTTCCTAGCAGCTATTTTACCATGAAGGCCTGCTGCACAAAGTCTCCTCTTAACAGTTGTTGTAGAGATGTGTCTGCTGCTAGAACTCTGTGTGGCATTGACCTGGTCTCTAATCTGAGCTGCTGTTAACCTGCGATTTCTGAGGCTGGTGACTCGGATTAACTTATCCTCCGCAGCAGAGATGACTCTTGGTCTTCCTTTCCTGGGGAAGTCCTCATGTGAGTCAGTTTCTTTGTAGCGCTTGATGGTTTTTGCCACTGCACTTGGGGACACTTTCAAAGTTTTCCCAATTTTTCGGACTGACTGACCTTCATTTCTTAAAGTAATGATGGCCACTCGTTTTTCTTTACTTAGCTGCTTTTTTCTTGCCATAATACAAATTCTAACAGTCTATTCAGTAGGAATATAAGCTGTGTATCCACCAGACTTCTGCACAACACAACTGATGGTCCCAACCCCATTTATAAGGCAAGAAATCCCACTTATTTAACCTGACGGCACACCTGTGAAGTGAAAACCATTCCCGGTGACTACCTCTTGAAGCTCATCAAGAGAATGCCAAGAGTGTGCAAAGCAGTAATCAAAGCAAAAGGTGGCTACTTTTGAAGAACCTAGAATATAAGACATATTTTCAGTTGTTTCACACTTTTTTGTTAATGATATACACTCACTGGCCACTTTATTAGGTACACCATGCTAGTAACGGGTTGGACCCCCTTTTGCCTTCAGAACTGCCTCAATTCTTCGTGGCAGAGATTCAACAAGGTGCTGGAAGCATTCCTCAGAGATTTTGGACCATATTGACATGATGGCATCACACAGTTGGCGCAGATTTGTCGGCTGCACATCCCTGATGCGAATCTCCCGTTCCACCACATCCCAAAGATGCTCTATTGGATTGAGATCTGGTGACTGAGGAGGCCATTTGAGTACAGTGAACTCATTGTCATGTTCAAGAAACCAATCTGAGATGATTCGAGCTTTATGACATGGCGCATTATCCTGCTGAAAGTAGCCATCAGATGCCTGTTCTTAGCTGAGAGGAGTGGTACCCAGTGTGGTCTTCTGCTGCTGTAGCCCATCTGCCTCAAAGTTCGACGCACTGTGCGTTCAGAGATGCTCTTCTGCCTACCTTGGTTGTAACGGGTGGCAATTTGAGTCACTGTTGCCTTTCTATCAGCTCGAACCAGTATGCCCATTCTCCTCTGATCTCTGGCATCAACAAGGCATTTCCGGCCACAGAACTGCCGCTCACTGGTTTTTTTTTCTTTTTCGGACCATTCTCTGTAAACCCTAGAGATGGTTGTGCGTGAAAATCCCAGTAGATCAGCAGTTTCTGAAATACTCAGACCAGCCCTTCTGGCACCAACAATCATGCCACGTTCAAAGGCACTCAAATCACCTTTCTTCCCCATACTGATGCTCGGTTTGAACTGCAGGAGATTGTCTTGACCATGTCTACATGCCTAAATGCACTGAGTTGCCGCCATGTGATTGGCTGATTAGAAATTAAGTCTTAACACACAGTTGGACAGGTGTACCTAATAAAGTGGCCAGTGAGTGTAATTCCACATGTGTTAATTCATAGTTTTGATGCCTTCAGAGTGAATCTACAATTTTCATAGTCATGAAAATAAAGAAAACTCTTTTGAATGAGAAGGTGTGTCCAAACTTTTGGTCTGTACCATATATATATATATATATATATATATATATATAGGCATTTTTACACTTTAAAAAGTAGAAAAAGGAAAACGGGGTGATAAAAAGTTTGGGCACGCTTGGAGATTTGTGTGCGCAGATAACTTAGACCCAGGTTTCACACCTTAATTAGCCTGTTAGGGTTGTGGCTTGTTCACCATCATTGTTATCCAGGTGATGCAAGTTTCCCAGCTTTGTAAAAAAAACCCAGCCTCCTCTAACCTTGTGCCAAAAAATAGCAGCCGTGGGTTCTAAGCAGCTGCCTAGCACTCTGAAAATGAAAATGGTGGAGGCCCACAAATCGGGAGAAGGCTGTAAGAAGATAGCAAAGCGTTTTCTTTAAGTTGCCCTTTCCTCAGTTCAAAATGTAATTAAGACATGGTAGTTATCAGGAACAGTAGAGGTCAAGATAAGGTCTGGAAGACCAAGCAATATATTTCTAATAATAATGCGCCAATATAGGAGAATCTCCACATACCTTCACCTGCAGAGCCGCACACATGTATGGCTGTTCTGTGCGCACAGGACTTGTGATGAGGTCAAAGGAGGGGAGGAGTCAGGGGTCACATGATCAGGGGCCTCAGTGTATGCAGGACTCTGCTGTGTTGGTTGTCATGGTACTGGATGAGGGGAAGTTTATGTGGGGGGGTCAGGAGGGATTGAGGGTGTGTGCACACGCTGCAGTTTCTGCTGCATTGTACAGTACCATTAAAATCAATGAAAAACAAAAACCGCTGTGGATATGCTGCGGATTTTTCCACGCGGATTTGCTGCGGTTTCAATTCCGCAGCATGTCAATTCTTTGTGCGGAATCCACAGCAGTTTTAAACCTGCTCCATTGTACAGGTGTCAAACCGAAGGGCAAAACCGCAGGCTAATCCACACGGAAAAATCTGCAGCACTATCCGCAGTGTGTGCACTTACCCTTACAGTGTGGAAATAGCAGAGCCGTGTGTGTACGAAATGTACGGAGCGGAACAGTGTGTACTAGGTGTACGTAGTAGAGCCGCATGTGTACGAGGTGTATGGAGCGCAGCCGTGTGTGAACGAGGTGAACGGAGCAGAGCCGTGTGTGTACGAGGTGTTCGGAGCGGAGCCGTGTGTGAAGGAGGTGTTCGGAGTGGAGCCGCGTGTGTACGAGGTGTACGGAGAGGAGCCGCGTGTGTACGGAGCAGAGTTGCGTGTGTACGGAGCGGAGCCGTGTGTGTATAAGGTCTACGGAGCAGAGCCGTGTGTATACAAGGTGTATGGAGCGGAGCCGTGTGTATACAAGGTGTACGGAGCAGAGCCATGTGTGTATAAGGTGTACGGAGCGGAGCCGTGTGTACGAGGTGTACGGAGGGGAGTCGTGTGTGTACAAAGTGTGCGGAGGGTCCACTCATTCAAGAAAAACGACTCAGCGTAAGCTGATGCTCGTCACATATATATATATATATATATTGTATATAGCCATTTTTTACATTTTAAAAACTACAAAAAGGAAAAGGGGGTGAAGAAAAAGTTTGGACACCCTTGTAGATTTGTGTGCCCAGATAACTTAGACCCAGGTTTCACACCTTAATTAGTCTGTTAGGGTTATGGCTTGTTCACTATCATTGTTATCCAGGTGATGCAAATTTCCCAGCTTTGTAAAAAGCCCAGCCTCCTCTAACCTTGTGCCAAAAAATAGCAGCCATGGGTTCTAAGCAGCTGCCTAGCACTCTGAAAATGAAAATGGTGGAGGCCCACAAATAGGGAGAAGGATATAAGAAGATAGCAAAGTGTTTTCTTCAAGTTGCCCTTTCCTCAGTTCAAAATGTAATTAATAGAGATGAGCGACTTTGCCTTTTTTCGGGTCGAATCAGGTTTAATGAAACCCAACTTTCTCAAAAGTCGGGTCGACCGAAATCGGCCGACTATAGGGAAAAGTCGGGGTCTGACTGAAACACGAATCCCAATGCAAGTCAATGGGGAAGCATAGTCGGCAGGGAGTGGAGGACAGTAAACACACCTACAGTGCCCATTTCAATGCCAAATACATCAGTTCATATTACTGAAGCTCGTCAACCTTAATTTACTTCATAATAATAGTTACGCATTGAAAACTGGGGGTTATTTGGCTAAAGTTGTGAGGGGGTAGGGCTGGCACCAGGTTTTCATGTGCCCTTGGCCAAAGAGTGTCAGTGCGCCCTTTTAACACATCCCACAATTCATAATGCTCCGATACGGCACAGAAATATAGGTATAGTACAATGAAAAATACTTCACTGCTTACATGACATGACTAATATTATCTATTTTAAATTCTACAATAGCTCAAAAAACGGACAGTATATTACTCCATACAATATTATGGCCACCACCTAGTGCGCCATACAGAATAATGAGCCCCATATATTTCTCCATACAGAATAATTGGTCACATATAATGTTCCATACAGTATATGATGAGATCCACATAATGCTACAGTATAGGTTGGTCCCCGACTCCCCATGCATGATGCTCCACTGTGTTATGAGCCCAAATAATGCTCAATATATAATGGGCCCCATTTCTAATGCTCCAGTGTATAATGGGCATCGTAAATGCTGCTCCAGTGTCTGATGTCCCCCATTTGGAATGCTCCAGTATATGTTGGTCCCCATGGACGATGCTCCAGTGTGTTATGGGCCCAAATAATACTCCATATATAATGGGCCCCATTTCTAATCATCCAGTGTATAATGGGCCCCGTAAATGCTGCTCCAGTGTCTGAAGTCCCCCATTTGGAATGCTCCAGTATATGATGGGCCAAATGGATGATGCTCTAGTGTATGATGGGCCCCATATCTCATTCTCCAGTGTATATTGCTCCCCAAAAAATGCTCCCAACATTTAAATAAATTAAATACCTCTCCTCGCTGGGCACTGCTGTACTCTGGACTCCTCAGCATTCCCATCTTCAAGCTCTCTGCACTTGTACTGTTTCGGTAGAGGGCATACAGACGTGATGTCAACGCGCTCTCTAACCTGAATGTCACTGTCAGGAAACGTGGAAGACGTCACGGTGGTGGAGCAGGGAGAGTTAAGTATTGCAAGTGCTGTGGCCCTGAGCAAGCATGGGGCGGCCCACTCGTGGGTGACGGCACTGGCACAGGGCCCCACATATTACAAAGGTATGTCTGACGGCGAGTGGGCCCTCCCACCGGCAGAGACACTTTTGCATGCCATGAGGGGCCCTAATACACTGCCGTCGCCCACGAGTAGGACCCCCCACCTGCTCAGGGAACCGCCACTTTTATCTGCACCTTCCTCTGTGTCACCGTGTAAGGTGGAATAGTATGCGGGAAGGGGCACCTGAGTTTCATCAGTGTCACATTCTGGCTCTAGAGTGCAAGAGGAATGTAGTGCTGTGGGTGAATGTACCAGCGGAATCATCTAGCAGTGGCTGTGCATCAGTGCACTCCATCTCTGATTCATGTTGGACTGGGGAATTCAGGATTTCACTTGATACAACAGGCATGGCATGACAAAAGAGCTCCATGGAGTAATCTGAATTGTGGGCTGCCGCATCCTGTACTTTGGGTGGGGGGTGAAGGAGACAAGGAAAGGGATGGTTCCTGACCAGAAGCTTGCACTGACGACTCAGTGCTTGCATTTTTGTAAACTTCAGAAGAGGAGGTGATAGAGCTGGTGGCTGTTTCGGCAATGTAAGGCAAAACCAGTTCCTGATGCTCTGGCTTTAAAAGCAGTTTACCTACTCCCAGAAAAGGGAGCCTTAAAGGCCTTCTTGTGCCAGACGTTGACGCAGGCTCAACACCTCCTGCCTTAGCTGCTATTGTGCTTTTGGCACTACCAGCAGATGCACCACCACCATTAGTACCAGCTGGCCCCTCCACACCCACGTCCGCGGCCTCTTCCACCATACTTAATAATTTTTGTGAAAATGGACTCAAAACACAAGTAAATATATGGTACTGTATCAGAAGTGGACAGCTCTATACAGTCTAGGGATAATTGTAAATCTCCGTATATATTTCATGAGTCAGACACAGACGGTCCAGGCTCAGTATGGATTAGACAATAATATAAAAATTTGCAAAAGGGTACAGTATCACTAGATACAAGGTATCTATAGTATAGTTTAAACATAATGAATATCCGTAAACATTTCTGGAGGCAAACACAGACGCTCTCAGGCCCAGTATGGATCCGACAACAATATAGAACATTGAGAAAGGGTACTATGGTGCCCCTGAGGGTACAGTCGCCACAGAGGTACTGCACCTCATCCAAAGGTGTGGTATCCCACCCTCAGGTAAAGAGGGATCACCACTCAGGACTCCTAACCCTGCACTCAACACACACACTAGATTGTCAGGGCATCTGGGTGTACCCGGCGGGAGAATGGCCTCATCCCAGACTGACTAGGAAAGGGTGTTGGGGGTTAGTGTGGAAGGTAGGTACAGTGGGAGGAGCTTAGGTAGTGGAGTGATTGTGGCCATCCAATGAGAGAGCGCAAGGTGACAGTTGGTGGGTGTAGCTAGTCTGAGGTAAATGGATCTTTCTAGAGAGTTGTCAGTTGGTGACAGGACAGAGTAAGAGCAGGATTGCTGTGAGAGGGCTGAGGGTCAGAGAAGAGAGAAACATTTTGTCCAAGCTCCTAGACTGGAAGGAAGGGGTCATTGGGGCACGGGAAGTGCAATAACCCACCTGTGAAGCCCGTTTCTGGACAAGGAAGGACCAGGCCTCGTTCGGGAAGGTGGCTCCTAAAGGTAGTGGAGAAATACAGGGCTCAGCTAGAAAGACGGAGGCAGAGGTAACTTTAAGCGCCTCAGTCGCAGCCGCATTCAAAACTCAAAAAGGCAGCAGTTGGAATAAAGGACCCCGGGGCCTGACCCACGTTGCCCGGTGTGATCCGTGGCTGCCGGCTTGGGACACTGTTTGCAAAGGCACACAGCAGGAAGGAAGGGAGCGATCAGCGCAGAGACACGGCCTAGAAAGGATACACAAGGAGTAGTCTTGAACAGGTGTTCCTGATCTACCTTGGAGTTTGGCGGACCCATCCCTCAGAGGACACAGTACCAAGCGGGTCATCTTGCGTACAAAACTTTTGAGGAAAAACTCAGAAACTGCACCCAACTATGTCCTTGTTGTCTTTTACAACTCGCCTGCTACACAAGGTACACTCACCATCACAGTCAACGGCTCACAAGCACCATCTCAACTGCCCTGGAATACAGCTGTGCCCGTGGAGAGCTTCATCATCTTGGATGCTTTAACAACGTCCCAGAGGATATGCATTGCAGCGTCGGCTACCCTAGCTGAGCACCACAGGTGGCGTCATGATCCCCGTTTTCCAAATTAATTATCATACCATCTTCCCCCTCATCTGAACGGTCATCTTCTTTATTGGACACCCAGGGCCACGTACTGGGTCCCAATCACCACCGTGACATACTTCACCCTTAAAAGAGCCTGAAAGGCCTGGTACTGAGTAACCCCCGGCCCTGCATGGCATTTCATTTTAACACCAGATAAAAGGGCTATATAGTATAGTTTCAACATTCTAAATCTACGTTTATATTTTTGGAGGCAGACACAGACGCTCTAAGTCCCAGTATGCATTAGCCAAGAATATAAAAAGTACAAAAAGGGTACTGTTTCACCAGATACAAGGTAGATATAGTATTGTTTAAATATTGCAAATCTCCCTATTTATTTCAGGAGGCAGACACAGACGGTCTCAGCGTCAGTATGGATTACACAATATAAAAAGCAGTAAAAGGGTAATGGATCAGAAGCGTACAGCTGTATACGGTGTAGGGGGCATTGTAAATCTCAGTATATATTTCCAGAGTCAGAAACAGACTGTCACTGGCTCAGTATGGATTAGACCACAATATTAAAAGCATTAAATGGGTAAGGTATCACAAGCGTACAGCTGTATACAGTGTTGGGGAATCTTAAATGTACAAATATATTTCTGGAGTTACAGACAGACGTTCACAGGCTCAGTATGGATTACACAAGAATATAAAAATGAGAAAAAGGGAAATGTATTCGAAACGTACACCATTATACAGTGTTGGGGTACTTTGAAATCTTCGTATATATTTCAGTCTCAGTAAGCCAGTCCAGACTCTCCGCTACAAGAAGCTAGATGGATAAAAGTACAGACGGAAAGGCGAGTGATTTCAGAAAAGTTTGAATTACTAATCACGGGAAAACCTCCCGGGAGAATTAGCAGAGGCGATGCTGACCCTCAATTACTTTTAATGTGGATACAGCTAAAACGGAAATTAGTGAAGAAAGGGTTGCTGTATCGCAGTAGCGTCGATCCCATCACCGTTACTCGTCTCCATCACATTGTGATCGCAGGGAGAGCTGAAGACATGGTCCTCACTGCCTATTATGATCTGTCTGGTCACTTTGGAGTGCAAAACACAGAAGACACAGGCCGTAGGGGATTCTATTGGATTGACATGAGAGGAGACATTGAAAAATGGTGGAAGGAATGTCACACGTCTATGACTTTAAAAAATGTGAAAGGTGGTCATAAAGCACCACTGCAGCTGATTGTGAGTTGACATCCATTACAAATGGTAGCCATTGATCATCTGAAGGTAGAGGCCAGCAGGACAGGACATAGCTACATCTTAACCATCATCGATCAGTACACCAAATTTGTAGTGGACGTCCCTGTGAAGGATTTAAGTGGCCAGACTACACATCGGTGGAGCAGGGAGAGGTAAGTATTGCAAGTGCTGTGTCCCTGAGCAAGCAGGGTGGTCCCAGTCAAGGGTGCCGTTACTGGCATTCAAAGCCAGTGTAAGCGGATGAGAGGATGAGTACTTTCTTGTCCTGAGAGTGTCTGGTAGGGTGAGCTGGACTTGAGAGCTGCATATGGGGGAACTAGCGTTGGACCGGATGGACTGAAAAGGGGTTGGTGAGGGTGTTGATGGCCTAGATTCAGTGTTTCCTGGCGAAAATATTGTGATTCACTGACTGCTTTGGCCTTGCGACGACACCGCAACATTTCTTGATGGTGGTGTGCTTGACGGTGGCCTTACAGTGGGTGAAGCGATGGAGCATTGCCGACTACCTTCAGTCGGAGCAGATGCACATGTGCTACCTGAGGTTTTGTAGTCCGTCCACGCTTCCAAGTGCATGTTGATTAAATGTCTAAGCATGCAACTGGTATTCAAACTTCTTAGATTTTTCCCTCTGCTAAAGGTCCTTCGGCACTTCTTACAGATAACCTTTGCGTCATCAGTAGGATTTTGTTCAAAAAGTGCCACACTGCACTCTTCCTACTATGGTATAAATTTTCAGGGCTTGCACGCTGTACTAATTTGACCATCTGGCCAAGCTGTCCTGCAACTCTTAGTTTTCTTAGCAAGTTTTTTGACAGCTACGGGCCTGCCAGATAACCGCTGCGATGACGATGCCTGCTGCGGATCCTTCTCCTGTTCTGACCTAATTTCACCGGCACCCTCTTCCCCCAATGGATGCCAATCCAGGTCAACAACTGGGTCATCCATGACCTCGTCTTCAATGTCACATGCACCTTCCTCTGTACCTTCCTCTGTGTCACCGTGTAAGGTGGTATAGTATGCGGGAAGGGGCACCTGAGTTTCATCAGGGTCTGATTCTGGCTCAGTAGACTGCAAGGGCAATGTAGTGTTGTGGGTGAATGTACCAGCATAATCATCTAGCAGTGGCTGTGCATCAGTGCAGTCCATGTCAGATTCATCTTGGACTGGGGAATTCAGGATTTGACTTGATAACCCAGGCATGGTATGTGAAAAGAGCTCCATGGAGTAATCTGAAGTGTGTGCTGCGGCATCCTTCACTTTTGATGTGGGTGAAGGACACAAGGAAAAGTGTTGTTCCTGACCAGAAGCCTGCACTGACGATTCCATGCTTGCAGTTGTTGTAACTTCAGAAGAGGATGCAATAGAGCTGGAGGCTGTTTCGGCAATGTAAGCCAAAACCTGTTCCTGAAGCTCCGGCTTTAAAAGCGGTTTACCTACTCCCAGAAAAGGGAAACTTAAAGGCCTTCTTGTACCAGACAATGACGCAGGTTCAACACCTCCTGCCTTAGCTGCTATTGTGCTTTTCCCAGAACCAGCCGATGCACCACCACCACCATAAGTACCAGCTGCGCCCCCCCGCCCACGTCTGCGGCCTCTTCCACCATACTTCCTCATGTTTGGAAAAATGTACCAAAAAGACCAACAGAGAAATGGTACTGTATGAGGAGCGTACAGCTATGTAAGGTGTATGTAAAAAGTGAAATTGCTGTATATATTTTGTGAATCACAGACACACACCCAGTATGTATTTCACCGTAATCCAACAAGAAGATATACAGTACTGTATCAGAAGTGTACAGCTGTATACGCTGTTGGTGAAAATGTATATGTATTTACGGAGTGTGACACACACACACTGACTCTGTGTAGATGTGACCGTAATAAGAACACCAGATATCCGATACTGTTAGAGAATCGGACGGCAGTCAATACGGTTTATGGAGAAATGGAAATGTCCGTATATGTATTTACGGAGTGTCACACACACGCTGACTCTGTGGAGATGTGACCTTAATAAGAACACCGAATATCCGATACTGTTAGAGAATCGAACAGCAGTCAATACAGTGTATGGAGAAAAGGAAATGTCCGTATATGTATTTATGGAGTGTCACACACACGCTGACTCTGCGTAGATGTGACCGTAGTAAAAACACCAGATATCCGATACTGTTTGAGAATCGGACACCTCTATACGGTGTATGTATGGAAAAATGTTAATCTCCGTGTATTTTTTTACGGAGTCACACACATATAGTGTTACGAATGAGTCACCGGAGGAGGAAAAAACAAAAATGCAAGCTAAGTCCAGAAAACCGGAGAGGTTGGTAGCTAGCGGATTGCAGACCCCTGATCCTATTCACAACAGCTAACAGTAGCCGTGGAGCGTGCCTACGGTGGTCCTAGATGCCTCGTCACAGCCGGAGAGCTAAATAAGCCTAAAGAAAGAAAGGGGAAATCTAAACTGCCCCAGAGCAGACCCCAAAGCAATAGACAGCCCCCAACATGTATTGTCGTTGAAAAAAGATGAAAACACAAACACAGACAGAAAGACAGGCAGAGCAAATGATGGGGCCCAACTAACTAGATAGGTCAGGACAGAAAAGTTGCTGGCTGCAATCCGCAAAAACCCTACCAAAAATGTCCCAACACGTCTGATAGGAAAAACGGCCCTGAAGTCACTAGACTTCAAAATCCCTATATCAGCACTCCGATATATTCTGAGGACAGAGCAAAAGAGATTAAACCGATCAGGGACAAAATGGATGTTCAGCACAGTCCCAGCAGGGGCTGGCTGAACACAAAACTAAGTAAATCAGACAAAATCTCATGGAACAATAGCAGAGCAAAACTTAGCTTTAGAAGACAGGAACTGAACTGGAGGCCAGAGCTCAGAGCAGGAGAACATCACCAGCAACCCTACAGGGCGCCGGCTGCCTTATATCCACTCAGAGATTCCTGATGTCCAATCACAATCCACCTGTTCAGGTGGCAGGTCTCTCCCATCCAAATCAGTTTCACCACCTCCTTTCACCAGCAGAGGGAGTTCATCGGACACCAAAGGTGAACGAGAAAATGAGCTCACAACATATAGCATGTATTTGTCAGTGATACCAGCCGGTACACGGTAGTGTGTGAGGCACGTACACCTCTAAACGGTGTGTGAAAAAAATTACGCTCAGTATCTATAGCTAACTATAGACCTGTCTCTAATCTTCCCTTCATCTCTAAACTCCTGGAACGCCTGGTCCACTCCCGTCTTATCCGCTATCTCTCAGAAAACTCTGTTCTCGACCCTCTCCAATCCGGTTTCCACTCTTTACACTCCACTGAAACTGCCCTCACTAAAGTCTCTAATGATCTGCTAACAGCTAAATCAAATGGTCATTACTCCATGCTAATTCTCTTGGATCTCTCTGCAGCATTCGACACGGTGGATCATCAGCTCCTCCTCACTATGCTCCGTTCCATTGGCCTCAAGGATACCGTTCTCTCCTGGTTCTCCTCCTATCTCTCCGACCGCTCCTTTACTGTATCTTTTGCCGGTTCCTCCTCCTCTCACCTTCCCCTTACTGTTGGGGTCCCCCAAGGATCGGTTCTAGGACCCCTCCTCTTCTCCTTGTACACTGCCCCTATTGGTCAAACAATCAGTAGATTTGGTTTCCAGTACCATCTCTATGCTGATGACACCCAATTATACGCTTCTTCTCCTGACATCACGCCAGCCTTTCTAGAAAACACCGGCGATTGTCTAAACGCTGTGTCTAATATCATGTCCTCACTATATCTGAAACTGAACCTGTCAAAGACTGAACTCCTGGTGTTTCCTCCCTCTACTAATGTACCTATACCCGACATTGCTATTTCTGTGTGTGGCTCCACTATTACTCCCCAGCAACAGGCCCGCTGTCTTGGGGTCATTCTTGATTCTGAGCTTTCCTTTGCCCCCCACATTCGATCACTGGCTCGCTCTTGTCATCTGCACCTCAAAAACATTTCTAGAATTCGACCTTTTCTTACTTTTGACTCTGCAAAAACTCTTACTGTTTCTCTTATTCATTCTCGTCTGGACTATTGTAACTCTCTTCTAATCGGTCTCCCTCTTACCAAACTCTCCCCTCTCCAATCTATCTTGAATGCTGCAGCCAGGATCATATTCCTCACCAATCGCTACACCGATGCCTCTACCTTGTGCCAGTCATTACACTGGCTACCCATCCACTCCAGAATTCAGTATAAACTTATTACCCTCACCCACAAAGCCCTCCATGGCTCAGCACCACCCTACATCTCCTCCCTTGTTTCAGTATACCACCCTACCCGCGCCCTCCGTTCTGCTGATGACCTGAGGTTAGTATCCTCAATAGTCAGAACCTCCCACTCCCGTCTCCAAGACTTTACACGTGCCGCGCCAATTCTTTGGAATGCACTTCCCAGGTCAATACGATTAGTCGCCAATCCCCACAATTTTAAGCGTGCCCTGAAAACACATTTATTCAGACTGGCCTATCACCTCAACACATTAACCTAATCTATCCCTGTGTGGCACAGCCAAAAGTTTTACCATAACCAGATTTCCTGCATCATGTTCCCACATGCTTTATGCATCCATTAGCCCTCTGTGTCTGTACTGTCACACACTTTATGGCTGGTGCATACAATCAGGGCAACTGTTACCACCCACCCTTCGTGTCTACCTCTTTCCTCATAGACTGTAAGCTTGCGAGCAGGGCCCTCACTCCTCTTGGTATTTGTTATAATCTACTGTATGTGATTATTTTTATGCTGTAATGTCTATTGTCTGTACAAATCCCCTCTGAAATGTAAAGTGCTGCGGAATATGTCGGCGCTATAAAAATAAAATTTATTATTATTATTATTACTGTGCAGAAAAAAAAGAATAAAAGGATTTTTGCTTTTAAAAAAGCAGTCTGCACAGCAGTGTGCAAACAGCAATGCTGCTATCAGGGAGCCTTATAAGGCAGCCTAATAACCACCAGAGCTGCTGCACACAAATATATCCTCCCCTGTCACTGCTCACTAAGTGTTGTGTTTTACAGTGACAATCGCTATCAGCAGAAGGAATTTGTTTTAGTTTTTCCCTGCCTAAACACTCTCCCTATTGAGAACGATCAGCATCAACCTCTCCCAATGGTAAGATCGGCAGAAGTAAGATGGCGGTCGGCGGTCACGGCCTTTTATAGGCACTGTGACGCCACACAAAGCCAATCACTTGCACGCCCTTCTCTAACATGGTGGGGGCCGCTGCCGAAGTAATCGCGTTGCCCACAGTGTGTGTCCTTGATGATTGGCTGAGAAAAGGCGCTGGAAGGATTGTGGGAAACGCGACTTTGGCGCTCAAGTCGGCGACCTCATGGCCGACCTCACGCTATGGTCGGGTTTCGATCGTCGGATTCTGAATTTGGCCGACCCGTTTTGGTCAACTCTAGTAATTAAGAAACTGGCAGTTATCAGGAACAGTAGAGGTCAAGATAAGGTCTGGAAGATCAAGCAATATATTTCTAATATTAATGCATCAGTAATGGAGAATCTCCACATACCTTCACCTGCAGAGCCGCACACATGTATGGCTGTTCTGTGTGCACAGGACCTGTGATGAGGTCACAGGAGGGGAGGAGTCAGTGGTCACATGATCAGGGGCCTCAGTGTATGCAGGACTCTGCTGTGCTGGTTGTCATGGTGCTGGATGAGGGGAAGTTTATGTGTGGGGTCAGGAGGGGTTTACAGTGTGAATGTACCCGAGCCGTGTGTTTATGAGGTGTACGGAGCGGAGCCGTGTGTGTACGAGGTGTACGGAGCGGAGTCGTGTGTGTACGAGGTGTACGGAGCGGAGCCGTGTGTGTACGAGGTGTACGGAGCGGAGTCGTGTGTGTACGGAGCGGAGTTGTGTGTGTGACGTGTACGGAGCGGAGCCGTGTGTGTACAGAGCTGAGCTTTGTTCCATCATGTTTTGGTTCATTTCATATGTAGATTTTTTAATAAAACAATGATTGGATCCATCTGAATATTACATGTATTCAGGGTTGGACTGGGGTGTCTGGGGCCCACCAGGGGAATGGACTCTAGGGACCCACCTACAGGTATATACAAATATCTGTCAGTCGTTATCCCCATTATAGTGGAGCATCGGCTGTAAAATATAGGCAACTCCTGTACATCTACTGTGCGCCACCACAAATGGGATGTATAATTACAGTAGTTTACATTAATGGGGTTCTTTGGTTAGAACAAGTTATCACCGATCCATGGGCTCCACAGCATAGGTGATCGCTTAGGTCCGACCATTAGAAACTGCACCGATCGGAAGAATGAGGAAGTTTTATCGCTGATAGGACACTTATCCCCATTTTAAAATGGAGCGGCAGGTGGGATATCTGACCGCAGCTCCATTCATTCTCTTTGGAGCGTCTACAAAAAAAAAAAGTGCAGCCACTGAGGGAAAGAATGGATCAGTGGTCAAGTCGGACATGCCACTCCAGTCTAATGGGGATGAAAAGTTCCACATTTTGCTGAATGGGTCCAAGTAGTCAGACCCCCACCAATCAATACGTTATCATTTATCCTGTGGAGAGATGATTACTTTTTTCCACAGGAAACCCCCTGTAAGTGCATCTCTGCCGCTGTGTACACAGTATTTAATCTCAGGTTGAAATAAAGAATCTTCTCCTAAATAATATCAGAGAGAACAAATGACCGCCATACACAACACAATCCTTTATACCAAGACCAATACCATCACATACAGGAAGAAACACCAAAACACCATGATCAGACCACATGGAGACCGAATAATACTACATACAAGGTACAAATACCACCACACCATGACTAGACCACATATTAGCACCACATAGTGACCGAATTATATGACATATTACCAACATATAGGGACCAAATAATACCACATACAAGGAGAAATACTGCCACACTGTGACCAGATCACAAATTACCACCACATAGTGACCGCATACAATACTGATTATGAATACAAACCACAATACTAACAACACTTATTACCACCAGTGACATTATTCACAAGAACTCTATATATAGTATCAGTGTACAGGTAATACCAGTCACATTACACACAGGAGCTCTGTATATAGTGTCAGTGTGCAGGTAATACAGTGATCACCAGTGACATTATACACAGGAGCTCTGTATATAGTGTCAGTGTACAGGTAATAAAGAGATCACTAGTGACATTATACACAGGACCTCTGTATATAGCATATAGTGTGCAGGTAATACAATGATCACCAGTAACATTATACAAAGGAGCTCTGTACACAGTATATAGTGTATAGTGTGTGTGTGCGTGCATGTAATACACTGCCTCACCAGTGACGTCTGTAGTTGAAGTCCTTCATCTTTGCTTTTCTTCAACCAGCACAGACTGCCGTCACATCTTCCAACCAGGACTCGTCTCTGCAAAAAATAACACAGTCATCAATAGCTGATCGCTTCCAGAGCATTTTCCTTACTTTTTCCCTGACTTCTACACTATGTCAGATGAAGAAGAAAAGCAACGTAGTACCACCCTGCACAGTAACAAGATCCCCTTTTGTTCCCTCCATGGAAAACCATTTCCTAAAAAGTAAATTATATTACAGTAGTAATAATGTCCCTAATTGGACCCTAAAGAAATTATGTTCCCCACTTGTCACCATAAACTAATATAGCATGTTCTTCATTCTGGCCCCCAAACAGTAATAAAGTCCCTCATCCTGGCCCCCTTTATTTAATAACCTCACCCAGCCTGAACCCCTATGTCCCTTGTCCAGACTGGCCCCCAGATATCCATCCCGCTTCCCCAGGTATACATACTGGCCCTCATATGTCCCTTGTCCTACCTCACCATATATCTCTCCTGGACCCGCATATATCCTTCCTGGTCCCTTGTCCTGCCCCCCCATATAGCCATCCTGGCCCCACATATATGCAACTTGCCCCCCATATATATCCACCCTGGCACCTCCCCATATATCTGCATCTTGGTCCCTTGCCCTGCCCCCCTCACCCATAAATCTATCTTGGGCCCCCATATATCTGCATCCTGGTCCCTTCCCCCCCATATATGAATTCTTGCCCACTCATATGTATCCAACCTGCCCCCCTCCATATATTCATCCTGGCCACCACCTCCCCCCATATATCCATCCTGGCTGCCCCATAAATGAATCCTGGCCTGCCATTTACAGTATATGCATCCAGGCCCCCCTATATATATGCATACTGGTCCCTTGACCTGCCCCTCCCCCATATATCCATCCTGTCCCCCTCCCCTATAAATGCATCCTGGCCAACCCCCATATATATGCATCCAGGCCCCCCCCTTATATATGCATCCTGGTCCCTTGTCCTGCCCCTCCCCCATATATCCATCAGGGCCCCCTCCCCCATATATCCATCCTACCCGCTCCAAATATGCATCTTGACCCACCATAAATATGCATCCTGGTCCCTTGTCCTGTCCCTCATAAATCCATCCTGGCCCCCCACATAAATATATCCTGACTCCCTCATATATCCATCCTCGTCTCTTATCTTGCCCCCCATATACAGTATCTATCCTGGCCCCCCATATGTATCCATCTGGGCCCCCCACATGTATCCATCCTGCACCCCCCGGATGGGTATCCATCCAGGCATCTTGTCCTGCCCCTCCCCCCCATGTGTGTATCCATCCTGGCCCCTTGTCCTACCCCTGGCCCCCATGTGCATCCATCCTAGCTCCATCCCGTACATGTATCTATCCTGGCCTCCCCTGTACATTCAACCATTCTGCCCCCCATGTGCATCCATCCAGGGCTCCCCTCTTCCCTGTATGTGCCTGCATCCAGGCCCCCCTCCCCTGTATGAGCATCCATCCAAACCCCCCTCCCCTGTATGTGCATCCTTCCAGCCCCCCTCCATCCCATGTATGTGCATCCTTCCAGGGCCTCCCATCCCCTGTATGTGCATCCATCCAAGGCCCCCCATCCCCTGTATGTGCATCCTTCCAGGGCCCCCCATCCCCTGTATGTGCATCCTTCCAGCCCCCCTCCATCCCGTGTATGTGCATCCTTCCTGGGCCCCCCATCTCTTGTATGTGCATCCTTCCAGGGCCCCCCATCCCCTGTATGTGCATCCTTACAGCCCCCCTCCATCCCCTGTATGTGCATCCATCCAGGGCCCCCCATCCCCTGTATGTGCATCCTTCCAGCCGCCCTCCATCCCCTGTATGTGCATCCTTCCAGCCCCCTTCCATCCCCTGTATGTGCATCCCTCCAGGGCCCCCCCATCCCCTGTATGTACATCCTTCCAGGCTCCGCCCTGTATGGGCATCCATCCAGCCCCCCCAACCCCTGTATGGGCATCCAACCAGGCTCCCCCTGTATGTGCATCCATCCACTCCCCCATCCCCTGTATGTGCATCCATCCAGGCCCCCCGTTATGTGCATCCATCCAGGCCCCCCCATTATGTGCATCCATCCAGGCCTCCCCCGTTATTTGCATCCATCCAGGCCCCCCCCGTTATTTGCATCCATCCAGGCCCCCCCCCCGTTATTTGCATCCATCCAGGTGCCCCCCCATTATTTGCATCCATCCAGCCCCCCCATTATGTGCATCCATCCAGGTGCCCCCCCCGTTATGTGCATCCATCCAGGCCCCCCCGTTATGTGCATCCCTCCAGCCCCCCCCATTATGTGCATCCTTCCAGGCCCCCCCATTATGTGCATCCTTCCAGGGCCCCCCGTTATTTGCATCCATGTAGGGCCCCCTCCATTATGTGTATCCTTCCAGGCCCCGTCCGTTATTTGCATTCATGCAGGCCCCCTCCCGTTATGTGCATCTGGGTCGCCCTCCCAGGGATGTGGGGTACTCGGTACCGGGCCGGTGTCGGTGGGATGTGTCACAGCAACGGTGACCCGGTCCGTGGCCCTGGGTGCCCAATTAACAGGGAAGTTGAATGGTGGAATGTAGTTAATGGAATAGTTCGTGACGCCACCTGTGGTGTTCGGCAAGTGAGACGTTGAGCTGACGCTGTGTGCAGATCCTCTGGGGCTGGTGGTGTGTTGCAGCCAAGATGGTGAAGCTCCCCACAGGTGGAGCTGTAGCCCCAGGGCAGTGTGGATGTAGGGGTAGAGGAGAGGGACAAGCGGTGTAGAACTGGTACCCAGATGTAGCGGTGCTGGGTGTGTTGGCGCAAGAATCAATGGAGGACACCAGGCTTGTAGTTCCAAAGCTTTACTCACAGTCTGTAGTACACATACAGTTGCCCGCCTCCGTGCCGTGTCCTACGGGTCAGGGACTCAATCAACCTCCAGGCCAGATGGAATGCTCCCTTCCAACGCTCCGCCAACATGTGCCTTTCTGAACGTCTCCTCTTATAGCGCCTTTAAGTGTGAAGTACTCCCAGTACTGAGTTACACTGGAGTGCCTCCTGACAGATGTTCCCAAGAACTCTACATGTACGGCAGACAGCTGTAGCCTGCTTCGGGGACTCCTGACTCCTGAGTCCCGGCTCACTATCCAAGTTGCTGTTGTGCCCCCAAGTCTTAGATGGGAGTAGTGCATTTACAGCCCACTACTCCACCGGTGTCTGCTGTAGGACCATTAGTATTCATACAACCTCGGTGACCGGGCCCCGGCCTTGCGCTTAGAAATTCTAGGCAGGGTTCTCTCCTAACCCACGTCCTCTGTTCCCTTTTACTCCTTCGTTCCGAACTAGTCTCTCCTTCTTATGGAAGATCAGGTTTCAGTTCAATGTCTTTCTCCTTCTTTCCTTTCCCGTGCCAGCAGACCCAGGTCACTGAGATCTGCTGCAGCACCTCCTTCCTCCATCCCTCTCTGAGGGATCTTCTTTCCTCACTCCTAACTGAGTGACTCCCTCTGACTGACTTATAGGAACAAAACCGTTGGCACAACCCTGGAGGTCAGAGGTGGTGCCCAAGTAGGATCCCAATCCGTGAACTTAATATATATAAACTTGGCACACTCCGCAAGATTCTGATGCAGAAAGGTGATTTAATAGATAACAGTACATACATACACAGACGTTTCGGTCTAGGACCTTCATCAATGTACTGTGAAATATAAATAACAAAAGAAAATAATAAAATTGGAAATAAAGTATATACAGTATATACAACAATATATGGGTATTTCATGTAAACAGTTGAAAGGAATGCTGAGACATCGGTCACATTATAGCACATGATGAATACTGGCATAAGAAATAGTCAATCATGAAGAGGAAAAAAAAAAAAAAAAAAAGGGGCTGGAAAAACACATGCACCGATATATTGTACTGTGAGGTTCTCAGTGACTGGGCTTTGTGAGATAAACCTAAAGGAGAATATAGGTACTATAATAGCCAGGAAAACTTTGTGAGTGATAAGATAACTATGTCATCTTAGTTACATACCAATCCTATGAGGAGGTACATGTGGCCGTCCCACTACTGAAAACAGAAAACAGCGCTGAGATGAAGAAAAGTGACGTGCAGTCACTAATCTGTCTGTGTAAAGCATCTAGGTCTTACCGTGGTTATATGTGGAGTATGGACGCGGTATCCACCGCGAATCCAAGGCGCTATGGTGTGAGAGAGTGACAGGGTTATATAGCCCTGTAAATCTTAAACCCTGGATGGGAGTGCGCCACCGGAAGTCGGTGGGCGTGTACTGAACACGTCATCAAGCGCTGTGAGAAACAGGGAGGAGGCGTGTCGGCAACGAACCCGGGGAGTATACCAGACACGTCATCATGTGCTCATGCGCTGTGATAGACAGGGAGGAGGTGTGTCGATAATGAGCCCGGGGAATGTGCCCCAGTCTATCAGGCTGGCTAACAGGGCAGTGCGGTGAAAAGGGGTATATTACCCTGGGGGCTACTGCGGCGCCGGTGTCACAGGTGCCAATGGTGAGGATAGTGGCTATTCAGTGCTTTTTGAGGTGATGATTCAAAAAATCACAGTTGTGGGTTCTGTAAATGAGACAAAGTACAATTAGTATCGATGGCATACAATATTACAGCAGTATACAAAAAGGAATATTATAGCGGTATACAACAAAGATAAAATAAAAAGGATAAAAGAAACGAGGTCATTATTTATGATATTGTTACACTAGTGACAATGTTCAGGTACCGGAAGATGTGAGAAATTATGATTGTAAGAAGGCCTGTGTATCATAGTCTTTATTTAACCCCTTAGGTGTCAGGGTATTGAGCTCATGGATCCAATAGGCCTCTCTCCTTTTTAATATATTGATACGGTTGCTTCCTCTGCGTGATGGATGGATTTGCTCGATAACTTGAAATTTCAATTGAGCAATGGTATGACCAGGGGTAATGAAGTGATATGGGATGGGGAGAAGCATATTCTTGCAGCTGATCGTAGATTTATGCTTGGATATACGATCCCTAATATGTTGTGTGGTTTCCCCCACATAGAGTAGGCCACACGGACATTTAATGATGTATACTACAAACGAGCTGTCGCAGGTGTAGTATTCACGAATATTAAATTTTTACCGGTGTAAGGATGGTAAAAGGAGTTACCTTTCTGTACATTGTTGCACTGTGTGCATTGCAGGCAAGGGAAAGTGCCGAATTTAGGATTTGATAATAAACGTTGTTGTTTTAAAGGGGCAGGGGAGCCAATATCTGCTTTAATTAGAGTGTCACGAACATTCTGTGGTCTCCTAAAGCAAGGTAGAAAGGGTTCTCTAAATGCCTCAACATGTGGGTGAGCCGTGGAGAGGAGATGCCAATGACGTCTGATACTGGAATGGATACGATAGGCAAAGGGGTGGTAGTCGTGGATGAAAGAAATGCGGTTGGTGACCTTAGATTTCATAGGGGGGGGAAGTATCTACATTGTTTAATACATATGTCGGATATCCCCTCTCAAGGAATTTAGTGCGCATTTCGTCCATGCGTGTTTCTAGGATCTCAGTGTTCGACACTATCCTCTGAACCCTTTTGAACTGTGACTTAGGTATCGCATTTTTCATTTTGGTGGGATGAAAGCTATCGTAATGTAGCAAGCTGTTGCGGTCAGTGGGTTTCCTGTACAGGTCAGTTGGAAGGTGTCCCGAATCATCCTTCATGACTAGTGTGTCCAAGAAGTTGATCTGTTGAAGGTGATAGGTCATGGTGAAACTCAGTCCCGGCCAAGCTGTTTGTAGCATAGAAAAGAAGGATTGTAGTGTATCTAGTGATCCCCCCAAATACAGAAGATATCGTCGATGTATCTCTTGGCGGTGTGTGCGAAGTTTATATATATTAAGTTTACGGATTGGGATCCTACTTGGGCACCACCTCTGACCTCCAGGGTTGTGCCAACGGTTTTGTTCCTATATCATTATCCTTTACGCTGTGCACACCCTTTTTGGGCAATGACATCTCTTACCTTCTCGTATAATGCAGAAGAGACATCGAACATTATAGCACAATCCACTCTTCCTAGCGATTTCCTTAGAATTCCTCCCAAGGAGACCAAGGGTTGTGACTTGGAGAGGACACTCAGGCGGTGCACTAATCTGGAGTTACACTGTGTTACTCTTACTGAATACCTTAAAGTTCAGAGGATACCAAGGGGACTACGTGTTCCCCTACGTCCCACCCTCTTCAGCGATTCAAGTGATTTTTGTTCCCGTTTTGAACAAATTATTAATAAATGATCTTTTGACCTTATAACTCTCACGTTAGAGCATCTGCATCTTGGAATCGCCAAGTGTAAAGAGGAAATCACTAACATAGAAACCCAGCTCTCATCTTCCATCAGTACTGAAGATTTCAACAATCTGAAGACCAAGATCAACGGAGTCATTGAACAGCATCGACGAGACATTGAGACAAGGAAAACAAATAAGTTTGCCCGTGATACAGAAGATTACGAACAAAATAGAGTTTACAAATGGCGAGAGTCTCACAACTCCGGCAATTTCAATCCCTATTCCAATTACAGATCCACTACGGACATTTCATCTTCAGGATCGGATCACGACAGACAGACTTCATCCAGTCGTTTTTTAGGACAGAGACGCAGATCCACGAAAAGAAGAGGACCCGCAGGGGGAAGAAACCCACACAGAAGTATGGACTCCGGTCGTATCACCCGCTCGCAGGTAAAGACCCGTTGGTAATCAATATCTCTTCCAAAAGCCTAGGCATTGCAGAATATCGCGTATTACAAAAGGGCCTTTCCTTCTGCCCAAGTTATAGGTACAATACCTTTAATCTTGACATGGACCTGCAGAGGTTCTATAGATCGCTAAGATTAAAACTACATTTTTCCAATGTTACTGTTATCAACAATAGCACTATACTTCCACATCCTCTCCTGCTATCCTCGGATAGCTTAGGACTTAGGAACAAAAGCAATTTTAGACCACCCACGGGCTCACATGCCTTGGAAACATTCATTTCTTTCATTGACAACACTTTCCAAAATCTGCGAGACGACATCCACAAAGGGCGAATGCATTTCCCATCTAATCTTACTGCACTTGATCAACAAGCCCTTAAAACCCTACAGGACGATAAAGACATAATCATTAAACCAGCAGACAAGGGGGGGGGCATAGTTGTTCTTGACAAAACAATGTATTTGGGCGAAGTTCATCGCCAATTGAGTGATACCTCGGTCTACTTACCACTTGAGAGGGATCCCACCAACGAAGTAAAACTAATGATCCAAACTGCTTTATCGAAATACAAATTGAGCGGAGTCCTAGACAATAAAACATGTGATTTCTTAACTAAAAGATTCCCCATCACACCAGTCTTCTACATACTTCCTAAAGTGCACAAAAACCTAGACAATCCACCAGGAAGACCCATCGTGGCCTCTACAGAGTCTATTTTTTCTCCTATTTCCAAATACCTTGAGAAAATCCTTACACCTCTTATCAAACAGACATCTTCCTTCCTACTTGACACAGGGGCCTTTCTAGACGTGATCCGTACCTTGAACCACGTCCCTAGAGATGCCATCCTTGTTACATTTGATGTAAAAGATTTATATACATCCATTCCCCACATGCAGGGTATCCAGTCAGTGCAAAGGCTTCTTGAACTGTCTAATTTTCACCCAGAACAAACCAACTTGTGTTGTGAATTATTGTCCATCATATTAACCAGGAATTTTTTTCTTTCTGAAGATACGTACTATTTGCAGACCAGGGGGACTGCGATGGGCTCGAACACCGCACCCCCCTATGCAAATTGTTACGTAGCCCACTTTGAGGATTCTATCATCTATCGTGATTGTCTCTTCCGCACTCACGCGCTAGTGTGGAAGAGATACATCGACGATATCTTCTGTATTTGGGGGGGATCACTAGATACACTACAATCCTTCTTTTCTATGCTACAAACAGCCTGGCCGGGACTGAGTTTCACCATGACCTATCACCTTCAACAGATCAACTTCTTGGACACACTAGTCATGAAGGATTATTCGGGACACCTTTCCACTGACCTGTACAGGAAACCCACTGACCGCAACAGCTTGCTACATTACGATAGCTTTCATCCCACCAAAATGAAAAATGCGATACCTAAGTCACAGTTCAAAAGGGTTCAGAGGATAGTGTCGAACACTGAGATCCTAGAAACACGCATGGACGAAATGCGCACTAAATTCCTTGAGAGGGGATATCCGACATATGTATTAAACAATGTAGATACTTCCCCCCCTATGAAATCTAAGGTCACCAACCGCATTTCTTTCATCCACGACTACCACCCCTTTGCCTATCGTATCCATTCCAGTATCAGACATCATTGGCATCTCCTCTCCACGGCTCACCCACATGTTGAGGCATTTAGAGAACCCTTTCTACCTTGCTTTAGGAGACCATGGAATGTTCGTGACACTCTAATTAAAGCAGATATTGGCTCCCCTGCCCCTTTAAAACAACAACGTTTCTTATCAAATCCTAAATTCGGCACTTTCCCTTGCCTGCAATGCACACAGTGCAACAATGTACAGAAAGGTAGCTCCTTTTACCATCCTTACACCGGCAAAAAATTTAATATTCGTGAATACTACACCTGCGACAGCTCGTTTGTAGTATACATCATTAAATGTCCGTGTGGCCTACTCTATGTGGGGGAAACCACACAACATATTAGGGATCGTATATCCAAGCATAAATCTATGATCAGGTGCAAGAATATGCTTCTCCCCATCCCATATCACTTCATTACCCCTGGTCATACCATTGCTCAATTGAAATTTCAAGTTATCGAGCAAATCCATCCATCACGCAGAGGAAGCAACCGTATCAATATATTAAAAAGGAGAGAGGCCTATTGGATCCATGAGCTCAATACCCTGACACCTAAGGGGTTAAATAAAGACTATGATACACAGGCCTTCTTACAATCATAATTTCTCACATCTTCCGGTACCTGAACATTGTCACTAGTGTAACAATATCATAAATAATGACCTCGTTTCTTTTATCCTTTTTATTTTATCTTTGTTGTATACCGCTATAATATTCCTTTTTGTATACTGCTGTAATATTGTATTACACCTCCTCCCTGTCTATCACAGCGCCTTAGCACATGATGACGTGTCTGGTATACTCCCCGGGTTCGTTGCCGACACGCCTCATCCCTGTTTCTCACAGCGCTTGATGACGTGTTCAGTACACGCCCACCGACTTCCGGTGGCGCACTCCCATCCAGGGTTTAAGATTTACAGGGCTATATAACCCTGTCATTCTCTCACACCATAGCGCCTTGGATTCGCGGCGGATACCGCGTCCATACTCCACATATAACCACGGTAAGACCTAGATGCTTTGCACAGACAGATTAGTGACTGCACGTCACTTTTCTTCATCTCAGCGCTGTTTTCTGTTTTCAGTAGTGGGACGGCCACATGTACCTCCTCATAGGATTGGTATGTAACTAAGATGACATAGTTATCTTATCACACACAAAGTATTCCTGGCTATTATAGTACCTATATTCTCCTTTAGGTTTATCTCACAAAGCCCAGTCACTGAGAACCTCACAGTACAATATATCGGTGCATGTGTTTTTCCAGCCCCTTTTTTTTTTTTTTTTTTTTCCTCTTCATGATTGACTATTTCTTATGCCAGTATTCATCATGTGCTATAATGTGACCGATGTCTCAGCATTCCTTTCAACTGTTTACGTGAAATACCCATATATTGTTGTATATACTGTATATACTTTATTTCCAATTTTATTATTTTCTTTTGTTATTTATATTTCACAGTACATTGATGAAGGTCCTAGACCGAAACGTCTGTGTATGTATGTACTGTTATCTATTAAATCACCTTTCTGCATCAGAATCTTGCGGTGTGTCCCTCTGACTGACTGACCTCAAATCCTAAACCTTCCCGCTCTTTTATGTATTCTAACTCCACCCGCCTCCCAGCACGTTTCGTGTTCCAAGCAGGGAGCCACCAAAGGTGCTCTGCTACACTCCAAGCAGGGAGCCGCAATGTGGCTTTGCTGAACTACCATGTTGTGTGGGATGCAGGTGTTGGAGCGTGGTCAGGAGCCTCCAACTTACCGGGATGGTGGGGCACCACACCTCAGGAGGAGGTGCAGTACCTCTGTGGCGACTGAGACTCAGGGGTGCCACACATCCTTCCAGGGACCCCCCCGTTATGTGCATCCTTCCAGGCCCCCCCCGTTATGTGCATCCTTCCAGGGCCCACCCCGCTATTTGCATCCATGCAGGCCCCCCCCCGTTATGTGCATCCTTCCAGGCCCCCCCCTGTTATGTACATCCTTCCAGGGCTCCCCCCATTGTCTGCATCCATGCAGGTCCCCCCTTATGTGCATCCTTCCAGGGCCCCCTCCTCCCGAGAGAGAGAGAAGAAAAAAAAAAATCTTTCACTCTTACCTGCCTGCGCTCCCAGTGGTGGCACTGGCGTCCTCTTCCTCCTCTGCAGGTCGGCGGCCGGCGCGCTCATTGCAAAATGGCCACCGACATAGCAGAGGCCAGCGGTGGATGTGTGTGCCCGTCGCATGAAACTGACGTCATACGCCGGGCGCACACATGCCACTATCAATCGGAACGCGCGCCGCAGCAGTTCAGGTAATGAACACTGTGTGCATGCCTCCCTGCTCTTTTAAAGGGCCCGCACCCTTTTTTTTATTTTTTTCTCTTCTCCTCCTGGCTGGCTCATTCCCACAGCCAAGGGGAGGGCCTACCGGGGGATTTCCCGGTACCCCACTAGGCCAGACAGAGCCTGCATGTATTGTTCTCCAATATTTCCTCTCCATTATTCCCATCCGTGTATTATCGTCTTGTGTCTTTTTCCTTCTTTCTAATATTATTCTGTGTTCCACAACTGCAGGAGAGCATGGCGAAAGTAATGCCTATCATAAAGGAGAATCTTCTCCAGGCACAGGATGCACAGTCAAGAGTCTATAACCAATCAGCAAGGCTGTGGCAGTTCCAGCCCGGGAACCCCATGCTAGTGCTTATCTGTACGGTGGAGAGCAAGTTCCTAGCTAAGTGGCAAGGCCCATACGAGGTGGTGGAAAAACTGGGTGAATTTAATTACAAGGTACACAGCTGGGTCGAAGGAAACTGCACCAAGTCTATCATGTTAGACCAAGAGTCGCTGGACACCCCTTGCCTGAGAGCCAGTCCCAAAGCCACAGTGGACGATGTCACTGTTGCGGAGAATCTAACACCTGCCCAGAGACAACAGCGTCGGGAGCTATTGCAGCAGAACCATGACCTGTTCTCGGAGCATTTAGGGCATACTCAGGTGGTAGAGCATGACGTGTTGACAGAACCGCATGTCAGGGTGAACCTCAAGCCCTATAAAATTCCAGTAGCATGTCGGGAGGTAATTTCAAATGAGGTGAAAAGGATGCTAGATCTCGGGGTGATATAGGAGTCGAACAGTGGATAATGGAGTCCAATCATCCTTGTGGCAAAGCCTGACGGTGAGTGGCAGTTCTGTAAAGACTACTGCAAGCTGACTGAAGTCTAAAGATTTGATACACACCCAATGCCTTATGTGAACGAGCTCATTGAGAGACTTGGTCCCGCAAGGTACATTAAAACCCTAGACCTGACGAAGGGCTAGTGTCAAATTCCCATGTCCCATAGTGTCAAAGAGAAGATGGCCTTCTCGACACCTGATGGGTGTTTTCAATACATCAAAATGCCCTTCAGTCTGCAGGGGGCCCCGGTAACCTTCCAGAGTGCGATAGATCGGATCCTGACTCCGCATAAGAAGTATGCCACAGCGTACCTCGACGACATTGTGGTCTTTAGCCCTGACTGGGCTAGTAATCTGCCAAAGGTACAGATGGTTCTGGATGCTTTAAGAAATGCGGGGTTCACCATAATTCTGAAAAAATAGTACCTAGGCTATGTCGTCAGGAAGGGCGAAATTAAGCTACAAATAAACAAGATCGAGGCCATTCAAGAGTGGCCGCAACCGCTTTCCAAGAAGCGAGTGAGGGCGTTTCTTGGAATTGTGGGGTACTATCGGCGATTTATTCTGAGTTTCACTATAATAGCCGCAACATTGATGGAGCTTCTTACATGCATCAAATCGACGATCGTTAAATGGACTGATGACACAGAGATGGCTGTTGCGAACACTTTAACATGGATTCTGAGTTTGGGCTCCCTCTGGTGGTTGCAGTGGGTAATATAGTTGGTCTAGCTGACAGAGGTCAATCACCTGAAGAAGATGATTGGAGGTCAGGTGTTACTGACTGGGAAGATTTAAGTGAGCAATCTTCCCTCAATTGCTGCTGGTGATTTTGTTTCTTCCTGTGCACTCTGGAAGTCTGCTTGTCCCCTGCTTGGTCCTGCATCTTTCAGATAAATTATTTGTCCATTTTTGCTTTACTCTGATTTCTGCTTTGCTGTTGTGTGTTCAGCCTTGTTCCCTGCGGGGACCTGTGCTGGACCCCGTTCTATATTCCTCAGCTCATGTCAGTTTGTTCAGTGTTTCTGATCCCCTGGTATATCAGTGTCTTTTGCTTTGCTTCCAGTTAACACCAAAATTCTGATCTAGTGGGGGAGAGGTCGTGTGGCCTCAGTATTTTTGCTTATCAGATGTGTTGGATTTTTCTTAGCGTTTTTTGCGTGATTGCAGACAGTATTCTTTCCTGTCCTATTCTATCTAGACAGTTTGGGCTCCATCATTTGCTTACTCTATTTTCTGCCTGTGTTTGTGCGTCATCTTGTCTCACCTGCACTTTACTGGCATTGAACCAGGGTCAGGAAACAGCAGAGTTATATTGTCAGAAATTCCAAAAGTGGGTGGTCCTTATTAAATGGAATGATGACGCTCTAGCGGCTCTTTTTCGGAAGGGTCTGGCAGAAACCGTAAAAGATGTTATGGTGGGACTTTCTGTCCCCTCTGATCTTAACGACTCTATGTCATTAGCCATTCAAATTGATCGACGTTTACGTAAACGTAAAACTATGCGAGAGGCGGTGTTGCCTTTCGAACAAACTTCTGAAACCATGCAGTGTGATAGAGTTTTGTCCAGGGCGCAACGTTAAGAATTTAGAAGGCGTAATGAGTTGTGCTTCTTTTGTGGGGACGCCTCTCATACTATTTCCGTCTGCCCTAAGCGAGAAAAACGTTTTGCTCACTCATTTGCTTTGTGCAATGTACAGCCTAAATTCTTTTTGGCGGTTTATTTGATCTGTTCCTTGTTTTCATTTTCTGCTAAGGTTTTTGTTGATTCAGTAGCAGCCCTGAACCTGATGGATTTTGACTTTGCCAAACGTTGTGGTTTTCCCATGGTACCCCTGCGGACTCCTATTCCTTTAACGGGGATCGATGCTATCCCTTTGGTGGAGAATAAACCCCAGTTTTGGACCCAGGTGATAATGCGGGTAGCTCCGGACCACCAAGAGAGTTGTAAATTTTTGGTGTTGCATAATTTACATGACATTATTGTACTGGGTTTTCCTTGGTTGCAGACCCATAATCCTGTTCTGGATTGGAAATCTATGTCTGTGGTGAGTTGGGGTTGTCAATGAGTGCTTAGTGACACTACTGGTTTCTCCACCTCTCCCCAGTCTCATGATGTTCCTGACTATTTGGCTGATTTTTCTGATGTATTTAGTGAGAGTAAGTCTGCGTCTTTGCCTCCTCATAGGAGTTATGATTGAGCGATCGAGTTAGCGCCTGGTTGTAAATTTCCCAAAGGTTGGCCTTTCAACTTATCTGTACCTGAACATGATGCTATGCTTATATCAAGGAGTCATTGGAGTAGGGTCATAATCAGACCGTCCTCTTCACCTTTAGGTGCCGGCTTTTTCTTTGTGGCCAAGAAAGATGGCTCATTAAGGCCATGTATTGATTATCGTCTCCTTAATAAAATCACTGTTAAATATCAGTATCCATTACTCCTGATTTCTGATTTATTCTCCAGAGTGAAAGGTGCTAGTTGGTTTACCAAGTTTGACCTTAGGGGGGCGTATAATCTTATTCGCATCAAGCACGGTGATGAATGGAAGACGGCGTTTAATACTCTTGAGGGGCATTTTGAGTACCTAGTGATGCCTTTTGGGCTCACTAATGCCCCTTCCGTCTTCCAATCTTTCATGAACGATATTTTCCGGGATTATGTAGACAAGTTTTTGATCGTTTATTTGGATGATATTTTGATTTTTTCCAATGATTGGGATTCTCATATGGAACATGTTCGGATTGTATTCCGGATTTTGAGAGAAAATGCTCTGTATGTTAAGGGATCAAAATGTCTCTTTGGCGTACAAAAAATTTTGTTTTTGGGATTCATTTTGTCCCCGTCCGCTATTGAAATGGACCCAGTTGAAGTCCAGGTCATTTATGATTGGGTTCAGCCCACTTCCTTGAAGGCTCTCCAGAAATTTTTGGGTTTTGCTAATTTTTACCGTAAATTCATAAGTAATTTTTCTGGTATTGTGAAACCACTGACGGATTTGACCAAAAAGGGCACTGATGTGGTGAATTGGTCTCCAGAAGCAGTTTTGGAGTTTCGGGAGCTTAAGCGGAGATTCACTTCTGCTCCTGTTCTATGGCAACCTGATGTTTCTCTCCCATTTCAGGTGGAGATAGATGCTTCTGAGATTGGTGCAGGAGCTGTTTTGTCTCAAAGAGATCCGGTAACCTCTAAGATGAACCCTTGTGCCTTCTTTTCTCGAAAATTTTCCTCATTCTGAACGTAATTATGATGTGGGGAATCGGGAATTGTTGGCTATGAAGTGGGCGTTTCAGGAGTGGAGACGCTGGTTGGAGGGAGCCAGACATCAAGTTGTGGGCCTCACCGACCACAAGAACTTGATCTATCTTAAATCAGCCAAGCGATTGAATCCTAGACAGGCTAGGTGGGCCTTGTTTTTCACGCGTTTTAATTTTGTGGTCTCCTTTCTTCCTGGCACTAAGAATATTAAGGCGGATGCCCTCTCTAGGAGTTTCTTTGTGGATTCTCTTGATGTGACTGAGCCTATTACTATTCTAAATGAGGGTGTGGTTCTTTCCGCTATTTCACCCGATTTGAGACTTGCCTTGGAGGAATTTCAGGAGGACAAACCTGAACGATGCCCAATGTGGAAATTGTATGTCCCAGACCAATGGAGGAGAAGAGTGATGTCTGAAATTCATTGCTCCGCGTTGGCTGGTCATCCGGGTATTTTTGGTACCAGAGATTTGGTGAGTCGGTCTTTTTGGTGGCCTGCCTTATCTCGTGATGTCAGGAACTTTGTGCAGTCCTGTAGGACTTTTTCTCGGTTCAAGCCCTGTTTGTTATGAATGAGTCACCGTAGGAGGCAAAAGCAGAAATACAAGCTAAGTCCAGAAAACCAGAGAAGTTGGCAACTATCAGATTGCAGACCCCTGAACCTATCAACACAACTAGCAGTAGCCGTGGGGGGTTCCTACGATGCCCTAGACCCCTCGATCACAGTCGGAGAAATACATAGGCCTAAAGAAAGAAAGGGGAAATCTAAACTGCCCCAGAGCAGACCCCAAAGCTGTAGGCAGCCCCCAACATATAATGACGGTGAAGCAAGATGAAAATACTAACACAGACAGAAAGATAGACTGAGCAAAGACGGGGCCCCAAAACTACCTAGATAGGAAAGGAAAGGAAGGCTGCTGTCTGCAATCTGCCAAAACCCTATCAAAGACATAAGCCAACCAGCTGATAAGAAAAAGGCCCTGAAGCAGCTAGGCTTCAAAAACTGAATCAGCACTCAGGTATTTTCAGAAGACAGAGCTAAATGAATTCAGCACACCCCAGCAGGGAATGGCAGAAATCCAGAAAAACAAAGCAAAAACAAAGTCAAAGCACAAAAGCAAAAGGCCGAGCAGCAAACTTAGCTTTGGAGGAGAAGGAATTCAGACTGGTCTCCAAGGATCCCACAGAGAAATCACCCGCAGGGCAGAAGGGCGTCGGCAGCATTATATCCAGTCCGTAACTTCACTCAGCCAGTCACAATCATCAGCCTCAGGTGTTTGACAATCAGGCTCACTACCTTTCTTTACCAGAAGAGGGAGTTCCTCGGGCCTCAGTAATGAAGGGGAAAATGAACTCACAACACCTGTTCTAGTTCTAGTAGATTGTTAATGCCACTGCCGGTGCCCAGGAGGCCATGGACCCATATCTCAATGGATTTTATTTCCGACCTCCCTGTCTCTCAGAGAATGACTGTTATCTGGGTGATCTGTGATAGATTCTCCAAGATGGTCCATCTTGTACCATTGCTGAAGTTGCCATCCTCTTCCGAGTTGGTGCCCTTGTTTTTACAACAGGTGGTTTGTTTGTTTGCATGGCATTCCTGAGAACATTGTGTCTGGAGTACAGTTTGGTTCCAGATTTTGGAGAACTTTTTGTTCTAAACTGGGAATTCAGTTGTCCTTCTCCTCTGCGTTTCATCCTCAGACCAATGGGCAGACTGAGAGGGCAAACCAGAATTTGGAAACCTATTTGAGATGTTTTGTTTCTGCTGAGCAAGATGACTGGGTCTCTTTTTTCCCTTGGCTGAATTTGCTCTAAATAATAGGGCTAGTTTTGCCACTTTGATGTCTCCTTTATTCTGCAACTTTGGGTTTCACCCTCGGTTTTCTTCAGGACAGGTGGAGGCTTCGGCCTGTCCAGGTGTAGATTCTGTGGTAGAGAGAATGCAGCAGATTTGGGATCAAGTAGTGGATAAGTTGTCTCATTCTCAGGAGAAGGCCTAACGGTTTGCCAACCGGCATAGGACTATTGGTCCCCTGTTTAAAGTGGGTGACATGGTTTGCTTATCCTCAAAAAATATTCCTATGAAAGTTGCGTCTCCAAAATTCAAGCCAAGGTTCGGTTAGGGGCTGGCGGAACGCACCAAATAAAATAGAAGGTATTTAGGTGCGTTCGCAGCCCGGGGTCCACCGTGCAGAGATGGTAGCTGCTGCTCGGTAATGGCGGACACTATATAGCGGTATAATAAGTGAACGCACGCGGGTTTGCGTCATCCGGTGTAACTCTGTTGCCTCACAGAGCCACACCAACACTGAACATAAATGCTGAAGCCTGTTAAGATCACAGAGCTCGGCGAGGTGAGCGCTGGGGTAAAGTTACAGGACTCTGCCCCAAGACACAGGGTCGGAGTCCCTCTGTGAAGGGCTAATCTAAGATCAAAACTAAAGGCTCCATTTTTATGCTGGTGAATCCATCTTGTTGTTTACGAGATAAATTCTGTAACTTAACGAGAGTAAAGTCCATGGCTGTAATAAAACCAGACTGCTCCAGTCTGAACAAGATATGAGAATAGAGACCCGGGGGTGTATTATTGTGTATGACTCTGATGAATGTGCTATTGTGCTTCTTTCCATGCCACGTAGATACGGACATATATGTAGTTTCCGGTTTTTCTGTATTTTTATAGGTTAAGTGCTGTATGCTAATACTCAGAGGCGTAGCTAGGGTTTTGCTTTAGGGGGGGCGAAACTTCTGAGTGGGCCCCTAACTAGGTAACTTTGATTACAACTCGGTGACGCACCCTAATAGTGGATGTAGAAGATGACTGCGCTGTTACTAAAATAATCCCAATATAAAGACCAACATGGATATTACATGGTCAGTGGTAAATACCAGTACTACAAAACATACAAGTAATTACTGCACAGTTACAGATATTGCCTTACCGCTGACGTTCTTTCTGATGGAATCGTCCACTTTTCACGTCTTTTCCATCTGGCCCAGACCAACATGACAACTTCTCCAGCCACGACTCTGCTACAGAGAATACAACAAAGACATGTTTCACTTCTCATATTCCAGCCCCATCACCATCTATCCCCAACCTGCACAAACTCCTCATCCTGCTGCTACCCCAATACTGAGCCGCTGCCATTTGTGTCCCTATTACTGCACCTGATACCCCAATACTGAGCTGCTGCCGTATGTGTCCCTAGTACTGCACCTGATACCCCAATACTAAGCCACTGCTGCCGGATGTGTCCCTATTACTGCACTTGATACCCAATACTGAGCCGCTGCTGCTGTATGTGTCCCTATTACTGCACCTGATACCCCAATACTGAGCCATATGTGTCCCTATTACTGCACCTGATACCCCAATGCTGAGCCGCTGCTGCTGTATGTGTCCCTATTACTGCATCTGATACCCCAATATTGAGCCGATGCTGCCGTATGTGTCCCTATTACTGCACCTAATACCCCAATACTGAGCCTCTGCTGCCGTATGTGTCCCTATTACTGCACCTGATACCTCAATGCTGAGCCACTGCTGCTGCCGTATGTGTCCCTATTACTGCACCTGATACCCCAATACTGAGCCTCTGCTGCCGTATGTGTCCTTATTACTGCACCTGATACCCCAATACTGAGACGCTGCTGCCGCCTTATGTGTCCCTATTACTGCACCTGATACCCCAATACTGAGCCGCTGCCGTATGTGTCCCTATTACTGCACCTGATACCCCAATACTGAGCCTCTGCTGCCTTATGTGTCCCTATTACTGCACTTGATACCCCAATACTGAGCCGCTGCTGCCTTATGTGTCCCTATTACTGCACCTGATACCCCAATACTGAGACGCTGCTGCCGTATGTGTCCCTATTACTGCACCTGATACCCCAATGCTGAGCCACTGCTGCTGCCGTATGTGTCCCTATTACTGCACCTGATACCCCAATACTGAGCCACTGCTGCTGTATGTGTCCCTATTACTGCACCTGATACCCCAATGCTGAGCCTCTGCTGCTGTATGTGTCCCTATTACTGCACCTGATACCCCAATGCTGAGCCTCTGCTGCCGTATGTGTCCTTATTAGTGCACCTGATACCCCAATACTGAGCCGCTGCTGCTGTATGTGTCCCTATTACTGAACTTGAAACCCCAATGCTGAGCTGCTGCTGCTGCCGTATGTGTCCCTATTACTGCACCTGATACCCCAATGCTGAGCTGCTGCCATATGTGTCCCTATTACTGCACCTGATACCCCAATACTGAGCCGCTGCTGCCGTATGTGTCCCTATTACTGCACCTGATACCCCAATGCTGAGCTGCTGCTGCCATATGTGTCCCTATTACTGCACCTGATACCCCAATGCTGAGCCTCTGCTGCCGTATGTGTCCCTATTACTGCACCTGATACCCCAATGCTGAGCCGCTGCTGCCATATTTGTCCTTATTACTGCACCTAATACCCCAATACTGAGCCGCTGCTGCCGTATGTGTCCCTATTACTGCACCTGATACCCCAATGATGAGCATCTGCTGCAGTATGTGTCCCAATTACTGCACCTGATACCCCAATGCTGAGCCGCTGCTGCCATATGTGTCCTTATTACTGCACCTAATACCCCAATACTGAGCCGCTGCTGCCGTATGGGTCCCTATTACTGCACCTGATACCCCAATGCTGAGCTGCTGCTGCCATATGTGTCCCTATTACTGCACCTGATACCCCAATGCTGAGCCACTGCTGCTGCCGTATGTGTCCCTATAACTGCACCTGATACCCCAATACTGAGCCTCTGCTGCCGTATGTGTCCTTATTACTGCACCTAATACCCCAATACTGAGCCGCTGCTGCCGTATGTGTCCCTATTACTGCACCTGATACCCCAATGCTGAGCTGCTGCTGCCATATGTGTCCCTATTACTGCACCTGATACCCCAATGCTGAGCCTCTGCTGCCGTATGTGTCCCTATTACTGCACCTGATACCCCAATGCTGAGCCTCTGCTGCCGTATGTGTCCCTATTACTGCACCTGATACCCCAATGCTGAGCCGCTCCTGCCATATGTGTCCTTATTACTGCACCTAATACCCCAATACTGAGCCGCTGCTGCCGTATGGGTCCCTATTACTGCACCTGATACCCCAATGCTGAGCTGCTGCTGCTGCCATATGTGTCCCTATTACTGCACCTGATACCCCAATGCTGAGCCACTGCTGCTGCCGTATGTGTCCCTATAACTGCACCTGATACCCCAATACTGAGCCTCTGCTGCCGTATGTGTCCTTATTACTGCACCTAATACCCCAATACTGAGCCGCTGCTGCCGTATGTGTCCCTATTACTGCAACTGATACCCCAATGCTGAGCTGCTGCTGCCATATGTGTCCCTATTACTGCACCTGATACCCCAATGCTGAGCCTCTGCTGCCGTATGTGTCCCTATTACTGCACCTGATACCCCAATGCTGAGCCTCTGCTGCCGTATGTGTCCCTATTACTGCACCTGATACCCCAATGCTGAGCCGCTGCTGCCATATGTGTCCTTATTACTGCACCTAATACCCCAATACTGAGCCGCTGCTGCCGTATGTGTCCCTATTACTGCACCTGATACCCCAATGATGAGCATCTGCTGCAGTATGTGTCCCAATTACTGCACCTGATACCCCAATGCTGAGCCGCTGCTGCCATATGTGTCTTTATTACTGCACCTAATACCCCAATACTGAGCCGCTGCTGCCGTATGGGTCCATATTACTGCACCTGATACCCCAATGCTGAGCTGCTGCTGCTGCCATATGTGTCCCTATTACTGCACCTGATACCCCAATGCTGAGCCACTGCTGCTGCCGTATGTGTCCCTATAACTGCACCTGATACCCCAATACTGAGCCTCTGCTGCCGTATGTGTCCTTATTACTGCACCTAATACCCCCTCTGCTGCCGTATGTGTCCCTATTACTGCACCTGATACCCCAATGCTGAGCCTCTGCTGCCTCATGTGTCCTATTACTGCACTTGATACCCCAATGCTGAGCCTCTGCTGCCGTCTGTCCCTATTGCTGCACCTGATACCCCAATGCTGAGCCGCTGCTGCCATATTTGTCCCTATTACTGCACTTGATACCCCAATACTGAGCCACTGCTGCCGTATGTCCCTATTACTGCACCTGATACCCCAATACTGAGCCTCTGCTGCCGTATTTGTCCCTATTACTGCACCTGATACCCCAATGCTGAGCCGCTGCTGCTGTGTGTCCCTAGTGCTGCACCTGATACCCCAATGCTGAGCCGCTGCTGCCATATTTGTCCCTATTACTGCACCTGATACCCCAATACTGAGCCACTGCTGCCGTATGTGTCCCTATTACTGCACCTGATACCCCAATACTGAGCCTCTGCTGCCGTATTTGTCCCTATTACTGCACCTGATACACCAATGCTGAGCCGCTGCTGCCATGTGTCCCTATTACTGCACCTGATACCCCAATACTGAGCCGCTGCAGCTGTATGTGTCCCTATTACTGCACCTACTGTGTGGTTCTGTGTGACCTCTAAATTCTAAAGCATCCCTCTATAATATAGTAATGCCGGGTGCAATTGCCCTAAAAAACAGTGCCCACATATTGTCTCCTAGAATGTAATATTGCGCTCTGTGTGCCCCGTTTGACAGTCACTGTAACCTGAGTTCCCCTATAACAATAAGTGCCCACTTTACATTTATTAATGTCCTGAGTCCCCCCCTGTACAGCTCCCCTATACCCAGTAATATGCCCCCTCACTGTATACATACTGACCCCTTAGTATCCCCCAATGATGGCTCCAACGCTGTATGATGGCCCCCTTAATAATCTCCACATTGTATGATGGCCCCCTAGATAGCCTCCATATAGTATAATACACCAGATAGTCCTCAATATAGTATAATGCAGCCCCCTTAGGCAGACTCTACAGTATAATGCAGCCCCCCCATGGGCAGACTCAATAGTATATTGCAGCCCCCATAAGCAGACTGTAATGTAAGGCAGCACCCCCCCAACCCCCCAATAGGCAGCCTGTATTATAAGGCAGCACTCCCCCCCATAGGCAGACTGTAGTATAAGGCACCCCCCCATCCCCTATAGGCAGACTGTAGTATAAGGCAGCACCCCCCCATTCGCTCCATACACCTTGTACACATACGGCTCCGCTCCGTACACCCCGCACACACACGTTTCCGCTCCGTACACCTTGTACACAAACAGCTCCGCTCCGAACACCTTGTACACAAACGGCTCCGCTCCGAACACCTTGTACACAAATGGCTCCGCTCCGTACACCTTGTACACAAACGGCTCCGCTCACCCCATACATACGCGGCTCTGCTCCTCCGTACACCTCATACATGCATATCTCCGCTTCGTACACCTTCTACACACACGGCTCCACTCTGTACACCTCATACACACACAGCTCTGCTACATCCACCTGGCTGTAAACCCCTCCTGACCCCACACATAAACTTCACCTTATCCAGCACCAATGCATGACAACCAGCACAGCAGAGTCCTGCAGCCAGCCACTGAAGTCCCTGATCATGTGACCCCCTGACTCCGCCCCTCGTGTGACCTCATCACAGGTCCTGTGTGCGCACAGATTAACTCAGGATTACATTGCTGGCTGTAAGCCCACTGCTGGCACCGGGGCCCCCCACTGCCTTCTCAGGGGCCCATAGCGGCCGGGTGGCAGAGGAAGGAGATCGATTCTCCCTGCTCTGCCGCAGAATGTAACTGTATGGGCGCGCTGTGCATGCCGATACAGTTACACAGCACAGTGGCTCAGTATAGCGCTGCAGCCTTGCAGCGCTGGGGTCCTGGGTTCGAATCCCACCAAGGACAACATCTGCAAGGAGTTTGTATGTTCTCCCCGTGTTTGTGTGGGTTTCCTCCGGGTACTCTGGTTTCCTCCCACACTCCAAAGACATACTGATAGGGAATTTAGATTGTGAGCCTCATCGGGGACAGTGATGATAATGTGTGCAAAACTGTAAAGCGCTGCGGAATATGTTAGCGCTATATAAAGATTTATTTTATTTTATTAGAGTAGCTCCGGTGGGCCCCCTCAGAGAGCAGGGCCCGGGGCGACCGCCCCCTCTGCCCCCCCCCCCCCGGTAGCTACGCTACTGCTAATACTATAAAAGAGGTGATATAATAAAGGGGATTAGAGATCTGCCTTGATCCTCCCAAACAGAGACACGTCTCCGTCTGGTCATTCTCAGTTGCTGGCAACGCCCTGTGGATTAATTTGGAAATCACTTGGTGACTCCAGATCCTCCCTCAACGGCACCGCAGTAGATGCGGTACTATGTGCCTTGTGCTGGATGGCACAATATGGCGCTACGTGAGGTGCTGACCTGGACGCGCTGTGGCCTAAAGCCTAGCCACTGATGGGCGCTGACTAACACGAAGAACCTAAATGCAGACACAATGAAGGGTAGGGGTTTCCAATGAGTCAGTCACTAGATACATGCATCCATCATTATACACACCTTAAGCATAAGAGTCTATACTAGTGCATGGCCGTGCGGCCATGCGACTCTTTTATAGCAGCGTCCTTCCGGGACCTTCCTGATAGTCCAATCCGAGCTGGAGAAGGACCTGAGCATGCGACCTCCGATTTCCAATGAGAGATCATCCCATGGACATGCTCAGTGGACCGAAAGGAGAACTTAGTCCCTGGAGTAGCTCGCTGCTGACTAGCATGCATTGCTATAGCTGGACCAGAGGTGGCAGCAGCAGCAGCAACAAAACCTACAGAGCTGGTCTGACCAGAGCGCCTGGATCAACGAGTCTGCTGAGCAGCCTCCTCTGCGGCCGGAGAGGAATGGGAGACTGCCAAATGCAAGGCTCGGGATTCCTGCTGTGCAGCAACCGTAACGCGACGCCTAACAGGTTCATTGGACCTTATAAGATTTTGAAAATCATTAATCCTGTTTCCTTCCATTTGGCTCTTCCAGGAACGTTTAAGATTCACAGCGATTTTCATAAATCTTTGTTGAAAAGGTTTGTGGAGCCAGTAGTTCACATGGCTGCGCCCCCTGATCCTGTATTGGCTAAGGATAATCTGGAGTAGGAAGTAGAAAAGGTATTGGATTCTCGTCTGGCTAGACGGGGACTCCAGTACTTGGTCAACTGGAAGGGTTATGGTCAGGAAGATTATTCTTGGGTGTTTGCTTCTGACATTCATGCCGAGAGATTGGTTCGCGCCTTCCACCAGGGCCCATCCTGATTGGTCTGTTGGCTCGGGTCAGGGTTCGGTGACCCCTCCTCAAGCGGGATGTACTGTTGTCAACACGTTTGACCTGGATTCTGAGTTTGGGCTCCCTCTGGTGGTTGCAGCGGGTAATGAAGTTGGTCTATCTGACGGAGGTCAATTACCTGAAGAAGATCATTGGAGGTCAGGTGTTACTGACTGGGAAGATTTAAGTGAGCAACCTTCCCTCAATTGCTGCTGGTGATTTTGTTTCTTCCTGTGCACTTTGGAAGTCTGTTTGTCCCCTGCTTGGTCCTGCATCTTTCAGATAAGTTATTTGTCCGTTTTTGCTTTACTCTGATTTCTGCTTTGCTGTTGTGTGCTAAGCCTTGTTCCTGCAGGGACCTGCGCTGGACCCCGTTCTATATGCTTCATCTCATGTCAGTTTGTTCAGTGTTTCTGATCCCCTGGTATATCAGTGCCTTTTGCTTTGCTTCCAGTTCACACCAGAATTCTGATCTAGTGGGGGAGAGGTCGTGTGGCCTCAGTATTTTTGCTTATCAGATGTGATGGATTTTTCTTAGAGTTTTTTGCGTGATTGCAGACAGGATTCTTTCCTGTCCTATTCTATCTAGACAGTATGGGCCCCATAATTTGCTTACTCTATTTTCTGCCTGTGTTTGTGCTTCATCTTGTCTCAGCGGTAATATATGTTTGAGGGCTATCTATTCTTTTGGGGTTCTACTCCGGGGCAGTTTAGCATTTCCCTTTCTTTCTTTCTTTCTTTCTTTCTTTCTTTCTTTCTTTCTTTCTTTCTTTCTTTCTTTCTTTCGGTTTAGTTAACTCTTTGGCTGCGCCGAGGCGCCTAGGGCATCGTAGGTATGTCCCACGACTAATTCTAGTTGTGTTGTCAGTTTAGGGGACTGCAGTCCGCTTAGTTACCAACCTTTCTGGTGTTCTGGTTGCCTAGCCTATGCCCCGGCTATCCTCCACGGTTGCAGAATCATAATAGATGGCGTTCCAGGAGCCAAAGAGGGCGCTGTGTAAACATCCGGTTCTGGTCTCACCAAACTTAAGCAAAGAGTTTGTGGTCCAGACGGATGTGTCAGAAGTTGGTTTTGGAGCCATGCTGTCTCAAGTAATAAATGGAGAAGAACATCCTATTCTGTATTTGAACCGGAAGCTCTCGTCATGTGAAAAGGACTACGCCATCATCAAGAAGTAGTGTCTAGCCATAAAATGGGTCTTGGATACAATTAGGTATTTTCTACTAGACAGAAGGTTCAAACTTGTGTCCAATCATACCTCTCTGAGATGGTTAAGGTAGACAAAGGGTAAGAATGTCTGGGTGACTAGGTGGTTCTTAGGCCTCCAGAATGTCAGGTTCCATGTAGAACACAGACCTGGGAAGTTAATAGGGAACGCAGTTGCCCTCTCCTGAATTCCCAGTTTGGTGTCTGAAGGTGCCAAAGCCCCCGGCTTAGGGCAGAGGGGGGAATATGTGACAGGGTCACTGGCACAGTATATGAGGGGAGATATGTGTCCCAAAGATTGCTTTCCTCCGTGATCTAGAAAGCTATAAGTTTCTCTTCAGCATGCCATGTGCTGAAAGTGTTAATCAGCCATGAGATGGGACGGTTTCTAGGTGAGTAGGTAAGAGATGGGCGGGATGCCTACTCACCATATCTCCACCGAAAGGGTGTGGCTGGTGAATTAAATGGCCAGCCAGTAGTTTTTGTCCTCTGTCTGTGTTGTGTGGAGGAAGGTAGCCTCCAGACTGATGCTCCTGTCAGAGCCGCTTTATGTGTTGTCCCAGGAGATGGAAGCCATACTGGGGAGGAGTTTATATGTACTATTTACTTTCATTTGAGCCAAAAAGGCTGTTTTCTGTTACCAGTTTGGGCTGTTTGGTTAAAGTCTCTGGGTGGTTTGAGCCAGAAAGACTGTTTCTGTTACCAGTTTGGGCTGTTTGATTTATGTTGCAATAAACAATCCAGAGACTTTAACCAAATGTTTTCCTGTGTCTGCCTCGTGGAGCAGCTAAGTGAGCTGACCTTCCACAGATGCTTGACTGTAAAAGACCATCAGAAGGATTTAGCAGACACTGAATTTGTGGTTCATTGTTGTACTCTTCAGAGACATCTGCACAAATATGACCTTCATGGAAGAATCATCACAAAAACCCTCTCCTGCATCCTCACCATAAAAGTCATCATCAGAAGGGCTGTCTCCTCCCTGGTCCGCCCCCCTGATCGCTGTGATTGGCTGTTCTATTCCGAACAGCCAATCACAGCGCTTCTCATTGTTTCAGCCAATCAGATTGGCTGAAACAATGAGGTCCTAGGCTAGGAATCGAGTACTGATGCACTCGATCCTAGGGCCTGATGTATTTGAGTCTCCATTGTTAGGAGTCGCCTGGAAGAGGGTCCGTCATCGCCTGGGAAGTGCCCGGGTGAAGCTGGATCTGGAAATGCAGGTACGCTGAAGAGAAGAGTACAGTTTTCTGTAGGGGAAGGACTGGACACAGATGTTGCAGTTATTCAGGTCACGACTACAGTCCTATCCCTCCCTTACACTGCCATACTGTTATCCTATACATTGAATGTAAGGCCCGCCTTGCCACAAAGTTACACGCACCCCAATAAGCCTTTGAATCTACGGACTGGATGGATACAGGAAAACCAAGTTTACATTAATCTTTTGGTACTGCCATACTGTTATCCTATGCATTGAATTCAAGGCCTGCCCTGCCCCAAAGTAACACGCACCACAATAAGCCTTTGAACCCACGTACTGGATGGCCACAGGAAAACCAAGTTAATATTACTTTTTCATTTGATAATGACATACTGTTATCCTATGCATCGACTTCCGGTTCCAGCGCTGAGGATGTAGCAGGGCTGAAGGAGCAGCTCCCACACCAGACAGAAGCCCTACTAACAAATCTGCCAACATCTGTACCTCCTAGACAAGAAAAAGATAGAATACCACTGGCCCCCACTCCACATCACCCTAACAGGTCAGTCACTAGTTCCTGGACCACTCCTGAGACCCCCGGAGGGTCCTGGCCAGCTGCCCACCCACGTGCTCCCAGTGAGGCCTGGAGGAGCTACTATCTCCCCCCAGGGTAACCCACAGCAAAACCCACTGTGATAAAAGGCACAATCAGAGACTAGCTGCACACAGAACCCCCCCCCAGGAACACCTGTAAAGGGGCCCCTAAAAGTGGGACAGCGACCAGGAAAAGCCGAGAGAGAAAAAGGTCTCTTCAGCAACGACAGGGCCCAAGAAGGGAGGTTAAACACAGTCGGCTGGTCATTTCTCCTGGGAAAAATTGTGACATCTGCCTGCAGCTACAGTGAACTGCAACTGCTTTTCACACAAGGCAGTCCTAGTGGACCAAAATAAGAACTACAAGTACCTGCTTTGTGCTATAGGGAGAGATATTTCTATAGCTGCCAAGAAACATAAGAATTGATAATTCTCTGGAGAAAGGATAAACTGCAACAACAGAGAGGGCTCAGACGCTGACCCCATTTACATCATCAATTCAGCAAATGGATCTCTACATGTTACGTAGCTCATGAAAGCCGGAGAACACTATGCAAACAAGCAGTGGGAACCACAGTAAGGGGGAAGAAATCATGGACCCAAGCCCCACAAGAGAGGATGCTACCGCAACACACTCGCAACAGAAAACCTTTGGTAGGGAGGACATAGAAGACCTAACTGAGTGTAGCAAGGAAGACCCTTCAAGATTGATAACAATAGATTATAACAAACTGGCAGCTGACGTGGCAAGTAGCATCATGCCAGTCATCCAAAAGACCCTGGAACATGCTATCAGGAAGGCCCTCCAGCACATTCAAGAGGAATTGAGCAAACATAAAGGAGAAGATAGAGGAGCTGAAGCAGAGGGTCCCACAACTGGAGGGTGATAACGTGCAGCTCTCCTCACAGTTGAAAGAGACAACTACAGAAACAAAATGCCTGTCTGAGAAGGTCGAGGACCTGGAAAACAGGTCAATGCGCAGCAACTTAAGGCTAGTGGGGCTCCCTGAGTCAATCCATGCAGCTGAACTGCAAAGACTCTGCGAAAGAGACCCATAAATGGCCCTGGGAATTAATCATGGTTGTACGGTTAAAAGGGCTAACAGAGTTGGGCCAGATCTACGATCTCACAACCAAGGATCGAATGAACAGACATTAAGACCACGTCAAGTAATCATGACATTCCTGGACTATAATGATAAGTTTGACATAATGAGAGCAGATGAGAGAAAGCTGTTCCCAGCCAGTGACTTTGAGTAGGATGAAAGTCCTACAATTTGAAGACTATTCCGCGGAGGTGGCAAAAGGCAGGAGAGCCTTTAGTAAAATATCTGCAGCACTCTATTAAGCAAAGAAGAGCTTTACACTGCAATACCCGGCAACGCTGAGGATTTTCCAAAACGAAGGTGATAACCTCATCTACAACTCGCCAAATGATGCAGAAAAAGACATGGAAAAAAAACTGCGCAATGCAAAAAACATCGAACAAAGAAGAGGCCATGAGGAAGACCGCTTCCCCTCAACACCAAAGCCTCAGAGGACATATGACCAGCCCAGGTGAAGCACCAGAGAAATGGACTGCACCATATACATCTTGCTCTTGACAGTTCTCCCCCCCACCACTACACACCTTTCCTACAAACAGGACAATGTCTCCCCAAGATGACAGAAGTGTCCATCGGCTCCATATTTGGGGGAAGGGACCCGGGTTTGGCAGGGTGGAGGGCAAAAGAGCTATGCAAAGGTGCTGCCAAGGGCGGAGGAGAAGATGCAGATGGCAATGTGACAATCATTTATAACATTTGGTGTGGGATATGTTTCTTTCCACAGGTTTTTTTTTCTCTTTTTTCCTTTCTTTTTCTTTTGGTGGTTCTTCCTTCCTCAGAAAAAAGGAAAGTCCACAACGCTATTAGTGGTGTAAGAAGCTAGAAATACACTACAGCGTACTGAGAACTCACCGTTTGCTTGCTTTAAGGTTTTAATCTCTATCCACTTTCATGAATGGGACAACAAGGAACATGCAAACCAACACCCTTTGTACTGGAATACGGCAAAAGCGGTACTAAGTGGCAAAATTATGATGTTTGTAGCCTCACTCAAGAAAAGAGTAGCGGAAAAATACTCAGATTCTAGTGCAAAGCTTAGAAATCTATATACAGAGTTCTTGCAGAGCCCCACAACTCAAAAAAGGGAACAATGGAAGCTGGCCAAACAAGAGTTTGAAACCTGGATTGATAGGAAAGAGCAGATGTTCCGCTCTACGCAGGAGTCTGAATTGCTGAGATATGGGTACAGAGTGGGGAAATTGCCGGCAAGACTGGCAAAAGGAAGACTGCAGGCGAGTCCAATAGGTAGATTACGAGATGGCCAGGGAAATATAACCTCCGACCCCAGGAAAATCAATGAAACACTACAAAACCTTTACAAAGAATTGTATAAACCCTCACATACTAATTTGGCAGAAGGATAAAAATTCCTCCAACAAGTCACTGGTCCAAAACTAACACAAGAACAACAAGATACAATTAATGCAGAAATAACAGAACGAGAAGGAGAACAGAAGAAGTGAGACAAACCATAAGCCATCTTCAAAATGGGAAAGCACCAGGCCCAGATGGATTTGGCGGGGAGTTTTATAGGGCCCTCAGGGAACATAACTCCCCAATGCTAACAAACTATTACAACACCATCCTCTTAACGGGGGTCATACCAGAAATATCTAAAGAAACACGTATTAAAGTCATACCCAAACCAGGCAAGGACCCCCTTGAGGCCTGCTCTTACAGACCCATTTCCCTTATTTATGTAGACCAGAAGATTATGTCAAAAATAATGGCGGACAGATTGGCAGTAGTATAACCCCAACTGGTGAACCCTGCACAAGTGGGATTCGTTAAGGGTAGGGCGGCGGTGAAAAACATACGAAAGGTACTAACTGAATTGGACGGGGTGGTTGCCACAGCCAGTCGGGAGAGAAACCGGCCTTGCTGGCTCTAGTGTGAGTATATATGTGTATGTAAGTACGTGTGTGTGTATGTGTGTGTATGTGAGTACGTGCGTGTGTATGTCTGTGTATGTGAGTACGTGCGTGTGTATGTGAGTACGTGCGTGTGTATGTGAGTACGTGCGTGTGTATGTATGTGCGTGTGTATGTGAGTATGTGCGTGTATACGTGTGTATGTGAGTACGTGTGTGTGTATGTGAGTACGTGTGTGAGTACGTGTGTGTATGTGTGTGTGTGTGTGTGTGTATGTGAGTACAGGCGGTGGTGGGGAGGTTCAGCGGCGGCAGGTCCAGCGGTGGGGGGTCCTGGCAGCGGCCAGCCGGCAGGAAAGACCGCGGCAAATCTCCCACTCATTAACCCCCCAGACATTAATTCCATCCCCACTCATTAACCCTCCACAAATTAATTCCATCCCCACTCATTAACCCCATCCCCACTCATTAACCCCATCCCCACTCATTAACCCCCCACACATTAACCCCATCCCCACTCATTAAACCCCCACACATTAACCCATCCCCACTCATTAACCCCCACACACATTAACCCCATCCCCACTCATTAACCCCCCCACACATTAACCCCATCCCCACTCATTAACAACCCCCACACATTAACCCCCATCTCCACTCATTAACCCCCCCACATTAACCCCATCCTCACTCTTTACCCCCCACACAGTAACCCCCATCTCCACTCATTAACCCCCCACTCATTAACCCCCATCCCCACACATTAACCCCATCTCCACTCATTAACCCCCCACACATTAACCCCATCCCCACTCATTAACCCCCCCACATTAACCCCCATCTCCACTCATTAACCCCCCCACATTAACCCCATCCCCACTCTTTACCCCCCACACAGTAACACCCATCCCCACACATTAACCCCCATCCCCACACATTAACCCCCATCCATTAACCCCATCTCCAATCATTAACCCCCCCACACATTAACCCCATCCCCACTCATTAACCCCATCGCCACACATTAACACCCCCCCATCTTCAGTGGTTTCTTCAGCTCCACATTGGAGCACACTTACCACCAGCACTGAGCGTTCACTCTGGGCGCCGGGGAGTGACGTCAGCAGCGTGATCACATGACATGTCACGCTGCTGACGTCGCTCTGGCCCGGCGATCAGAGCTGCAATTGTACTGGCGTCTATACAGACGCCAGTACAATTGTTCCCTGGGAGCCAGCCGGAATGCGCACCTTCTCTGCGCCAGCTGTCAGCTTGACAGCTGACACAGAGAACTGCCAACTCTCAGGCCCGGGGGCGGCAGAACGCAGCCGCCAGGGAGGACACTGCGGACCGTTGCATTCCGGCCCGGACTGCGCCCCCTGCCGGCTGCGCCCGGGGCAACTGCCCCAGCTGCCCCCCCTTAGATACGCCCCTGGTGACGGAGGTGGGTGGGCGGGTTCGGCGGGGAGACCTGGCGGTAGCCAGCCGGCAGGAAAGACTGCGGCTCGCGACCTGTGCACAGGCCGCAAGCCGCGGTCTTTCCTGGCGGCTGTAACAGAGGTGGGTGGGCAGCCAGCGGCGGGGGGGGTCCATCGGCGCGGTGGATTGTGGGATTCGGGGACATCCAGATGGAAGTGGATGACAGACAATTTAAAGTAATTATATATATAGATACCCAATTGGAAAGACAACTGGCGTCGCCGTGGAAATTAAATGCCCTCTTACATACAAAACAGGCCAAACTCCCGCAAAATGTAAAATCCTCCCTATTGCTTCGGGATACTATTGTATGCTGGAAGATAGTAAGGAAGGCATTCGGCCTTCCCTTCCAGATCTCTAAACATATGCCACTATTTGGTCACCCGGAATTTCCCCAGGGAACAGAAATCAAAAGAGCGATAGAACAAGGAGGCGATAATATGAACAAAGCAGGGGATATTATGCATACAGAGGTTAAATGATGGCTGAGCCCACAAGAAATCATGGACAAATTCCATATAGAAAGCAGACACTTCCAACAGGTCATGCAGGTCCATTCTTTCTGCTTATCTAGACATCGTAGGCTGTCTAATGAAGTTGACGCGCCCGAGGGGCCATGGAGTACTCGGTACCGAGCCCGTTAACTTCAATGGGAGATGTCACAGTGGCAGTGACCCGGTCCATGGCCCCAGGCGGTTATGTAAAAGTGGTAGAATTGAATAGTTTATGTAGTGATTCGTGACGCAAGTTGGAGTGTTCGACTGTAGTATAGCCGGCACTGCAGATGATCCCGGGGGGAGTAGATGGTGATGGCAGTGCAGATGTTAAAACCCTCTTCAACCAGGGCAGGACCCCCAGAGATTGTGATGCAAGTAGAAGGCATGGAGTAATAAGGCAGGAGACAAGGAAAGTCACTTTAGTATTTACTGTAGTTCAGGAGCAGTTCAGAGGAGATATTACAACTCTCATCGTGTTACAGTCTGATCTGGAGAATGGGAGTTATTTTTCTCTTTGCTGTGACTCAGTGTACCTCCTGCTATTCTAATCCCTTCTGGGACCAAGGCTTTCTGGAGTTTAGAACTTCCCAGCATTGCCTTTACTCACTGTGTATTTCGCCTTCAGCAACTTGCAGTCTGAACCCTTTGTGACGCAGCTCAAGTTCCCACTTGCACGGTCCTTCACTGATTCCAGGTTATTGCTGTATTTCTGAGGGAAAACACCTTTCTGCTGGTTGTGTAATCACAAGCAGTCTCTCAGCTTACCACCCAGCTCTGAAAGCATAGATGATCTAGGGGCTGGTTCCCTGCTTTTGAGCGCTTACTCCTGGATCAGCCACATGTCATCATGCCCCTCCCCCTCCCAGTTAGGGTATGTCTGCAAAGCTCTCAGCTTCAGACAAGTGGGGGAGTGAGGCAAATTGTGTGTGTATGTCTAGCAGAGAAAGCATAACTCCCTTTGCTCACAAAACACATACAGAACAGTACATATTTAACCCTTTTGTGGCGATAAAGATGCAGGGCACCACATTCCCCCCTAGTTAAAGGTAGCACGTCCTCGGGCTTCACAAGGAGCATAAGCATATAATAAATGACATAACAGTTAACTTGAGTATAAGTAAACAGTCCCAGTAACTGAGTTGAGTTGTGGATTACAGCCCAAAACCACTTCTGATTGTTTGGATTGTCCCTGAGTGCAGCTGCAGGGCACACAGACCATAATAGAAAATTCACTGCACTGACTGTTTTAGATGGCTTCCTGCGAAGGCACGATGAACAGATTTTTCTTCTCAAGTTTAAGAGTCTTTACAAGAGTTCTTGTAGTAGAAAAAAGCATAATAACTAGTGAAATCTCACATTAGTCCATGTGGGCACAATTTCTTTAACATTTTTAGTAACGTTACCTAAGGCAAAATTCAATGCAAGTAAATATTTTTTTTTACAAATCATTTCTATAAATCATTTCTATAATGAGGTGTTTGGCCCGGTGTGCAATGCTGGTGATCTGCGCACGTTAGGAATACTAGGCAGCTTCCTATGAATCTTTGAACCTACCATGGGTACAACAGGTTCACTGCTGATTGTGGGCAAATTTTCTGATTCTTCCTCATGCACAACGTTAGTGGTTGGCATTAGCGATTCATAGCTTCCAGAACAATTCGGTGTCTCTGGTAAAGACTTTTGTGGGAACACCATCACTGGACTTACCACTGCGCTGTTAACTTGTAGCCAAGATCTAGGGAATTCACCTAGAACAGTGCGAATCGTTGTATCAGTCCTTTCTTTTTGCTGAGAATCTTCTTTAGTCTCAACTCTTTCACGCAATTGTGCTGGATATACTTTCAGATTGTCTCTGGATACTGTGGTACACGTTTTTCCACCATCTTTGGAGATGGTACACACTTTGCTGCTGTCAGAGCTAGATGGTTGAATAGTGTAAGGCTGAGCCTCCCATTGTTCATCTAATTTGTGGTTTCTTCTCTTTTTCTTCAGCACTTGTTCACCTGTTGGTAAGGGGGTTGCTACAGCATGTTTATTAAAGTTCCTTTCCTGTTTTTGCCTAGCTTGCGCAAGACTTTCTTCTACACATTGTTGAACTTTCTGATACTGCAATTGTCTTTTAGTATTCCAATCAGTGTCCAGTTGGCTGGATATGGTTTCAGGAGTTAGGACTCCCATTTCTAGTTCGATGGGGATTTTACCTAGATGTGCAGACATCATGTACGCTGGGGCACATCCTGTTGCACTGGTTGGGATATGGTTGTACATTTCAATCAAATCAGGCAATTTCTCAGGCCATTGGCTCCTTTCTTCCAGTGGTAGGATCTGCAATAAATTGATCACCAGATGATTTAGTTTTTCGCAAAGACCATTGCCTTGAGGATGGTATGGTGTAAAGGGAGCAAAATTCTTGAAAGACTTCTGCTTCGAAGGCTGGACCTCTGTCTGTCAGCACTTGACCTGGGTAGCCATGGGGTCTGCAGAAATATTCTCGGAATGCCTTTGCAGCTGTTCTTGCTGTTTGGTCTTTCACCGGAACGACCACTAGGAAACGGGAATAGTGATCCACTATTGTTAAGGCATAGGTATACCCTGATCGGCTTGGGGTTAGTTGCACGTGGTCTAGGTCCACCAGTTCCAAAGGTTGTTTAGTGATGATGGGCTTCAAGGGGGCCCTTTGATTGTCAGAATTCTTTCTTCTAAGATTACATGGGCCGCATTCCCTACACCACTGTTCAATGGACCATCTCATACCTGCCCAGAAGAAGCTGTCGCGGATGACTTTTTCCAACCAAAATGTCCCGCTTGATTGTGGTATGCTTCCAAGACCATGGGCACGTCCTTTTTGGGGACCACGATCTGCCACACTAGTTCATGCGTACATGGGTTAATTGCTCTTCGGATCAACTTGCCTTCATAAAGGAACAGCCTCTTTCTCTCTTTCCACAACTGTTGGACATCTGCAGGCGCATCAGGAGCTGGAGATGAATCTGCTTCTCCAAGGAGTTCTTTGACCATACATATAGCTGGGTCATTGCTCTGTGTCTCTGCCCAACCATGGTGAGGTAGTGGATAAAGGGAAACTTCGTGAATGGCAAGACTTCTCCCTGTCACGTGGTTTGAGTCTTGGGAGACACCGTGGCGGTGGAATGCTGGCATCTCTATTTCTTCCAGGTCGTCTAGATCCTTTGCTGGAACAGGAGCATTTGGCATACAGGACAAGGCATCGGGATTGGCATTTTTAGTGACAGCTCGGTATTTAATGACGAACTCATAATTGGACAACCGAGCCACCCATCTTTGTTCCAAGGTGCCAAGTCTGGCGGTCTCCATTTGGCTTAACGGATTGTTGTCCATATAGATGGTAAATTTGGATGAGGCCAAATAGTGCTTGAACCTCTCAGTCACTGCCCAAACGATATCCAAGAATTCTAGCCTGAAGGAGCTATAGTTGGTAGGGTTCCTCTCAATAGGACGAAGCTTCCGACTGGCAGAAGCAATGACTTTCTCCTTACCCTGCTGCACTTGAGATAGGACAGCTAATAACCCAACATTGCTGGCATCAGTGTGCAGGATAAACGGCTAATCATAGTCTGGATACACTAAGATCTCTTCTCCCGTAAGTGCTTGCTTAAGGCTGTTGAATGACTCATCCAACTTAGCATTCAATCAGGGGACTATTGCTGCTAGCCTTTTTGGATTGGCCAACTAGAAGATCTTGAAGTGGGGCTGCCAATTTAGCAAAGTCTTTGATAAAGTGTCTGTAGTACCCCACTAGACCTAGGAATTGTCTGACCTCTTGGGTGTTGGTGGGTACTTGCCAGTCCCTGATGACAGTCACTTTGTCTGGGTCGGGTGCTACTCCTTCTGCACTCATGACATGGCCTAAATACTGCACTTTGGGCTTTAGGACATGACATTTAGATGGTTTTACCTTCAAGCCAAAGTTGGACAACGCCTCCAAGACCTCTGCCAGGTGTTGCAGATGTTCCTCATAGGTCCTGAAATATACAATCACATCATCCAAGTGCAACAGCACAGTCTCAAAGTTCATATGTCCCAGGCAACATTCCATAATTCTCTGAAAGGTTCCAGGAGCACTGCTCAATCCAAACAGCATGTAATTAAATTCACATAGCCTCATAGGGGTAGTGAATGCAGTTTTTTCTTTGTCTGCCTCAGCAACAGGAACCTGCCAGTATCCACTGGTTAAGTCCAAAGTGGAGAAGTACCTAGCTGATTTTAATGCTGCTAGAGACTCCTCTATGCGCGGTAAAGGGTATGCATCTTTGTAAGTAATTTTGTTAACCTGTCTGTAATCTACACACATGCGCATTGTACCATTTTTCTTTTTGACTAACACCAGGGGAGCTGCCCAAGGACTGTAGCTATACTGATAATGAGCTGGAGGTACAGGACGATACCTGTTGTGAGTTCATTTTCCCCTTCACCATTGTGGTCTGATGAACTCTGTTATGAATGAGTCACCGTAGGAGGCAAAAGCAGAAATACAAGCTAAGTCCAGAAAACCAGAGAAGTTGGCAACTATCAGATTGCAGACCCCTGAACCTATCAACACAACTAGCAGTAGCCGTGGGGGGTTCCTACGATGCCCTAGACCCCTCGATCACAGCCGGAGAAATACATAGGCCTAAAGAAAGAAAGGGGAAATCTAAACTGCCCCAGAGCAGACCCCAAAGCAATAGGCAGCCCCCAACATATAATGACGGTGAAGCAAGATGAAAATACTAACACAGACAGAAAGATAGACTGAGCAAAGATGGGGCCCCAAAACTACCTAGATAGGAAAGGACAGGAAGGCTGCTGTCTGCAATCTGCCAAAACCCTATCAAAGACATAAGCCAACAAGCTGATATGAAAAAGGCCCTGAAGCAGCTAGGCTTCCAAAACTGAATCAGCACTCAGGTATTTTCAGAAGACAGAGCTAAATGAATACAGCACACCCCAGCAGGGAATGGCAGAAATCCAGAAAAACAAAGCAAAAACAAAGTCAAAGCACAAAAGCAAAAGGCCGAGCAGCAAACTTAGCTTTGGAGGAGCAGGAATTCAGACTGGTCTCCAAGGATCCCACAGAGAATTCACCCGCAGGGCAGAAGGGCGTCGGCAGCATTATATCCAATCCGTAACTCCACTCAGCCAGTCACAATCATCAGCCTCAGGTGTTTGACAATCAGGCTCACTACCTTTCTTTACCAGAAGAGGGAGTTCCTCGGGCCTCAGTAATGAAGGGGAAAATGAACTCACAACAGTACCTCCCCCTTGAGGAGGGGTCACCGAACCCTCAACTATGCCACCAGGGCGATCAGGGTGAGCCCGATGAAAGGCACGCACCAATCGTTTGGCATGAATATTAGAGGCGGAGACCCAGGAATTATCCTCCTGACCATAACCCTTCCACTTAACCAAATACTGGAGTCTCCGTCTAGCCAGACGGGAATCCAGTACTTTCTCTACCTCATACTCCATGTTACCTTCAACCAATACAGGGTCTGGAGGTGCCACCCCGGAACAACAGGTTCAACAAACCTCTTCAACAAAGATTTATGGAACACATTATGGATTTTAAATGTGACAGGAAGAGCCAAACGAAAAGAGACCGGATTAATAATCTCCACAATCTTGTAAGGTCCAATAAATCTAGGCTTAAACTTAGGAGAAGCCACCTTCATAGCAATATTTTTTGATGATAACCACACCATATCACCAACCTTAAACTGGGGACCAATGGTCCTATGTCGGTTGGAAAACCGCTGGGCCTTCTCCTGGGAGAGAGATAACTTATCCACCACTTGGTCCCAGATCTGGTGCATTCTCTCCACCACAGTGTCAACACCTGGGCAGGCAGAGGGCTCCACCTGCCCTGAAGAAAATCGAGGATGAAACCCAAAGTTACAAAAAAAAGGTGACATCAAAGTGGCAGAACTAGCTCTATTATTCAAAGCAAATTCGGCCAAGGGCAAAAATGAAACCCAATCATCCTCCTGATCAGCAGAAATAAAACATCTCAAATATGACTCCAATGTCTGGTTTGTTCTCTCTGTCTGCCCATTGGTCTGAGGGTGAAAAGCAGAGGAGAAGGACAACTGAATTCCCAGCCTGGAACAGAAAGTTCTCCAAAATCTAGACACAAACTGCACTCCTCTGTCAGATACAATGTTCTCAGGAATCCCGTGCAAACGAACCACCTGTTGTAAAAACAGGGGCACCAACTCAGAGGAAGACGGCAACTTAGGGAGTGGTACAAGATGAACCATCTTAGAGAACCTATCACAAATCACCCAAATAACAGTCATCCTCTGAGAGACAGGCATATCAGAGATGAAATCCATTGAAATATGGGTCCATGGCCTCTTGGGGACAGGCAAATGCATCAACAACCCACTAGAGCGAGAACACGATTTAGACCGGGAGCAAGTCCCACAGGACTGCACAAAATTCCTGACATCGCGAGACAAGGAGGGCCACCAAAAAAAACGACTCACCAGATCTCTAGTACCAAAAATACCTGGATGACCAGCCAAAGCAGAGCAATGAACTTCAGACATCACTCTCTTCTTCCACTGGTCAGGAACATACAATTTTCCACTGGGACAACGCTCAGGTTTGTCCTCCTGGAATTCTTCCAGAGCACGTCTCAAATCGGGCGAGATGGCAGAAAGAACTACCCCTTCGCCTAAGATGGTAGCAGGCTTGGTCACCACAGGAGCATCAGCAAGGAAGCTCCTAGAGAGAGCGTCTGCCTTGACATTATTTGTTCCAGGAAGAAAAGAAACCACAAAATCAAAACGTGTAAAAAACAAGGCCCACCTAGCCTGTCTAGGGTTCAAGTGCTTAGCCGACTCTAGGTAAATCAAATTCTTGTGGTCAGTGAGGACCACGACTTGATGCTTAGCTCCCTCCAACCAATGTCTCCACTCCTCAAATGCCCATTTCATGGCCAACAGTTCCCTATTCCCCACATCATAGTTACGTTCAGATGGAGAGAACTTTCGGGAAAAGAAAGCACAGGGATTCATTTTAGATGTTACAGGATCCTTTTGGGACAAAACAGCTCCTGCACCAATCTCAGAAGCATCCACCTCTACCTGGAATGGAAGTGAGACATCAGGTTGCCGCAAAACCGGGGCGGAGGTGAATCTTCGCTTCAACTCCTGAAAGGAAGAAACAGCCTCCGGAGACCAATTTAACACATCAGCACTAGTGTTGAGCATTCCGATACCGCAAGTATCGGGTATCGGCCGATACTTGCTGTATCGGAATTCCGATACCGACTTCCGATATTTTTTCAATATCGGAATTCGGCATCGGAATCGGAAGTTCAGTTGATTGACGGCCTGACGTCATCATGATGCGCGGTGTGTGCGCATCATGATGCGCCGTCATTTCGGGCCTTCCGGGGGTCTCTGCCGGCCTGCCGGGGGGCTGTGCCGGCCTGCCGGGGGGCTGTGTGGACTGCCCGGGGTCTCTGCCGGCCTGCCGGGGGGCTGTGCCGGCCTGCCGGGGGGCTGTGCACCCTGTGGGGGTCTGTACCGGCCTGCCGGGGGGCTGTGCCGGCCTGCCGGGGGGCTGTGCTGATGTCCGGGGGTCTGTGCAAGCATCGTCCGATGGGACTACAAGTCCCATCGGGCGATGCCTGCTACCATGACAGTGATTGACACATTAGCCAATGATGGGACAGTAGTAGTCCCATCATCCGGCTAATGTGTTAAATGTTAAAAAAAAAAAAAAAAAAAAATACTACATACATACTACATGCTACATACATACTACATATATACTACATACATACTACATACATACTACATACATACTACATGCATGCTACATACATACTACATATATACTACATACATACTACATACCTACTGCATGCTACATACATACTACATACATACTACATACATACTACATGCATGCTACATATATACTACATGCTACATACATACCACATACATACTACATGCATGCTACATATATACTACATGCATGCTACATACATACTACATATATACTACATGCATGCTACATACATACTACATGCTACATGCATGCTACATACATACTACATACATGCTACATATATACTACATACATACTACATATATACTACATGCATGCTACATATATACTACATACATACTACATATATACTACATGCATGCTACATATATACTACATACATACTACATATATACTACATACATGCTACATATATACTACATACATACTACATATATACTACATACATGCTACATACATACTACATACATACTACATATATACTACATGCATGCTACATATATACTACATGCTACATACATACCACATACATACTACATACATGCTACATATATACTACATGCATGCTACATACATACTACATATATACTACATGCATGCTACATACATACTACATGCTACATGCATGCTACATACATACTACATACATACTACATGCTACATACATACCACATATATACTACATACATACAATACATTCATACAATACATACATAGACATACAGTACATATAACATAGAGTAACATACTTACCAATACTTGTCACATTGTTCCCCGAAGCCATTGTCTTTCCGGAATAAATATTAACATAACAAACCACAAAAATACTCACCCACGATCCGAAGCAGTCCACGAGTGTGTCCCACGACGATCTTGGGTAGAGAACTGCAGCATCAGATGATGCTGCCGTTCTCTACGGGCTGCAGGAATCCAATGACGGAAGGTAGGTATCCTTCCGCACTGTATTCCTCCGCCACTTAAAAAGAAAAAAGTCCCTAGTCTCACTTTATGCCATTGCTGTGTGGGAAATTCCCACACAGCAATGGCATAAAGTGAGACTAGGGACTTTTTTTTTTTTTAAGTGGCGGAGGAATACAGTGCGGAAGGATACCTACCTTCCGTCATTGGATTCCTGCAGCCCGTAGAGAACGGCAGCATCAGCTGATGCTGCAGTTCTCTACCCAAGATCGTCGTGGGACACACTCGTGGACTGCTTCGGATCGTGGGTGAGTATTTTTGTGGTTTGTTATGTTAATATTTATTCCGTAGACGACAATGGCTTCGGGGAACAATGTGACAAGTATTGGTAAGTATGTTACTCTATGTTATATGTACTGTATGTCTATGTATGTATTGTATGAATGTATTGTATGTATGTAGTATATATGTGGTATGTATGTAGCATGTAGTATGTATGTAGCATGCATGTAGCATGTAGTATGTATGTAGCATGCATGTAGTATATATGTAGTATGTATGTAGCATGCATGTAGTATATATGTAGCATGCATGTAGTATGTATGTGGTATGTATGTAGTATATATGTAGTATGTATGTAGTATATATGTAGCATGTATGTAGTATGTATGTAGCATGCATGTAGCATGTAGTATGTATGTAGCATGCATGTAGTATATATGTAGTATGTATGTAGCATGCATGTAGTATATATGTAGTATGTATGTAGTATATATGTAGCATGTATGTAGTATATATGTAGCATGCATGTAGCATGTAGTATGTATGTAGCATGCATGTAGTATATATGTAGTATGTATGTAGCATGCATGTAGTATATATGTAGCATGCATGTAGTATATATGTAGTATGTATGTAGTATATATGTAGCATGTATGTAGTATGTATGTAGCATGCATGTAGCATGTAGTATGTATGTAGCATGCATGTAGCATGTAGTATGTATGTAGCATGCATGTAGTATATATGTAGTATGTATGTAGCATGCATGTAGTATATATGTAGTATGTATCATGTAGTATGTATGTAGCATGCATGTAGTATATATGTAGCATGCATGTAGTATATATGTAGTATGTATGTTGCATGTAGTATGAATGTAGCATGTATGTAGTATGTAGTATGAATGTAGCATGTATGTAGTATGTAGTATGAATGTAGCATGTAATTTTTTTTTTTTTTTTTTTTTACATTTAACACATTAGCCGGATGATGGGACTACTACTGTCCCATCATTGGCTAATGTGTCAATCACTGTCATGGTAGCAGGCATCGCCAGATGGGACTTGTAGTCCCATCGGACGATGCCTGCACAGACCCCCGGAGCCTGCACAGACCACCGGCAGGCCGGCACAGCCCCCCGGCAGGCCGGCACAGCCCCCCGGCAGGCCGGCACAGCCCCCCGGAGCCTGCACAGACCACCGGCAGGCCGGCACAGACCACCGGAGCCTGCACAGACCCCCTGGCAGGCCGGCACAGCCCCCCGGCAGGCCGGCACAGCCCCCCGGCAGGCCGGCACAGCCCCCCGGAGCCTGCACAGACCACCGGCAGGCCGGCACAGACCACCGGAGCCTGCACAGACCCCCTGGCAGGCCGGCACAGCCCCCCGAAAGGCCCGTACAGACCCCAGAGAGGCTGTACAAGGGCAGGAAAGGGTTTTTCTTATTCCGATACCGGAAGTCCCATAGACTTGAATGGGACTTCCGGTATCGGAATCGGCGATACCGATACTTTTTTTAAAGATCGGCCGATACCATCCGATACGATACTTTGAAGTATCGGATGGTATCGCTCAACTCTAATCAGCACCCTTTTTAGTCAAATCAGTCAATGGCTTGGCAATACTAGAAAATTTTGCTATAAATTTCTGATAAAAATTAGCAAAACCCAAAAACTTCTGGAGGTCCTTCAAAGAAGTGGGCTGAACCCAATCGTGAATGGCCTGTACCTTGGCCGGGTCCATTTCAATAGTTGACGGGGACAAAATAAATCCCAAAAAAGAAATCCTCTGTACTCCAAAAAGGCATTTAGATCCCTTGACATACAGGGAATTCTCCCTCAAGATCTGGAACACAGTCCGAATATGTTCCACATGAGAATCCCAATCCTTGGAGAAGATCAAAATATCATCCAGATAGATAATCAAAAATTTATCGACAAAATCTCGGAAAATATCGTTCATGAAGCACTGGAAGACAGAAGGGGCATTAGTGAGCCCAAAAGGCATCACCAGGTACTCAAAATGTTCCTCCGGAGTATTAAACGCCGTCTTCCATTCATCCCCATGCTTAATGCGAATAAGATTATAGGCCCCCCTGAGGTCAAGCTTGGTAAACCAGCAAGCACCTTTAACTCTGGAGAATAGATCAGAAATCAGGGGTAACGGATACTGATATTTAACAGTAATTTTGTTGAGGGCACGATAATCAATACAAGGTCTTAATGATCCATCCTTTTTGGCTACAAAAAAAAAAACCGGCACCCAAGGGTGACGAGGATGGTCTAATATGACCCTTCTCCAATGCCTCCTTAATATAGGATCGCATAGCCTCGTGCTCGGGTACAGATAAATTGAAGAGCCGACCCTTGGGAAATTTACACCCCGGGCTCAGTTCAATTGCACAGTCATAACTCCTATGAGGAGGCAGAGACGCAGACTCATTCTCACTAAATACATCATAGAAGTCCGCCAAATAATCAGGAACATCATGCGACTGAGGAGAGGTGGAAAACACCGGAGCCTCACTAAAGGCACACCGACAACCCCAACTCACCACAGACACAGATTTCCAATCCAAAACTGGATTATGAATCTGTAACCAGGGAAACCCCAGAACAACAGTATCATGCAGATTATGCAACACCAGAAATCTGCAATTTTCTTGATGGTCTGGGGCGACCCGCATTACCACCTGGGTCCAAAACTGGGGTTTATTTTTAGCCAAAGGAGTAGCATCAATTCCCCTCAAAGGGATAGGCGTCTGCAGAGGTGTCATCGGAAATCCACAACGTTTAGCAAAATCCAAGTCCATTAGGTTTAGGGCTGCTCCTAAATCCACAAACGCCTTGGCGGAAAATGTGGACAGGGAGTAGATCAGAGTAATAACCAGAAGAAACTTAGGTTGAACACCCCCAACAGAAAACGTGTGTGCAAAGCGTTTCTCTCATTTGGGACAGACAGAAATAATATGCGAGGCATCTCCACAGAAAAAACACAACCTATTACGCCTTCTGAACTCCTGACGCTGCTCTCTGGAAAAAACTCACATTGCATAGGTTCAGACATTTGTTCAACAGGTGGCAACACCTCTCGTGCAGCTTTGCGTTCGCGCAAACGCCGATCAACCTGAATGGCTAATGACATAGAATCGTCAAGACCAGAGTGAACAAGAAATCCCACCATAGTATCTTTTACGGCTTCTGACAATCCCTTCCGAAAGAGAGCAGCCAAGGCATTATCATTCCAGGTAGTAAGTACTGCCCACTTTCGGAATTTTTGACAGTACAATTCTGCAGAATCACGACCCTGGCTCAATGCCAGCAGGGTCTTTTCAGCCTGATCAATGGCATTAAGTTTGTCATACAACAACCCCAAAGCTTGAAAGAATGCGTTCACATTAGTCAGAATAGGATCATCTGGTTTCAAAGAAAACGCCCAATCCTGGGGATCGCCGCGCAGCAAAGAGATGACAATTTTAACCTGCTGCGCGGAGCTCCCTGACGAGTTAGGCTTCAAGGCAAAAAATAATTTACAATTATTTTTTAAATTAAAAAATTTAGACCGATCCCCAAAAAATACATCAGGTGTAGGAATCTTTGGTTCAGCAGCATGTGAATGAGCAAGGTAGGCGGAAATTCCCCGCACTTCCGCAGCGAGCTGCTCCACACGATCAGACAATTGCTTTATCTCCATTGAGAGAAAAAAAAAAATTCCCCCTACGGCCTCAGAGCTATAGAGGAAAAAATATACACATTTTTTTTTTTTTTTTTTTTACAATTCTTTCCTGCTATTGAGTACCCTAGAATCTGTTATGAATGAGTCACCGTAGGAGGCAAAAGCAGAAATACAAGCTAAGTCCAGAAAACCAGAGAAGTTGGCAACTATCAGATTGCAGACCCCTGAACCTATCAACACAACTAGCAGTAGCCGTGGGGGGTTCCTACGATGCCCTAGACCCCTCGATCACAGCCGGAGAAATACATAGGCCTAAAGAAAGAAAGGGGAAATCTAAACTGCCCCAGAGCAGACCCCAAAGCAATAGGCAGCCCCCAACATATAATGACGGTGAAGCAAGATGAAAATACTAACACAGACAGAAAGATAGACTGAGCAAAGACGGGGCCCCAAAACTACCTAGATAGGAAAGGACAAGAAGGCTGCTGTCTGCAATCTGCCAAAACCCTATCAAAGACATAAGCCAACCAGCTGATATGAAAAAGGCCCTGAAGCAGCTAGGCTTCCAAAACTGAATCAGCACTCAGGTATTTTCAGAAGACAGAGCTAAATGAATTCAGCACACCCCAGCAGGGAATGGCAGAAATCCAGAAAAACAAAGCAAAAACAAAGTCAAAGCACAAAAGCAAAAGGCCGAGCAGCAAACTTAGCTTTAGAGGAGCAGGAATTCAGACTGGTCTCCAAGGATCCCACAGAGAAATCACCCGCAGGGCAGAAGGGCGTCGGCAGCATTATATCCAGTCCGTAACTCCACTCAGCCAGTCACAATCATCAGCCTCAGGTGTTTGACAATCAGGCTCACTACCTTTCTTTACCAGAAGAGGGAGTTCCTCGGGCCTCAGTAATGAAGGGGAAAATGAACTCACAACAGAACTATCTCTTCTGGTGAAGGAAGGTAGTGAGGCTGATTACCAAGCACCTGAGCAGGATGATGACTGGGTGACTGGAATTGCTGACTGGATATAAGGCAGCCGAAGCCCTTCTGCCTTGCTGGTGATTTCTCTGAGGGATTCTAGGAGACCAGTCTGTTTCCTGCTCCTCAAAAGCTAAGTTTTCTGCTCTGCTTTTTGCATTTGTTGTTTTGGTTTTGTTTTGCCTTGTTTTTCTGGATTTCTGCCATTCCCTGCTGGGGTGAGCTGAATTCCTTTTTGCTCTGTCTTCAGAAAATACCTGAGTACTGATATAGTCTTTTTGAAGCCTAGTGTCCTCAGGGCTTTTTTCCCTATCAGTCTGTTGGCTCTTGTTTTGATAGGATTTTGGTGGATTGCAGACAGCAGCTTTTCTATCCTGTCCTATTTAGTTAGCTTGGGCCCCATCATTTGCTCAGCCTATCTTTCTATCTGTGTGAGTGTTTTTTCATCTTGCTTCACCGTCATTATATGTTGGGGGCTGCCTATTGCTTTGGGGTCTGCTCTGGGGCAGTTTAGATTTCCCTTTCTGTCTTTAGGCTATTTAGTTCTCCGGCTGTGATCGAGGGGTCTAGGGCACCGTAGGAACCCCCCACGGCTACCGCTAGTTGTTGTTGATAGGTTCAGGGGTCTGCAATCCGATACTGCCAACTTCTCTGGTTTTCTGGACTTAGCTAGTATTTCTGTTTTTGCCTCCTACGGTGACTCATTCATAACAGAATCACCAGCCATACCGCAGATCCTAGGGTACTCAATAGCAGGAAAGAATTGTTAAAAAAAAAAAAGTGTGTATATTTTTTCCTCTATATCTCTGAGGCCGTAGGGGGAATTTTTTTTCTCTCAATGGACATAAAGCAATTGTCTGATCGTGTGGAGCAGCTCGCTGCGGAAGTGCGGGGAATTTCCGCCTACCTTGCTCATTCACATGCTGCTGAACCAGAGATCCCTACTCCTGATGTGTTTTTTGGGGATCGGTCTAAATTTTTGAATTTCAAAAATAATTGTAAATTATTTTTTGCCTTAAAGTCTAACTCGTCAGGGAGCTCCGCGCAGCGGGTTAAAATTGTCATCTCTTTGCTGCGTGGCGATCCCCAGGATTGGGCGTTTTCTTTGAAACCAGATGATCCTATTCTGACTAATGTGAATGCATTTTTTCAAGCCTTGGGGTTGTTGTATGACGAACCTAATGCTATTGATCAGGCTGAAAAGACCCTGTTGGCATTGAGCCAGGGTCGATATTCTGCAGAATTGTACTGTCAAAAATTCCGAAAGTGGGCGGTCCTTACTACCTGGAATGATGCCTTGGCATCTCTCTTTCGGAAAGGTTTGTCAGAAGCCGTAAAAGATACTATGGTGGGATTTCCTGTTCCCTCTGGTCTTGACGATTCTATGTCATTAGCCATTCAGGTTGATCGGCGTTTACGTGAACGCAGGACTGCACGAGAGGTGTTGCCACCCGTTGAACAAGTGTCTGAACCTATGCAATGTGATAGAGTTTTGTCCAGGGAGCAACGTCAGGAGTTCAGAAGGCGTAATAAGCCGTGTTTTTTTGTGGAGATGCCTCGCATATTATTTCTGTCTGTCCTAAACGAGAGAAACGTTTTGCACACACGTTTTCTGTGGGTGGTGTTCAACCTAAGTTTCTTCTGGCAATTACTCTGATCTGCTCCCTGTCCACATTTTCCGCCAAGGCTTTTGTGGATTCGGGAGCAGCCCTGAACCTAATGGACTTGGATTTTGCTAAACGTTGTGGATTTCCAATGACACTTCTGCGGACGCCTATCCCTTTGAGGGGGATTGATTGGCAAAAAATAAACCTCAGTTTTGGACCCAGGTGGTATTGCGGGTCGCCCCAGACCATCAAGAAAATAGCAGATTTTTGGTGTTGCATAATTTTCATGATACCATTGTTCTGGGGTTTCCCTGGTTGCAAATTCATAATCCAGTTTCGGATTGGAAATCTGTGTCTGTGGTGAGTTGGTGTTGTCGGTGTGCCCTTAGTGAGGCTCCGGTTTTTTCCACCTCTCCTCAGTCGCATGATGTTCCTGACTATTTGGTGGACTTTTATGATGTATTTAGTGAGAATGAGTCTGCGTCTTTGCCTCCTCGTAGGAGTTATGACTGTGCAATTGAACTGAGCACGGGGTGTAAATTTCCCAAGGGTCGGCTCTTCAATTTATCTGTACCCGAGCACGAGGCTATGAGATCCTATATTAAGGAGGCGTTGGAGAAGGGTCATATTAGACCATCCTCTTCACCCTTAGGTGCCGGGTTTTTTTCGTGGACAAAAAGGATGGTTCATTAAGGCCTTGTATTGATTATCGTGCCCTCAACAAAATTACTATTAAATATCAATATCCGTTACCCCTGATTTCGGATTTATTCTCCAGAGTTAAAGGTACTTGCTGGTTTACCAAGCTTGAACTCAGGGGGGCGTATAATCTTATCCGCATTAAGCATGGGGATGAATGGAAGACGGCGTTTAATACTCCGGAGGGACATTTTGAGTACCTGGTGATGCCTTTTGGGCTCACTAATGCCCCTTCTGTCTTCCAGTGCTTCATGAACGACATTTTCCGGGACTTTGCGGAATAATTTTTGATTATCTATATGGATTATATTTTCATCTTCTCCAAGGATTGGGATTCTCATGTGGAACATGTTCGGACTGTGTTCCGGATCTTGAGGGAGAATTCCTTGTATGTCAAAGGATCGAAATGCCTTTTTGGAGTACAGAGGATTTCATTTTTGGGATTTATTTTGTCTCCGTCAACTATTGAAATGGACCCAGCCAAGGTACAGGCCATTTATGATTGGGTTCAGCCCACTTCTTTGAAGGCCCTCCAGAAATTTTTGGGTTTTGCTAATTTTTATCGGAAATTTATAGCAAAATTTTCTAGTATTGCCAAGCCATTGACTGATCTGACTAAGAAAGGTGCTGAAGTGTTGAATTGGTCTCCGGAGGCTGTTTCTTCCTTTCAGGAGCTGAAGCGAAGATTCACTTCTGCCCCGGTTTTGCGGCAACCTGATGTCTCACTCCCGTTCCAGGTAGAGGTGGACGCTTCTGAGATTGGTGCAGGAGCTGTTTTGTCCCAAAAGGATCCTGTAACATCTAAAATGAATCCCTGTGCTTTCTTTTCCCGAAAGTTCTCTCCATCTGAACGTAACTATGATGTGGGGAATCGGGAACTGTTAGCCATGAAATGGGCATTTGAGGAGTGGAGACATTGGTTGGAGGGAGCTAAACATCAAGTCGTGGTCCTCACTGACCACAAGAATTTGATTTACCTGGAGTCGGCCAAACGCTTGAACGCTAGACAGGCTAGGTGGGCCTTGTTTTTTACACGTTTTGATTTTGTGGTCTCTTTTCTTCCTGGCACTAAGAATGTCAAGGCTGATGCTCTCTCTAGGAGCTTCTTTGCTGATTCTCCTGTGGTGACCAAGCATGCTACCATCTTAGGCGAAGGGGTAGTTCTTTCTGCCATCTCGCCCGATTTGAGATGTGCTCTGGAAGAGTTCCAGGAGGACAAACCTGAGCGTTGTCCCAGTGGAAAGTTGTTTGTTCCTGACCAGTGGAAGAAGAGAGTGATGTCTGAAGTTCATTGCTCTGCATTGGCTGGTCATCCAGGTATTTTTGGTACTAGAGATCTGGTGAGTCGGTCTTTTTGGTGGCCTGCCTTGTCTCGTGATGTCAGGAATTTTGTGCAGTCCTGTGGGACTTGCTCCCGGTCTAAACCTTGTTCTCGCTCTAGTGGGTTGTTGATGCCTTTGCCGGTCCCCAGGAGGCCATGGACCCATATTTCAATGGATTTCATCTCTGATATGCCTGTCTCTCAGAGAATGACTTATTTGGGTGATTTGTGATAGGTTCTCTAAGATGGTCCATCTTGTACCACTCCCTAAGTTGCCATCTTCCTCTGAGTTGGTGCCCCTGTTTTTGCAACAGGTGGTTCGCTTGCACGGGATTCCTGAGAACATTGTATCTGACAGAGGAGTTCAGTTTGTGTCTAGATTTTGGAGGACTTTCTGTTCCAAGCTGGGAATTCAGTTGTCCTTCTCCTCTGCTTTTCACCCTCAGACCAATGGGCAGACGGAGAGAACAAACCAGACCTTGGAGTCGTATTTGAGATGTTTTATTTCCGCTGATCAGGATGATTGGGTTTCATTTTTGCCCTTGGCCGAATTTGCTTTAAATAATAGAGCTAGTTCTGCCACTTTGATGTCACCTTTTTTTTTGTAACTTTGGGTTTCATCCTTGATTTTCTTCAGGGCAGGTGGAGCCTTCTGCCTGCCCAGGTGTTGACACTGTGGTGGAGAGAATGCACCAGATCTGGGACCAAGTGGTGGATAAGTTATCTCTCTCCCAGGAAAAGGCCCAGCGGTTTTCCAACCGACATAGGACCATTGGTCCCCAGTTTAAGGTTGGTGATATGGTTTGGTTATCATCAAAAAATATCGCTATGAAGGCGACTTCTCCTAAGTTTAAGCCTAGATTTATTGGACCTTACAAGATTTTGGAGATTATTAATCCGGTCTCTTTTCGTTTGGCTCTTCCTTTCACATTTAAAATCCATAATGCGTTTCATAAGTCCTTGTTGAAGAGGTTTGTTGAACCAGTTGTTCCTGGGGTGGCACCTCCGGACCCTGTATTGGTTGAAGGTAACATGGAATATGAGGTAGAGAAGATACTGGATTCCCGTCTGGCTAGACGGAGACTCCAGTATTTGGTTAAGTGGAAGGGTTATGGTCAGGAGTAGAGTTGAGCGACTTTTGGTTTTTTAGGGTCGCGTTTCGTTTCGTGAAACCCGACTTTTCCAAAAGTCGGGTCGAGCAAGATCGTCCGATTATAGGGAAAAGTCGGGGTCGTCCCGAAACACGAAACCCAATGTAAGTCAATGGGGAATAAAAGTCGGCAGTGAGAGGAGGACAGGAAACACACCTACAGTGCCCATTTGAATGCCAAAAGCATCAATTCTTCTTACTTAAGCTTGCCAACCTTAATTAACTTCATAATACAAGTTACGCACTGAAAAATGGGGGTTATTTGGCTAAAGTTGTGGGGGGGTAGGGCTGGCTCCAGGTTTTCATGTGCCCTGGGCGAAAGAGCGCCCCTTTAACACATACCACAACTCATCATGCTCCGATACGGCAGAGAAATAGCGGTATAGTACAATGAAAAATACTTCACTTTTTACATCTCATGACGAGGCCCATCTATTTCTCCATACAGAATCATTGGTCCCATATAATGTTTGAAACAGTATATGATGAGCTCCACATAATGCTACAGTATATGTTGGTCCCCATGATGAAGCTCCACTGTCTTATGGGCCCAAATAATGCTCCAAACATAATGGGCCCCATTTCTAATGCTCTAGTGTATAATGGGCCCTGTAAATGCTGCTCCAGTGTCTGATGTCCACCTTTGGAATGTTCCAGTGTATGGTGGGCCCCATCTATCATTCTCCAGAGTATAGTGCTCCCCAAAAATTGCTGTCCCAACATTGAAAACAATCAAATAAGTCTCCTCGCTAGGGAATCCCTGTACTTGTCTGGACTCCTCGTCGTCCCCATCTTCCATCTCACTGCACAGTATTTCAACTTTGCAAGTGCTGTGATCCTGAGCAAGCAGGGGGGGCCCACTCGTTGGCGACGGCACTGGCACAGGCCCCCTGATAGTACGGTGGTGTGTCTGATGGCGGGTGGGACGAACCTGCACTTTCATCTGCAGCTTCCTCTTTGTCACCGTGTAAGATGGAACTGTATATGGGAAGGGTAACCTGAGTTTCATCAGGGTCAGATTCAGGCCGTGTAGCGTGCGAGGGGAATGTAGTGGTCTGGGTCAATGTACCAGCAGATTCATCGAGCAGTGGCTGGGCATCAGTGCACTTGTGTCGCCCCCAGGAGTACGGTCGCCACAGTGGCATTACCTTCTTCCTAGGGAGTGTGATGTCATGCTTGGGAGCAACGAACGATCTCTCTAGCAGGTTAACTGATTGGGCGGCGTTATTCCCACGAGTCATGACCCTCCAAACAGCGTTCATGAAGGCAAAGTGTTTGTTTTACGTGGGCAGTATGGTTGCAAAGCTGAACCTTAAAGGAATGTCCAGAAGGGCACCACCAGGAGTGGAGCCTACGGTTAAATTCGACTCCACCTGGGAAACCTCAACCATGCCAGCTACAGAACAGATGCACACATTGCAAGCTTAATTCCGTTAACGAACGAGACTCCGTCATGCCCCTCGGTCCGAGTCCGGCTTACTAGAGGGACACGTGAGGCTCTGGCACATGAGATTGGCCAATAACTGGTGTGTCATACCCTTACATGTCCGTGGCTGCATGTGCGCTACACTGAAAAGGCCAGCGTTTGTCGCTTACAGGTGCAGATAACCCGCTGAACAACGTTAATGATGGGGATCACTGATTACAATTATTACCTGCGAACAATGATTTCCCAGTAAGTGCAGGTCAACCGCAGTTCCGGAATTAGGCCTAACCGTCATTCCTGAAAAAATGAAAAACTTACGTGTGCAAACCACAGGTGCTGTAGCTTGCTTAACAGCTCGCCAGCCGTTCTCACGCCCAGTATGGATTACAAGTGATTGCACAAAGGTGAGAAAGGGTACCGTATCCCCAGATAACATGTATGGATAGCGTACACATTCAAAATATATGTCTATACATCAGGAGGCAGGCTCAGACGGTGTTAGGGCCAGTATGGATTGCACGTGATTGCACAAAGGTTAGAAAGGGTACCGTATCCCCAGATAACATGTATGGATAGCGTACACATTCAAAATATATGTCTATACATCAGGAGGCAGGCTCAGACGGTGTTAGGCCCAGTATGGATTGCACGTGATTGCACAAAGGTTAGAAAGGGTACCGTATCCCCAGATAACATGTATGGATAGCGTACACATTCAAAATATATGTCTATACATCAGGAGGCAGGCTCAGATGGTGTTAGGCCCAGTATGGATTGCACGTGATTGCACAAAGGTTAGAAAGGGTACCGTATCCCCAGAAAACATGTATGGATAGCGTACACATTCAAAATATGTCTATACATCAGGAGGCAGGCTCAGACGGTGTTAGGCCCAGTATGGATTGCACGTGATTGCACAAAGGTTAGAAAGGGTACCGTATCCCCAGATAACATGTATGGATAGCGTACACATTCAAAATATATGTCTATACATCAGGAGGCAGGCTCAAATGGTGTCAGGCACAGTATGGATTTGACGACCCAGACTACACAGCGGAGGAGCAGGGAGAGGTAAAGATTTCAAATGCTGGGGCCCTGCCCAAGCAAGGGGGGCCCACTCGTGGGCGTCTGTACTGGCACTGGGCCCCTCATAGTACGGCGGTGTGTCTGACGGCGGGTGTGCACCACCACCGTCAGAGACACTTGATTGCACTATGAGGGACCCTGTGCCAGTGCCCGCGCCCGAGAGTCGGCCTACCCACCTGTCCAGGGCAACGAAACTCGCACGGTGTCGTGCGCTAGGTGGTGACCCCGGCCATGGGGGGGGGCAGCACAGTTAGGGAGTTTTTGAAAGTGGCATATGTTGATGTTGGACATTCAGCTGATGCAAAAGACGAAATAGGTCAAGTCCCAGGAAGAGGTGGACCAAAGCAAGCCAGTTTTCTGTCACCCTATGTGTCATCAGGGGAAGGTGGGACAAAATCCTTGGAAACCCATGCATGGTTCATTTTAATGAAGGTTAGATCATCCACATTTTGGGTTGACAGACGGGTCCTTTTTTCTGTCAGGATTGATCCAGCTGCACTGAAGACTCTTTCCGATAGCACACTTGCAGCTGGGCAAGCGAGCTCCTGTAAGGCATATTGTGCCAATTCAGGCCAGGTGTCCAGTTTAGCGGCACAATAGTCAAAAGGGAATGACCTGTGTGGGAGAACATCGATATGGGAGGAAAAGTAGTTTGTAACCATAGTTGACAACTGCTGTCTCCTGTCACTTTCCATCGATGCAGTATTACCAGTTGTGTGAGCGGTACTTGAAAAATCAGTCCACGACATTGTCATGAAACCCCTGTCTCCAACGCCACTTCTGCTGTGTGCACCACGAACACCTCTGCCAAGCTGCCCCCGGCCCGTACGGCTCGTGTGAGAACCATCACCGCTGCTGTGTGCTGGGAATGCCTCAAGCAACCGATTTACCAGAGTTGCTTGTTTATTAGCCAATATTAGGTCAAGGTTCTACTGTGGCATGATGTTTTGTAATTTGCCTTTATAGCGTGGATCCAGGATGCTGGCCAACCAGTAGTCGTCATCGTTCATCATTTTGGCAATGCGGGGGTCCCTTTTTAGGATCTGCAAGGCATAATCTGACATGTGGGCCAATGTTCCCGGTGTCAATGATGCACTGCGAGTGCTGGTTGGAGGAGCACTTTCTGGCAAATCCACATCCCTCCAGTCACGCACAAACCCTGTACCAGACCTTGCCACGCCAACATTTTCACTTGCCCCACGAGATGCATCCTCCTCCCCTAAGTAATCATCCCCATCATCCTCCTCCTCCTCTTCTTCCTCCACCTCGTCCAGGAGAGGTCCCTGAGCAGACAATGGCTGAATGTCATCAAGGATTCCCTCCTCCTCTTCCTCCTCATCAACATTGGCTGCAGAAGCCTGCTCCTTAAGGTGCGTCAAAGCTTGCATGAGCAGGCACATAAGTGGGATGCTCATGCTTAGGATGGCGTCGTCTGCGCTTACCAGCCGTGTGCATTCCTCAAAACACTGAAGGACTTTACAGAGGTCTTTCAGCTTCGACCACTGCACACCGGTCAACTCCACTCTGCTCTCAAAGTGCCTGGCCGTGTATCCTCCCACAAATGCATTATGGCCTGCCTCTGCTCGCACAGCCGCTCCACCATGTGCAGGGTGGAGTTCCACCTTGTTGCAATGTCGATAATGAGGCGGTGGTTGGGAAGGTGGAGCAATCGCTGCAGCTTCTGCATACGAACGGAGTGTACAGGCGACCGGCGGATGTGCGCGCACAGTCTTCGCACCTTCTGGAGCAGGGCTGTTAACTCCGGATAATTTTTGAGGAAGCACTGCACCACCAGGTTCAAGGTGTGAGCCAAGCAAGGTATGTGGCTGAGTTTTGAAAGGGCTATGGCTGCCACAAAATTACGGCCGTTATCACTAACTACCTTGCCTGCCTCAAGATGTACACTGCCCAGCCATGACTCAGTTTGTCGCTTCAAGTACTCGGCCAGCACCTCGGCGGTGTGTCTGTCGCCCAAACACATCATCTGCAACACAGCCTGCTGACGCTTTCCACTAGCTGCTCGATAGGGGGACACCTCGTGTGCAACAGTGGCAGCTGCAGATGGAGAGCTCGTACGACTGCGCTCTGTGGACGAGCTTTCGCTTCTGGAGGAGGAGGAGGAGGAGGGTCGAACGCCTACAGCCAACTGTTTCCTATACCGTGGGCTAGGCAGCACTGTCCCACCACCGCTGTCCCCTGTGGACCCTGCATCCACCACATTAACCCAGTGCACAGTGATGGACACGTAACGGCCCTGGCCATGCCGACTGGACCATGCATCAGTTGTGAGGTGCACCTTTCCGCTCACTGACTGCTTGAGTGCATGGACAATGCGGTCTTTCACATGATGGTGGAGGGCTGGGATGGCTTTGCGAGAGAAGAAGTGGCGACTGGGTAGGTCATAGCGTGGTACTGCATAGGCCATGAGTTCCTGGAAAGCTGCGCTTTCCACCAACCGAAAGGGCATCATCTCAAACGAGATTAGTTTGGCAATGTGGGCGTTCAAACCCAGTGTACGCGGATGAGAGACTGAGTACTTTCTTGACCTACTCATAGTGTCTGGGAGGGTGAGCTGGACTTGAGAGCTGCATATGGTGGAAGTAGCGGTGGACAGGGCGGAATGAGAGAGGGTTGATGATGGTGATGGAGTTGGTGTTCTTTCTGATGGCCTAGAATCAGTCTTTCGTTGATATAACAGTGGGATTCCCTGACTGCTGTGGCCTTGCAACGACACCTCAACATTTGCTGCTGTGCTAACCGGTGGGCTTACAGTGGGGGAAACAATGTAGCGTTGCTGACTACCTTCGTTGTGATCAGTTGCACATGTGGCACTTGAGGTTTGGTGTTGTGTCCACGCTTGCAAGTGCATGGTGGTTAAATGTCTAAGCATGCAACTGGTATTCAAATTTTTCAGATTTTTCCCTCGGCTAAAGGTCTTTGCGCACTTCTTACAGATAACCTTGGCCTGATCATGAGGATTTTGTTCAAAAATGTGCCACACTGCACTCTTCCTACTTTGGCAGACATTTTGCGGCCTAGCACGCTGTGATGTTTTGACCCTCTGGACAAGCTGTCCAGCAACTCTTTTGATTTTTGGAACCTGTTTTTGGAGTGCTCCGGGCCTGCCAGATAACAGCTGTTGCGATGTCGATGTCTGCTGTGGATGCTCCTCATCTGAGCTATTGGAAGCAGCACCCTCTTCCCCCAATGGATGCCAATCTGGGTCAACAACTGGGTCATCCATCACCTCCTCTTCAATGTCATGTGCACCTTCCTCTGTGTCACCGTGTATGGTGGTATAGTGTGCGGGAAGGGGCACCTGAGTCTCATCAGGGTCAGAATCTGGCTCTGTACACTGCGTGGACAATGTAGTGCTCTGAGTGAATGTACCAGCAGAATCATCTATCAGCGGCTGTGCATCAGTGCACTCCATGTCAGATTCATCTTGGCCTGGGTAATTCACCATTTGACTTGATAATCCAGGCATGGTATGTGAAAACAGCTCCATGGAGTAATCAGTAGTATGGCCTGCGTCATCCTTCAATCTTGGTTGGGGTGAAGGACACAAGGAAAGGTGTGGTTCATGAACAAGAGCCTCCAATGACGACTCAGTGCTTTTACTTTTTACAACTGAAGAAGAGGAGGCGATAGAGCTGGAGGCTGAGTCAGCAATGTAAGACAAAACTTTTTCCTGATGCTCTGGCTTTAAAAGCGGTTTGCCAACTCCTAGAAAACTAAGCCTTCGAAGCCTTATGGAGCCAGACGATGACGCAGGCTCAACACCTCCTGCATTCGGTCCTATTTTGCTCTTGCCACTACCATCAGATCCACCACCAACACCATCATTACAAGCTGCCAACCCCCGCCCAATTCCACGGCCTCTTCCACCAGCCTTCCTCATTTTTGGTAGAAATGTAGACAAAATCCAACAAACTATATAGTAATGTAAAACAAGGTACAAGTTGTCTATAGGACAGGGGAGATTTTGAATTTCTGCTCACACTACTGGACACTGGACACTTTTGGATTGTGTGAGGCCCACTGAATATCTGAGCGCTATGTCACAGGTTCGATGGCACAGCTGTGACCAAAGTGACTAGAGGATAAGTGAGATTTTGAATTTCTGCAGACACTGGACACTTTTGGATTGTGTGAGGCCCACTGAATATCTGAGCGCTATGTCACAGGCTCGATGGCACAGCTGTGACCAAAGTGACTAGAGGATAAGTGAGATTTTGAATTTCTGTGGACACTGGACACTTTTGGATTGTGTGAGGCCCACTGAATATCTGAGCGCTATGTCACAGGCTCGATGGCACAGCTGTGACCAAAGTGACTAGAGGATAAGTGAGATTTTGAATTTCTGCAGACACTGGACACTTTTGGATTGTGTGAGGCCCACTGAATATCTGAGCGCTATGTCACAGGCTCGATGGCACAGCTGTGACCAAAGTGACTAGAGGATAAGTGAGATTTTGAATTTCTGCAGACACTGGACACTTTTGGATTGTGTGAGGCCCACTGAATATCTGAGCGATATGTCACAGGCTCGATGGCACAGCTGTGACCAAAGTGACTAGAGGATAAGTGAGATTTTGAATTTCTGCAGACACTGGACACTTTTGGATTGTGTGAGGCCCACTGAATATCTGAGCGCTATGTCACAGGCTCGATGGCACAGCTGTGACCAAAGTGACTAGAGGATAAGTGAGATTTTGAATTTCTGCAGACACTGGACACTTTTGGATTGTGTGAGGCCCACTGAATATCTGAGCGCTATGTCACAGGCTCGATGGCACAGCTGTGACCAAAGTGACTAGAGGATAAGTGAGATTTTGAATTTCTGCAGACACTGGACACTTTTGGATTGTGTGAGGCCCACTGAATATCTGAGCGCTATGTCACAGGCAGAAATTGGCTAGTGTATCACAAACTACAAGGTGTATGTTGAATTGGGCAGAATAGGAATCTCCCTAGAGTGCAGGTCTGTAAGAACGGAACATGTCCTCGACTTATTCTCACAGAGTGACACAGATAGCTTCACTGTGGCTGTGATAAGAGCCGTTACATGGTACTGTGTGAGGAGCGTACACCGCTGTATGGTGTGAAAAAATGCACGCTCAGTACCTCAGCAGGACAAAAAAAAAAAATTGGGATTGCTTTTAAAAAAGCAGTTTGCAGAGCAGTGGGTAAACAGCAATGCAGCTGTCAGGAAGCCTTAGGAGGCAGCCCAACAACCAACACCACTGATACACCACAATATAGCCTCCCCTTGCACTGCACACACAGTGACTGGTGTGTTGTACAGGCACAATCGCTAGCAGCAGAAGCAGTTTTTTTTTCTTCTTCCCTGCCTAACGCTCTCCCTACAGAATCAGCAGCAACCTCTCCATATGCTAAGATCGGCAGAAGTAAGATGGCGGTCGGCGTGCACGCCCTTTTATACCCCCTGTGACGCCCACCAAAGCAAGCCAATCACTTGCATGCCCTTCTGAAAGATGTTGGTGACCCGTGCCTATGTCATCACGTTGCCCACAGTGTCCGTGGATCCTGATTGGCTGAAAAAGAGCGCAAAACAAACTTTTGAAATGCGACTTTGGCGCGTAAGTCGCCGACCTCGTGGCCGACCTCATCCTAGGGTCGGGTTTCGTTTCATGAAACCCGACTTTGCCAAAAGTCGGCGACTTTTGAAATTGACCGACCCGTTTCGCTCAACTCTAGTCAGGAGGATAATTCCTGGGTCTCTGCCTCTGATATTCATGCCAAAAGATTGGTGCGTGCCTTTCATCGGGCTCACCCTGATCGCCCTGGTGGCGTGGATGAGGGTTCGGTGACCCCTCCTCAAGGGGGAGGTACTGCTGTGAGTTCATTTTCCCCTTCACCATTGAGGTCTGATGAACTCCCTCTTCTGGTGAAGGAAGGTAGTGAGGCTGATTACCAAGCACCTGAGCAGGATGATGATGACTGGGTGACTGGAATTGTTGACTGGATATAAGGCAGCCGAAGCCCTTCTGCCTTGCTGGTGATTTCTCTGAGGGATTCTAGGAGACCAGTCTGTTTCCTGCTCCTCAAAAGCTAAGTTTTCTGCTCTGCTTTTTGCATTTGTTGTTTTGGTTTTGTTTTGCCTTGTTTTTCTGGATTTCTGCCATTCCCTGCTGGGGTGAGCTGAACTCCGTTTTGCTCTGTCTTCAGAAAATACCTGAGTACTGATATAGTCTTTTTGAAGCCTAGCGTCTTCAGGGCTTTTTTCCCTATCAGTCTGTTGGCTCTTGTTTTGATAGGGTTTTGGCGGATTGCAGACAGCAACTTTTCTATCCTGTCCTATTTAGTTAGCTTGAGCCCCATCATTTGCTCAGCCTATCTTTCTATCTGTGTGAGTGTTTTTTCATCTTGCTTCACCGTCATTATATGTTGGGGGCTGCCTATTGCTTTGGGGTCTGCTCTGGGGCAGTTTAGATTTCCCTTTCTGTCTTTAGGCTATTTAGTTCTCCGGCTGTGATCGAGGGGTCTAGGGCACCGTAGGAACCCCCCACGGCTACCGCTAGTTGTTGTTGATAGGTTCAGGGGTCTGCAATCCGATAGCTGCCAACTTCTCTGGTTTTCTGGACTTAGCTAGTATTTCTGTTTTTGCCTCCTACGGTGACTCATTCATAACAGATACCTCTCTTTGATAGGTGGGTGATCTCCTGTGGGGGATGTTATGTTGAAACCCTTTTACCTGCCCAAAATCCAAGGGATGATTACTGAAAACCCTCTCGTATTCTTGCACCACCTGCTGCACTCCATTTTCCTGATGTACAGGAGTGGAGTCGGTGCAATATGTATCTTTTGGAGCCATTGCCATCCGTCGCTTCTGACGGAGTCAAGGGTTCTACAGCCTGAATATCATTGTTACTGACTGTGAACAGTTTGGCTATGGTTGCATAACGGGGCAAGCATGCTTCCTCCTCTCCACAGTTTAGAACACGTACCGGAACCCTGCCCCTTTTACCATCAACAATTCATCTGGCCGTCAACACAGTAGGTCTGCTATCTGAGTAGACTGGTTCAAGGAGAGCTTGGTAGTCCCATCCTCTGATGCCTATGGGTGCTCTGCACCAGATGAGTGTCTCACTCCAAGGGGGAAGCATAATGGAGTAGGGATCACTCACCCTTAAGCTACCAATCTCTCCACCAGTTAACACCACCTGCTGTTGCTGCACAAGGGCCTTGATATCTTTATTGAGGGCATGCTGTTCTTTGTACAGGGCCGACTCGGCTATGTCTTTCAAAATGGTGATGACCTCACTTAAACAATTTTCAATCACATTTGTGCCCAATGTTAGGATAGGTGGACATTCTCCTCTTTCCACCTCTACCACCACAAGACCTTGAGCTTTGAGCTCCACCTTCCCCACTTTAATGACAACCTCTTTGTACCCCACCTGTGCCAGTGGTTGACCATTACTTGCTATTAAAGACAAGTTACCATCAGGAAGTTGGGTGAAATCAGTCTCAGTCCAATATCTTTGGTACAGTGTTTGAGGCATTGTGGTTACCTGTGATCCAGTGTCCACGAGGGCGGTGAAGGGAATACCATCCACTACCACGGGTATAAGTGGACGTCCTCCAACATAGCTATTTCTCCAGTTTGTTGGACCAGATTGTCTTACTCCTGGGGGGTGGTCCTCGGCCCCAGGGATCGCCCATTTAAAGGACATTCTCTTTCGATGTGATCCACCTTATTGCACCGTCTGCAGATGGGTCTCCCAGAAGAGTAAAATCGGTCCGTTGTTCTCCTGCCGGTGTGAGTCAGTCGTCGCTGATGTTGCGGCATCCTCTTTGGCCGTCGCCATGGGAGATCATCTGGGCTTGATGCTAGTTGGATCCTCTCTGTGGGGGATTAAGTCTGGAGACTCTTAACAGTTTTACTTAGACCAGCCATATTTTTAGTCAGTTCTTGTACTTGCAGCCGTAAATCTGCAATAGAATCATCAACTGGAGTCTGTACGTGCTGTACTGCAGGCACCTGGGGTGAGGATACTGCCCCCTGGTGGTATATAACTGCTGGATGTTTAACTGGCTCAGTGCAGACATAGGTAGATTCTCTTAAGAACCAGGTTCGTTTTGGCCAGAACGGGGCTATTAGTAACATTCTTTCCCCGTCTTCCCTTACTTTCCTTATGACCGCCGGAATGAGAATGGGCGGCAGAAAGGCATACATTAGGCACTGTGTCCACGGGAGCATAAATGCATCCAGGACCTGGGGGTTTCCCCTGGGGTTTAAGGAACAGAAAGCTTTTACTTTCTTGTTTTTGTAGTCAGCAAACAGATCCATGTCCGGGGTTCCCCACATTTTTACAATCTGTAGAAAAATGGACTGTTTTAGAACCCACTCCCCTTGATGTAGCTGGGTGCGACTCAGGAAGTCCGCTATCTGGTTTTCTTCCCCTCGTATGTGTAATGCAGAGAGGGATAGTAGGTTTCCTCGGCTAACGTGAATATTTCGGAGGATGTATTCATTAGTGTTCGGGACCTGGTTCCCCCCCCCGATGGTTTATATAGGCCACCGTCACCCGATTGTCTGAAAATATCCGGACTTGATGGCCCCGTAGTACCGGCAGGAAGTGTATTAGGGCATGGTGTACTGCTAATAGTTCTTTTTGGTTCGAGGAGGCTTCTAGTTCCTGAGCTCCCCATTCCCCCTGAGCCACTCTGTTGCTCATATGTGCTTCCCATCCCTTGGGACTGGCATCCGTGGTGATTACGTGTGTGATTATCACCCAGGGAACCCCTTTGGATAGGTTGTCTCTGTTCCCCCACCAAGCTAGGGAATGAATAGTTTTGGAGTCTAGTGTGACGTGACCCTCCCAGTGACCTCCTAATGCCGACTGGTTGGCCAATACATCCCATTGGAGATCTCTTGTATGTATCTGTGCCCACTGGACCGCTGGCAGACAGACGGAGAGGGACCCTAACAGGGACATTGCTTTCCTTAATGTCATGGAAGGGTTCTGCATTGCTCTTGCTACCACCTGAATAATCTTTTCTTTTTTGTGGTCTGGGAGGTAACACTCCTGGGTGTTTGAGTCCAGTGTCAGGCCTAGCAACTCCTGAACTTGTTTGGGCTCCAGCCTTGATTTTTTTAGGTTTAGAAGTCAGCCCAGATTTTGTAGAGTGTCTATCACTCTGTCTCTCTGTTCCCGGAATCTTTGGGCCGAGTTGCTCGCAATTAAAAAGTCGTCCAGATATGGGACTATTAGAATATCTTGTTCTCTCAGGTGTGCCATCATCTCTGCCATTAGCTTCGTGAAAAGTCACGAGGCTACAGAAATTCCAAATGGCAGGGCCCTGTATTGGAACTCTCTTACTTCGCCTCCTATGGAGACCGCCAGTCTGAGGTATTTCCGGGAGTCCTTGCGGATGGGGACATTATAATACTTAATGGGGAATTTACATTATCACTCTGCATTTCCCCTGGCAAATCCTTTTCCTGTGTGAACACTGTTGAAAAAAAAGTATTTAAAACATTTGCTTTTCCCACATCGCTCTCTATGATTTCACCCACATTGTTCTTTAAAAGGCCGACACCATCAATTTTAATCATTTTACTGTTTATATAATTAAAGAATAGTTTGGGGTTTGTTTTACTTTCCTTTGCAATCAGTCTCTCAGTTTCCACTTTTGCTAAATGTATTTGTTTTTTTACACATTTTATTTTTTTCTCTATAACTTTTTAATGCTTCTTCATTGCCTTCTTGTTTTAGCTTCTTAAATGCCTTGTTCTTGTTATTTATTGCCCTTTTTACATCCTTATTTAGCCACATTGGTGTTCTCCTGTTCCTAGCCCTTTTATTTCTGCTAGCTCGCAGTGGGTGTGTAAAACTGATTTAAATATTTCCCATTTATTTTCTGTGCTCCTTTTTTTGAGGACATTGTCCCAATCAATTCGGCGAAGGTCCTCTCTAAGCTGATCAAACTTTGCTTTCCTGAAATTCAGCGTTTTTGTAACCCCCTTCCAGGGCACCTTACTGAAGGACAAGTGGAATTGTATTATATTGTGGTCACTGTTCCCTAGGTGCCCATCGACTCGTACTTCTGTTTTCCTATCTGGCCTGTTGCTTAAAATTAAGCCCAGAAGGGCTGTCCCTCTAGTTGGGCCCTGCACAAGTTGTGACAGATAATTATCCTTGGTCACTGACAGAAATTGGTTTCCTTTCTGAGATACGCAGGTTTCAGTTTCCCAGTCTATGTCGGGGTAGTTGAAGTCCCCCATAATAATCACCTCATTGTGATTTGCTGCTTTGTCTATTTGTTTCAATAATACATTTTCAGTGGTTTCTCTTATATTTGGTGGCTTATAACAAACCCCTATGAGGATTTTATTACTTTTCCCTCCTTGTATCTCCACCCATAGACTCCACCTCTTCATTTCCCTCTTGTAGATCTTCTCTTAGTGTGGGCTTTAAAATGGACTTTATATATAGACAGACTCCACCCCCTTTCCTTTTTTTTACGATCCCTCCTAAACAAATCATATCCTTGCAAATTAGCCGCCCAGTCATAGCTGTCGTCTAACCATGTCTCAGTTATTCCTACTATGTCGTATTTTTCCTCATACATTACCAACTCCAGATCTTCAATCTTATTGGTCAGGCTTCTTGCATTGGTCAGCATGCAGGAAAGAAGTTTTGCTTCCTTTTGAGTACCCTGTCTTGGGTCCTCTTTACCACATCTAGTATCCTTGATTAGTTTGTCCTTCTGCTGCATGTTCTAGTCTGCTGTTTTTCCTCACATCCTCCCTTTTCTTCTAGTTTAAAGCCCTCCTGATGAGTGTGCCAAGTCTTCTGGCGAATGTGTTTCCCAGGTTTTGTGAGGTGTATCCCGTCTCTTGCGAGAAGTCCATCGAAGAGGTAATTCACGCCATGGTCCAAGAATCCAAATCCTTGCCGCCTGCACCATCGTCATAGTCAGTTGTTCACCTCTAGTATCCTATCCCATCTTCTGATGCCATGACCATCAACTGGGAGGATTGATGAGAAAACAACCTGTATGTTATGTTCCTTTATTTTCTTCCCCAGAATTTCAAAGTCTTCGCAGATAGTTGGTAGGTCATTTCTTGCCGTGTCGTTTGTGCCTACATGTATCAGTAGGAAAGGGTAGTCGTCCTTGGATTTGAGGATAGTTGGTATCCTGTTGGCCACATCCTTGATTTTTGCTCCTGGGAGGCAGCATACTTCTCGTGCGGTTATGTCCGCTCTGCAGATAGTTGCCTCCTTGCCTCTTAGTAGTGAGTCGCCCATAACTACCACTCTTTTTTTCTTTCCGGACGCACTACTTGTTGCTCGTGAGTGTTTTTGAGTGTCTTTTGTATAGCCGGCACTGCAGATGATCCCTGGGGGAGTAGATGGTGATGGCAGTGCAGATGTTAAAACCCTCTTCAACCAGGGCAGGACCCCCAGAGATTGTGATGCAAGTAGAAGACATGGAGTAATAAGGCAGGAGACAAGGAAAGTCACTTTAGTATTTACTGTAGTTCAGGTGCAGTTCAGAGGAGATATTACAACTCTCATCAGGTTACAGTCTGCTCTGGAGAATGGGAGTTATCTTTCTCTTTGCTGTGACTCAGTGTACCTCCTGCTATTCTAATCCCTTCTGGGACCAAGGCTTTCTGGAGTTTAGAACTTCCCAGTATTGCCTTTACTCACTGTGTATTTCGCCTTCAGCAACTTGCAGTTTGAATCCTTTGTGACGCAGCTCAAGTTCCCACTTGCACTGTCCTTCACTGATTCCAGGTTATTGCCTTATTTCTGAGGGAAAACACCTTTCTGCTGGTTGTGTTATCCCAAGCAGTCTCTCAGCTTACCACCCAGCTCTGAAAGAATGAATGATCTAGGCGCTGGTTCCCTGCTTTTTAGCTCTTACTCCTGGATCAGCCACATGTCATCATAGTGTCCAAGCGTACTTCCTCCTTCTTCACACACTGAGAACTACAAGTCGGCCCTTCCCCATCCCAGTTAGGGTAAGTCTGCAAAGCTCTCAGCTTCAGACAAGTGGAGGAGTGAGGCAAATTGTGTGTGTGTCACGCTCACCTCCCCGGCTCTGGCGCGTCCTGCGGCTTCTGTAGCCGCCGCTCGGACCGCTGCTGCCACAGCGCGTACTGACCTTGCTCCTGCCACCGCCGCGCCGCTCGCCTCTGCTGCGTCCCCTGTCGCCATGACACCGGCGGTCTCTGCTCTCCCCCGTGGCTCCACGCTGACCAAGCACTTCCGGTCACCTCATCCCGCCTCCTCTGCACCTCCCCAGGTACGCAGGCGCACGCCCCCCCAGTCCAGGCGTCCTATCCCTCGGATCCTAGGCTCCTCCTCTCCCTAACCCAGCTCTCCGCCTCTCCCTAACCCGGAAGTCCACCTGCGTGCCCTATATCAGGCAACCTCTCCCTAGGTTCCCTGCCTGATTATCAATTGTGCTTCGCGCGGTCCTGAGGGTTCAGCTTCTGGAGGTTTGCAGCCTCACAGCATAACAGTATAATCAGGCCATGGACCCCGCTGGTACCCCGACCCCGACTCAAAAGGAACTCCTGTTCCTACGAGAAAACTAGGCGAGGATAATGTCCTTCCTCAAGTCCATGGAGTCCCGTCTGTCATCCATACAGACCTCTGATCCCACTAGCGCCCCTCAGATGGCGGGTCTTCAGCAGTAGCTCGCACAGCAGCGTGACACTCAGGCCCACATTTTAAACTACATGGCCTCAGTGGATAACCGTCTTCTGGCTCTCCAGTCCGCAGCCTCCGCGCCACCCCAGGCAGCAGCTTCCCACCCACCACCCCGTCTAGCAAAGCCCCCACGCTATAATGGCGATCCCAAATTATGCAGAGGGTTCCTAAATCAATGTCAGCTACACTTTGAGCTGTCCCCTCTGCAGTATCCCACTGACCGGGCCAAGGTTGCTTTTGTCGTGTCCCACTTGGAGGGGGAGGCCCTGGCTTGGGTGAACCCACTCTGGGAACGAGATGATCCCATTGTCTCCCAGCTGTCTATTTTTCTGGACACCTTTCGGAAGGTGTTCGATGAACCAGGTCGTTTAGTCTCCACTACCGACGCGCTGTTTAATCTCCACCAGGGGGCACTCTCGGTAGGTCAGTATGCCATTCAGTTCCGTACCCTATCCTCTGAGTTGGGGTGGAACAATGAGGCCTTGGTGGGAGCCTTTTGGCGGGGACTCTCTGCCCGAATTAAAGACGAGTTAGCAGGACGTGATACTCCAGCCTCCCTGGAGGACTTGATCTCCCTGGCCACCCGCATCGACCTACGATTCCAGGAGCGATCCCGCAAGGCCGCTAGAGAGAGAAGACCTCGCGTCCTTCCGGTCGCTCGCAGCCCTCCCCGCTCCCGTCCTGCGTCGTCTTCTGCGGTTTCTGCACCGGAGCCCATGCAAGTCGATCGTCTAAAACCTGTGGAGGAGCGTCAGAGAGAGAGGATCGAACAGAGGCTCTGCTTCTATTGTGGGAGTGCTTCCCACTTCCTCCGTTCCTGTCCTATTCGCCCGGGAAACGCCTCCGCCTAGGACAGGTAAGAGAGGCCTCCCTAGGTGATCATGATTCCTCTCTACCTTTGATTCTCTCCGTCCTTCTGCACATAGGCTCCAAACGTTTCTCTGAGTGGGCTTACCTTGATTCAGGCGCAGCGGGCAACTTTATTCAGTTCGAGGCGGTTAAGAGACTTCGGATCCCTGTGCGATCCCTGGAGACTCCTCGGCAGATTGCTTCGGTCGACGGCCGACCCTTGCGGATGTCCGTTACTCAGGTCACCGAAGAAGTAGAACTTCAGATTGGAGCCTTACACCGGGAGAAGATTGTCTTTTATGTACTGCCCGCGCTATCCCATACCATCCTCTTGGGCCTACCCTGGTTGAGAACTCACGAGCCTACCTTGAACTGGCGCTCCGGGGACATCCTGCGCTGGGGACAGTCTTGTCAAGATAGATGTCTGCCGTTCTACCGAATAACTTCACGCCTCTTACTGTAGCCTCCTCTGATCTTCCATCAGCCTATTGGGCTTTTTCGGACGTCTTCGATAAGAAGGAGGTGCCGATCTGGTCCCTGGGTCAACTCCACCTCAAGGTCGGATCTATCTTTTATCCCCTCCCGAGACACTGGCCATGACCGAATATATCCAGGAAAACTTGGCAAAAGGCTTTATTCGCAAGTCGTCGTCACCTGCAGGAGCAGGGTTCTTTTTCGTCAAGAAAAAGGATGGATCTCTTCGTCCCTGCATTGATTATCGGGGTCTCAATAATATCACCATCAAAAACAAATACCCGCTGCCTCTCATTCCGGAGCTATTTGACCGTCTACGGGGAGCACGAGTCTTCACGAAATTGGATCTCCGAGGGGCCTATAATCTAGTCTGCATTCGCTCCGGAGACAAGTGGAAGACCGCTTTCAATACCCGAGACGGCCACTACGAGTATTTGGTTATGCCTTTTGGCCTGTGCAATGCTCCCGCAGTGTTTCAGGAGTTCGTCAACGACGTGTTTTGAGACCTTCTCTACTCTTGTGTGGTGGTGTATTTGGACAATATCCTTGTATTTTCCCCGGACCTGGCTGTCCACCGAAAAGACGTCCGTCAAGTCTTACTACGATTAAGAGAGCATCGTCTCTACACCAAACTCGAGAAATGCGCCTTTGAGCAATCTTCTCTGCCGTTCCTGGGTTATATCATTTCAGACTCAGGCCTACGTATGGACCCGGGAAAAGTGTCCGCCGTGCTCAAATGGCCGCGTCCCCAGGGAATCAAAGCGATCCAACGTTTCCTTGGTTTTGCCAATTATTATCGTCAGTTTATTCCACACTTTTCTACCTTGACCGCTCCAATCTCCGCCCTAACCCAAAAGGGAGCCAATCCTGACCTCTGGTCCTCGGAAGCTGAGGATGCTTTTCAGGCCTTGAGACAAGCCTTCGCTACGGCTCCCATCCTCCATCGTCCTGAGGTCAACAAACCTTTTATTCTCGAAGTAGACGCATCAGCCATCGGAGCAGGGGCGGTTCTCTCCCAGAGATCTCCCTCCGGTCGTCTGCTCACCTGCAGTTTTTTCTCGAAGATGTTCTCCACCATGGAGAGAAACTATGCCATTGGTGACAGAGAGTTGCTTGCCATCAAATTGGCCCTGGAGGAGTGGCGGTACCTTTTGGAGGGAGCTGTGCATCCGTTCAAAATCTACACCGACCACAAGAACCTGGCATACATCCAGTCAGCACAAAGACTTAATCCCCGGCAAGCCAGGTGTTCACTATTCTTTGCCCGCTTCGACTTTGAACTGCATTTCCACCCTGGGGACAAGAATCTCAAAGCAGATGCCTTACCCAGGTCCTTTCTGGTCTCGGATCATGAAGAGGAACCATCGCACATCATGGATCCCAGTAAGGTCATCACGGTCGCACCCGTTAGCTTGACTTCATTATCGTCGGGTAAGACCTTCGTGCAGGAAAGCGAGAGGAAACGAGTACTACATTGGGGCCATGCCTCCAAACTAGCCGGCCATGTAGGCCTCAAGAAAACACTCCTTCTCATTTCTCGTTTTTATTGGTGGCCATCTCTTCGTCAAGATGTCCGAAACTTTATCGCCTCGTGCCCATCGTGTGCCAAAAACAAAGTCCCACGGCACCTATCCTCCGGACTCTTACACCCGCTTCCGATTCCTTCAGCCCCCTGGCAGCACGTCGCAATGGACTTTATTACTGATCTGCCCCGGTCTTCTGGTCACACCGTCATCTTGGTTGTGGTGGATCGGTTTTCTAAGATGGCCCATTTTATTGCTCTGCCCGGCTTACCCTCCGCCCCTGAATTGGCGAAGATTTTCATCACCCATGTGTTCCGGATTCACGGCTTCCCCAAACATATCGTTTCTGACAGAGGGGTTCAGTTCACTTCATGGTTTTGGAGGGCCCTGTGCAGCATGATGGAGGTAACGTTGGACTTCTCCTCTTCCTACCATCCCCAGACCAACGGCCAGGCTGAACGCACGAATCAAATACTTGTATCTTATCTCCGGCATTTTTCCAACGCCCACCAGAATGATTGGTCCAACCTACTCCCTTGGGCTGAATTCACCTACAACAACCATACCAGTGAATCCTCCTCCAAATCACCCTTCTTCATTGTCTATGGACAACATCCAGGTGTTCCTCTGCCGGTACCTCCTGTCTCGGGTGTGCTGGCGGCCGATCTTCTGACCGAGGAGTTCTCCAGGGTCTGGCAGGAGACCAAAACCGCGCTTGATCAGGCTCAGGGTAGGATCAAGAAACATGCGGATAAAAGACGCCTGGATTCTCCACTGTACCAACCCGGAGATAAAGTATGGCTGTCTTCAAAATTTGTCCGTCTAAAACAAAACTCGTACAAACTGGGTCCTCGGTATATAGGTCCGTTTGAAGTCTTGACTCGTATCAATGATGTGGCCTACAAGTTAAAACTTCCCGCCTCGCTGAGAATTCCTAATTCGTTCCATGCTTCTCTCTTGAAGCCTGTTATTTTGAACCGTTTTCACCCTTCCACTGGCCGCTCACCCCTGCCTGTGTCCACACAGGATGTCTTTGAAGTTAAAGACATTCTTGCGATGAAAAGATCCAGAGGTAGGACGCTCTTCTTAATTGACTGGAAGGGATTCGGCCCCGAGGAGAGATCTTGGGAGCCCCGCGAGAATATTCAGGCTCCTCGTATCTTAGCCCGATTCCTTTCTGGCCTTAAGAGGGGGCGTAAGGAGGGGGGTACTGTCACGCTCACCTCCCCGGCTCCGGCGCATCCTGCGGCTTCTGTAGCCACCGCTCGGACCGCTGCCGCCACAGCGCGTACTGACCTTGCTCCTGCCACCGCCGCGCCGCTCACCTCTGCTGCGTCCCCTGTCGCCATGTCGCCGGCGGTCTCCGCTCTCCCCCGTGGCTCCACGCTGACCAAGCACTTCCGGTCACCTCGTCCCGCCTCCTCTGCACCTCCCCAGGTACGCAGGCGCACGCCCCCCCAGTCCAGGCGTCCTATCCCTCGGATCCTAGGCTCCGCCTCTCCCTAACCCGGCTCTCCGCCTCTCCCTAACCCGGAAGTCCACCTGCATGCCCTATATCAGGCAGCCTCTCCCTAGGTTCCCTGCCTGATTATCAATTGTGCTTTGCGCTCTGATATCGGGTCCACGCTTCCTAGCGCTCTGTCTGTCTCTGTGCCTTGCACTCCCCCTGACTTCCCGCTAGTCTGCCTATTAGTTACCCTCTCGTGTTCCTTTCCAGGTCTGCTCCGTTCCTGTCCTGCTACCTGTTCCAGCATCCCTCCTGGTGGTCACCTCCATCCTCGCGGCAACAGCAGTCTCCCCTGTGGTCGTTTTCATTCCCCATCGGTTCTCTAGTCCTTCCCCTGCCTACGTCTTCCTCCGGTTGTCCCCGGGTATCAGCTTCCGCGGCGATAGTCTCCCTTGGGTCTGCCCCTAACACTCCCTGTATAGGGGGTGGTCCACCTGGTCAGCTCGCCTAGGGGAGGTTCGTCGTCGCGGTCCTGAGGGTTCAGCTTCCGGAGGTTTGCAGCCTCACAGCATAACAGTGTGTGTGTCTAGCAGAGAAAGCATAACTCCCATTGCTCATAAAACACATACAGAACAGTACATATTTAACCCTTTTGTGGCGATAAAGACGCAGGGCGCCACAAAGTGGAACTACATATTCTAGATAATAGAGTGGGTATGAGCACTCAGAATGTGAGCATATCCTCAATATACAACACTGTAAGACATAAATTCTTGAAGCTAAAGCAGAACAAGCTGTTTAAGACTTGGGAGAAGTGGACCGGGGATAAGGATATCGCAGAGACAATTCTACAGGAGTTAAAAAATCCATTTTATGTGAAAGATGGAGTGAAACCTATTTTAAGCTCATGCATACAGCATTATATGGTTCCAATATCCCATCCTCTCCTAGACTCCCTGACAAAATTACAGTGTGCCCTAAGTGCAGAACGCCTTCAACGAATCTCTGGCACGGGGTGTGGGAATGCAGGGCAGCTAAAGAGTACTGGAAACAGGTAGGGGAGCAGGTTCGATTGTGCTGGGGAATCCATCTCCCACAAACACCACAAACTATGCTATTTCACCAGTTAAGACCCCCGGAGACACAACCCACAGAAGTTAAAGCATAGATCCCTAAAAACATCCACACATTCATAGTTGTAGCCTTACGTGGTTTATTTGGCGAATGGCTTAAACCAAGCACCCCATCAATGGTGATTATAATAGCCCAGATGAAACACTTACTGGGAATTGAATTAATAGAGGCGGAAAGGAGTAAAGAAAAATCTGCAGGGAAAGTATTTCCGCTGTGGAAAACGTTCATTGGTTTCCACTGTAGCCCTCACGAAACATCGAGAATGATTAGTCCCTTCCGCCACACGGAATGGTACTGTCTAGAGGATTTGAGCGAGACGTTAGGGGTCTTGGGAACTATTCCAGATGTATAATGTCTATTAAAGATACAACATATATTACCGTACAATGACACTCTTGACAATGCAAAATACAGTAAAAGAGATTCTCTACCTTCCCCTATTATCCATCTATGTAGTCAGTCTGTCTTTTCTTTTTCTTACTGTTTCCCCAAATTTTTTGTTGCAAGTAGAGTTGAGCGAAACGGGTCGGTAAAATTCAAAACCCACCGATCGAAACCCGACCATAGCGTGAGGTCGGCCATGAGGTCGCCGAGCCTAGCTCCAAACTCGCGCTTCAAATAATGCTTCCAGCGCCTTTTCTCAGCCAATGATGGAGGACGCACACTGTGGACAACACGATGACATGGGCAGCGGCCACCACCATCTTAGAGAAGGGCATTGAAGTGATTGGCTGGCTTTGTGTGGCATCACAGTGGGTATAAAAGGCTGTGACCGCCGACCGCCATCTTACTTCTGCCGATCTTAGAATAGGGAGAGGTGCTGCTGCTGATTCTGAATAGGGAGAGCATTAGGCAGGGAAGAAGAAAAAAAAATAGCTTCTGCTGATAGCGCTTTTCACTGTACAGTTAGTGTGCAGTGAAAGGGGAGGATTTTTGTTGTGTGCAGTAGCGCTGGTGGTGATTAGGCTGCCTTTTAAGGCTACCTGCTAGCTGCATTGCTGTGTGCACACTGCTGTTCAAACTGCTTTTTCAAAGCATTCCAACTTTTATTATTTTGTTCTGGTGAGTTACCGAGCGTTCATTTTTTCACACACCGTATAGCGGTGCAAGCTCCTCACACACTACCATGTACCAGCTGGTATCACGGACAAATAGAAACTATCTGTGTGTGACTCTGGAACAACAAGCTGAGATTTTCCATTTTTCCAGACCTACACCTTAGAGAACTGTCCGCTTTTCAAACAGTTTCGTATATCTGCTGTTTGATAATGGTCAAAACAAGACAGAGACAGCGTGTGTCAGTCCGTATACAAATAGACGAAGATTGACAATTTTCCATACAGACACCGTATAGCGGTGTACGCTCCTCACACACTACCGTGTACCGCCTTGTATCACGGACAAATAGAAGCTATCTGTGTGTGACTCTGGAAAAACAAGCCGAGGAGATTTTCCATTTTTCCAGACCTACACCTTAGAGAGCTGTCCGCTTTTCAAACAGTTTCGTACATCTGCTGTTTGATAACGGTCAAAACTAGAGAGACAGCGTGTCAGTCTGTATAAAAATAGAGGGAGATTGACAATTTTCCATACAGTCACCGTATAGAGCTGTCCGAGTCTCAAACAGTATTGTATATCTGCCGTTAGCATTACAGTCAGATCTATACAGAGTTAGCGTGTGTGTGTGACACTCCGTAAATACATATAGGGAGATTGTTCGTTACACAAAAAACGAATACAGCTGTACACTTCTGATACAGTTCCGTATATCTGCTTGTTGGATTACGGTCAAATACATACTGTGAGAGCGTCTGTGAGTAACAAAATATATATGTAGATTTAATTTTTTTAATACATCTTACACAGCTGGACACGCCTCATACAGTACCATCTCTCTGCTGGTATTTTTGGTACATTTTCCCAAACATGAGGAAGTATGGTGGAAGAGGCCGCGGACGTGGGCAGGGGGCGCAGCTGGTACTGATGGTGGTGGTGCATCGTCTGGTTCTGGCAAAAGCACAATAGCAGATAAGGCAGGAGGTGCTGAGCCTGCATCATCGTCTGGCCCAAGAAGGCCTGTAAGGTTCCCTTTTCTCGGTGTAGGAAAACCGCTTTTAAAGCCGGAGCATCAGGAACAGGATTTGGCGTACATTGCCGAAACAGCCACCAGCTCTATTGCCTCCTCTTCTGAATGTTCGAAACCTGCAAGCACGGAGTCGTCAGTGCAGGGTTCTGGTCAGGAAAAACACCTTTCCTTGTGTCCATCACCCCCACCAAAAGTTAGGGATGCGGCAGCTCACACTTCAGATTACTCTATGGAGCTCTTTTCACATACCATGCCTGGGTTATCCAGTCAAATCCTGAATTCCCCAGTCCAAGATGAATCTGACATGAAGTGCACTGATGCACAGCCACTGCTAGATGATTCTGCTGGTACATTGACCCTGAGCATTACATTGCCCTCGCAGTCTACTGAGCCAGAATCTGACCCTGATAAAACTCAGGTGCCCCTTCCTGCATACTATACCACCTTACACTGTGACACTGAGGAAGGTAAAGAGGAAGGTGCAGATGACTTTGAAGAGGAGGTGATGGATGACCCAGTTCTTGACCCGGATTGGCATCCATTGGGGGTGAAGGGTGGCGCTGGCAATAGTTCAGATAAGGAGAAGGATCCGCAGCAGGCATTGACATCGCAGCAGCGGTTATCTGGCAGGCCCGTAGCTGTCCAAAAACGTGGAACAAAAACTACAAGAGTTGCAGGACAGCTTGGCCAGACGGTCAACTTAGCACAGCGTGCAAGGCCAGAAAATGTATACCATAATAGGAAGAGTGCAGTGTGGCACTTTGTCCAAAATCCTACTGATGAGGCAAAGGTTACCTGTAAGAAGTGCGGAAGGACCTTTAGCCGAGGTAAACAACTCAGAAATTTGAATACCAGTTGCATGCTTAGACATTTAATCAACATGCACTTGCAAGCGTGGACGGACTACAAAACTTCAGGTAGCACATGTGCACCTGCTCCGACTGAAGGTAGCCAGCAACGTTCCATCGCTTCCCCCACTGTAAGACCACTGCCACCGTTAAGCACACCACCAGCACTAAATGTGGAGGTGTGGTCGCAAGGCCAAAGCACTCAGGGAATCACAATGGTTTTGCAACACAACACTGAATCTAGGCCATCACCACCAATACCATCACCAACCCCCTCTCACTCTGTCTGGTCCACCACTACTTCCCCCATATGCAGCTCTCCAGTCCAGCTCACCCTACCAGACACTCTGAGTAGGACAAGAAAGTACTCATCCTCTCATCCGCGTACACTGTGTTTGAACACCTACATTGCCAAACTAATCTCATTAGAGATGATGCCCTACTGTTTGGTTGAAAGCGAAGCTTTCTGCAAGCTCATGGCCTACGCTGTCCCACGCTATGACCTACCCAGTCGGCACTTCTTTTCTTGAAAATCCATCCCTGCCCTACACCGGCATGTGAAACAGTGAGTTTATAGGTGCACCTCAAAACAGATGCATGGACCAGTAGGCATGGCCAGGGCCGTTACATGTCCATCACTGCGCACTGGGTTAATGTGGTGGATGCAGGCTCCACAAGGGACAGCGGCGGTGGAACAGTGCTGCCTAGCCCACGGTATAGGAAACAGTTGGCTGTAGACTTTCGACCCTCCTCCTCCATCAGCAAAAGCTCGTCCACAGAGCGCAGTCGCACGAGCACTCCATCCGCAGCTGGCAGTGTTGCACACGAGGTGTCCCACTATCGAACAGCTAGTGGTAAGCGTCAGCAGGCTGTGTTAATGATGATGTCTTTGGGCGAAAACAGATACACCGCGGAGGTACTGGCCGATTACTTGCTGCAACAAACTGAGTCATGGCTGGGCAGTCTACATCTTGAGCCAGGCAAGGTAGTCAGTGATAACGGCAGTAATTTTGTGGCCGCCATAGCCCGTGCAAAACTCACACACATACCTTGCCTGGCTCACACTTTGAACCTGGTGGTGCAGTGCTTCCTTAATAATTATCCGGAGTTAACATCCCTGCTCCATAAGGTTGCTCAAACGTCCACTCCACTCGTATGCTGAAGCTGCAGCGATTGCTCCACCTCCCCAAGCACCGCCTAATCATAGACGTTGCAACAAGGTGGAACTCCACCCTGCACATGGTTGAGAGCCTGTGTGAAGAGGCAGGCTGTAATGCATTTGTGGGAGGATACACGGGCAGGCAGTTTGAGGGAAGACATGGAATTGTCAGGTGAGCAGTCATCAAAGCTGAAAGACCTCTGTAAAGTCCTTCAGTGTTTTGAGGAATGCAAACAGCTGGTAAGCGCAAATGACGCCATCATAAGCATGAGCATCCCACTTATGCGTCTGCTCATGCAAAGTTTGACGCACATTAAGGATCAGGCGTCTGCATCGGAGAAGGAGGAGGAGGAAGCCTTGATGACAGTCAGCCATTGTCTGGTCAGGGAACTGTCCTGGACGAGGTGGAGGAAGAGGAGGAGGATGAGGGGGATGATTATTTTGGGCAGGAGGATGTTTCTCATGGGGCAAGAGAAAATGTTGGCGTTCCAAGGTCAGGTATAGTCTTTGTGTGTGACTGTAGGGATGTGGATTTGCCAGAAAGTGCTCCTCCACCCAGCAGTGGCAGTGCATCATTGACACCTGGAACATTGGCCCACATGTGCGATTATGTCTTGTGGATCCTAAAAAGGGACCCCCGCATTGCCAAAATGATGAGGGATGACGAATACTGGCTGGCCAGCATCCTCGATCCACGCAACAAAGGCAAATTACACAACATCATGCCACAGGAAAACCTAGAGATAATATTGGCTAACAAATAAGCAACTCTGGTAAGCCATTTGTTTGAGGCTTTCCCAGCACACAGCAGCGGTGCTGTTCTCCCACGAGCCGTAGTGGGCATAATGGAAGAGGTGTTCATGGAACACAGCCGAAGTGGCATTGGAGACAGGGGTTTAATGACCATGTTGTGGAATGATTTCTCAAGTACCGCTCACACGACTGCTAATACTGCATCGATTAAAAGTGACAGGAGACAGCAGTTGTCAACTATGATTACAAACTAATTCTCCTCCCATATCGATGTTCTCCCTCACAGGTCATTCCCCTTTGACTATTGGGCCTCTAAACTGGACACCTGGCCTGAATTGGCACAATATGCCTTATAGGAGCTCGCTTGCCCTGCTGCTAGTGTGTTATCTGAAAGAGTCTTCAGTGCTGCTGGATTAATCCTGACAGAAAAAAGGACCTGTCTGTCGACCCAAAATGTTGATGATCTAACCTTCATTAAAATGAACCATGCATGGGTTTCAAAGGATTTTGTCCCACCTTCCCCTGATGACACATAGGTTGCCAGAAAACTGCCTCGCTTTTGTCCTCCTCTTCCTCGGACTTGCCCAATTCCGCCCTTTGCAGCAGCTGAATGTCCAGCCAACACATCAACCCATGCCATTTTTTAAACCTCCCTAATTGGCTGCCCCCCCCCAAGAGCTGGGGTCAACACCTGGCGCAGCCGGGCAAGTGCCATTGCTCTGAACACGTGGATGGGCTCACTGATGACCAACGGCACTGGCACAGGGCCCATCATAGTACAATACAGTGTCTCTGACGGTGGGAGGGCCCACTCGCCGTCAGACACACCAGCGTACTATGAGGGGCCCAGTGCCAGTACCGTCGACCATGAGTGTGCCTCCCCTGCTTGGTCATGGCCACAGCACTTGCAAGTTGCAATACTTACCTCTCCCTGCTCCACCGCTGTGTAGTCTGGGCAGTTAAATCCTTCACAGGGACGGCCACTAGAAATTTGGTGTATTGATCGATGATGGTTAAGATGTAGCTATGGCCTGTCCTGCTGGCCTCTACCTTCAGATGATCAATGGCTACCATTTGTAATGGACGTCAACTTACAAGCGGATGCAGTGGTGCTTTATGATCACCTTTCACAGTTGTGATAGTCACAGACGTGTGACATTCCTGCCACCATTTTTCAATGTCTCCTCTCATGCCAATCCAATAGAATCGCCTATGGCCTGTGGCTTCTGTCTTTTGCACTCCAAAATGACCAGACACATCATGATAGGCAGTGAGGATCATGTCTATATCTCTCCCTGTGATCACAATTTGATGGAGACGAGTAACGGTGATGTGATCCACGCTACTGCGATAAAGCAATCCTTTCTTCACAAAGAACCGTTTTCGCTGTCTCCACAGACACAGTAATTGAGGGTTTGCATCACCTCTGCAACATCTACCGTGAGGTTTTCCCGCGATGAGTAATTCTCAAATTTCTGCTAACACTCGACTTTCCGTCTGTACTTGTATCCATGTAGCTTCCAGTAGCAGAGAGTCTGGACTGCCTTACCGAGATAGAAATATATACGAAGATTTAAAAGTACCACAACACTGTATATTCTTGTATGCTTCAACTACCTTTCCCTTTTTCTACTTTTTAAATTCTGGTGTAATACATAGTGAGCCTGTGAGTGTCTGTGTTTGACTCCAGAAGTATAGACGGAAATTTACAATTACCCCTAGACTGGATACACCTGGTATGTGCTGATACAGTACCTTTGTTAAAAATTTTGTATTACGGTATCATCCATAGTGAATGAGCGTGTGTGGTTTACGCCTTCTATATACCATATGTATATGGTGAATCGGAGATATCAATTTTTACCCTAAACTCGATACAGCTTGTATCTTGTTAAACAGTACCTTTGTTCGATATTTAGTATTACGGTCAAATCCATACTGAGTAAGCGTCTGAGAGTGACTACGGGACTATGTATATGGAGATTTCAATTGTACCCTATAATATATATACTTGCTATCTTGTTATCCAGTACCTTTTTTAAAACATTTTTTATTACGGTCAAACCCAGACTGAGTGAGCGTCTGAGGGTGACTCCGGAAATATATACCGAGATTTCAAACTTGGCCAACACTGTATACAGCTGTACGCTTCTGATACAGTAACCTTTTTAGCTATTTAGATTCTGGTGTAATCCATATTGAGCCAGTGAACGTCTGTCTGTTACTCCGGCAATATATTTGGAGCTTTAAGATTACCCCAACACTGTATACAGCTGTACACTTGTGTTACATTACCCATTTACAGCTTTTCATATTCTTGTGTAATCCATACTGGGCCTGAGAGGGTTTGTGTCTGCCTCCTGAAAGGTATACGGAGATTCAGAATGTTTACACTATACTATATATACCTTGTATCTGGTGATACTGTGCCCTTTTTCAACTTTTTATTTTATTGGGTAATCCATACTGAGCCTGAGAGCGTCTGTGTATGACTCATGAAATATGTACGGAGATATACTGTTATCCCTAGACTGTATAGAGCTGTACGCTTCTGATACAGTACCATATATCTGCTGGTATTTTGGGTCCATTTTCCAAAACATGAGAAAGTATGGTGGAAGAGGACGCGGACGTGGGGGGCCACCTGGTACTGATGGTGGTGCATCTGCTGGTAGTGCCAAAAACACAATAGCAGCTAAGGCAGGAGGTGTTGAGCCTGCATCATGGTGTAGCTCTGGAAGGCCTGTAAGGCTCCATTTTCTGGGAGTACGTAAACTGCTTTTAAAGCGGAGCATCAGGAACTGTTTTTGGCTTACATTGCTGAAACAGCCTCCAGCTCTATCGCCTCCTCTTCTGAAGTTTAAAAAAATGGAAGCACTGAGTCATAACTGCAGGCTTCTGGTCAGGAGCAACCTCTTTCCTTGTGTCCTTCACCCACACCAAAAGTGAAGGATGCGGCAGCACACACTTTAGATTACTCCATGGAGATCTTTTCACATACCATGCCTGGGTTAATTAAAAATGGGGCCCATCATATACTGGAGCATTCCAAATGGGGGACATCAGACACTGGAGCAGCATTTACGGGGCCCATTATACACTGGAGCATTAGAAATGGGGCCCATTATACACTGGAGCATTATTTGGGCCCATCACACACTGGAGCATCATCCATGAGGCCCATCATATCCTGGAGCATTGTAAATGGGGCAGATCAGACACTGGAGCAGCATCTATGGGGCACATTATACAGTGGAGCATTAGAAATTGGTCCCATTATATATGGAGCATTATTAGGGCCCATCATACACTGGAGCATCATCCATGAGGCCCATCATATACTGGAGCAATCCAGATTGGGGACATTAGACACTGGAGCAGCATTTACGGGGCCCATTATACACTGGAGCATTAGAAATGGGGCCCATTATATATGGAGCATTATTAGGGCCCATCATACACTGGAGCATCATCCATGAGGCCCATCATATACTGGAGCATTATAAAAGGGGCAGATCAGACACTGGAGCAGCATCTATGGGGCACATTATACACTGGAGCATTAGAAATGGGGCCCATTATATATGGAGCATTATTTGGGCCCATCATACACTGGAGCATCATCCATGAGGCCCATCATATACTGGAGCATTGTAAATGGGGCAGATCAGGCACTGGAGCAGCATCTAAGGGGCACATTATACACTGGAGCATTAGAAATGGGGCCCATTATATATGGAACATTATTTGGACTCATAACACACTGGAGCATCGTCCATAGGGACCATCATATACTGTAGCATTATGTGGAGCTCATCATATACTGTATGGAACATTATATGTGACCAATTATTCTGTATGGAGAAATATATCATAGAATCATAGAATCGTAGAGTTGGAAAGGACCTCCTGGGCCATCTGGTCCAACCCCCTGCTCAAAGCAGGATTCGCTAAATCATCCCAGTCAGATGTCTGTCCAGCCTCTGTTTGAAGACTTTCATTGAAGGAGAACTCACCACTTCTCGTGGCAGCTTGTTCCACTCATTGATCACTCTATCTGTCAAAAAGATTTTTCTAATATCTAATCTGTGTCTCCTCCCATTCAGTTTCATCCCATTGCTTCTAGTCTTTCCTTGTGCAAATGAGAATAAAGTTGATCCTTCTACAATGTGACAGCCCTTTAGATATTTGTAGACAGCTATTAAGTCTCCTCTCAGTCTTCTCTTTTTCAAACTAAACATTCCCAAATCCTGCAACCTTTCCTCATAAGACAGGGTTTGCAGACCGGTCACCATTCTGGTCGCTCTTTTCTGAACTTGCTCCAGTTTGTTGATGTCTTTTTTAAAATGTGGTGCCCAAAACTGGACACAATATTCCAGATGAGGTCTGACCAATGAGGAGTAGAGGGAAATAATGACTTCACGTGATCTAGACTGTATGCTTCTGTTAATACATCCTAAAATTGCATTTGCCTTTTTTGCTGCTGCATCACACTGTTGACTCATATTCAGTCTGTGATCTATTAGTATACCCAAGTCTTTTTCACATGTGCTGTTGCTTAGCCCTATTCCTCCCATTCTGTATATGCTTTTTTCATTTTTATTGCCCAGATGTAGTACTTTGCATTTTTCCCTGTTAAAAACCATTCTGTTAGTTGCTGCCCACTTCTCCAGTTTATTTATATCTTTTTGAATCCTCTCTCTCTCTCCTCTAGTATTAGCTATCCCTCCTAGCTTTGTGTCATCAGCAAATTTAATCAGTTTACCCTCAATTCCTTCATCTAAATCATTGATAAAGATGTTGAACAATACAGAGCCCAGGACAGAGCCCTGTGGTACCCCACTTGACACATTCTTCCAACTGGATGTGCAGCCATTTACGACCACTCTTTGGGTCCGATCACTAAGCCAGTTATGAATCCACCTAACAGTTGCCTTGTCCATTCCATACTTAGTCATTTTTTCAATAAGGATTGTATGAGATACTTTGTCAAATGCTTTGCTGAAGTCAAGATATACTATATCTACAGCATTTCCTTGATCCACCCAATCAGTGATTCCGTCATAGAAGGAAATTAAGTTAGTTTGACATGACTTATTAGTTACAAACCCATGCTGACTCTGTTTAATCACTTCATTCTTATCCAGGTACTGACATACATGTTGTTTAATAATCTGTTCAAAGATCTTTCCTGGTATAGAAGTCAGACTCACCGGCCTATAGTTGCCTGGGTCCACCTTCTTCCCCTTTTTGAAGATAGGAACAACATTTGCTCTTCTCCAGTCTTCTGGGACTTCTCCTGTTCTCCAAGAATTTTCAAAGATTATGGAGAGGGGTTCAAAAATTTCTTCTGCTATCTCCTTCAGTACTCTGGGGTGTAATTCATCTGGACCTGGAGACTTGAATTCATTTAGGTTAGCTAAGTGTTTCCTCACTATCGTTCTTTTTATAGATCTCCTGGATTCTTCTATTCCCTTAATAGGACAGTGAAGAACAGTTAATGTTACATTTCCTTTCTGAGAGAAAACAGATACAAAATAGGAATTTAAAAGTTCGGCCTTCTCAACATCCTGTCTTACCATTTCATCATTTTCATCCTGTAAAAATCCTATAGCATCTTTGACTTTTCTTTTACTTTTGACATATCCCCAAAATCCTTTATTATTGCTTTTGACATCTCTTGCAAGCCTCAATTCATTTTCAGCTTTAGATAATCTGATTTGTGCCCTGCAGGTTCTGCAGACAGCATTATATTCTTCTTTAGATATGCCTCCCTCTTTCCATTTTATAAACATTTTTTTCTTCCTTTTTAGCATGTGCTTAAGTTCTGTGTTCATCCATCCTGGTTTCCTTAAATGCTTCCTATTCTTCCCTCTTTTCGGAATTGTTAACAATTGTGCTTTGAGAATTTCACTTTTCAAGATTTCCCATCCTTCCTGGACATTTTTGTCTTTAAGGATATCCAGCCATTGGATCCCTCCAATTCTCTTTCTGAATCCCTTAAAATCTGCCTTTCTGAAATCTAACCTTGACGTCTGAGTCTTCACAGGTCTTCCTCCTCTAGTTATCCAAAATTCTAAAATAGCATGGTCGCTACCTCCTAGGGTTCCAGCCACTTTTACCTCCTCAACCATTTCCTCCCTGTTTATAAGGATTAGATCCAAGGTAGCAGTTCCCCTTGTTTTCTCCCCTACCTTTTGGAAGATAAAGTTGTCAGCAAGAGAGGATAAGAATTTCCTTGACCTGTTAGTTTTGCCTGAGAGAGATTCCCAACAAATGTCTGGATAGTTGAAATCTCCCATGACAACTATGTCATATTTTTTGGAGAACTTGGCCATTTGATGGGGCTCATTATTCTGTATGGTGCACAATGTGGTGGCCATAACACTGTATGGAGTAATATACTGTCCTGTTTTTGAGCTATTGTACAATTTAAATTAGATCAGTCATGTCATGTAAGCAGTGAAGTATTTGTCATTGTACTATACCTATCTTTCTGTGCCGTATCGGAGCATCATGAGTTGTGGTATGTGTGGCACTGACACTCTTTGGCCCAGGGCACACGAAAACCTGGAGCCAGCCCTACCCCCCCACAACTTTAGCCAAATAACCCCCAGTTTTCAATGCGTAACTATTATTATGAAGTAAATTAAGGTTGACAAGCTTCAGTAATAAGAATTGATGTTTTGGCATTGAAATGGGCACTGTAGGTGTGTTTACTGTCCTCCACTTGCTGCCAACTTTGCTTCCCCATTGACTTGCATTGGGTGTCGTGTTTCAGTTGGCCTCCGACTTTTCGCTATAGTCGGACGATTTAGTTCAACCCGGCTTTTGCGAAAGTCGGGTTTCATGAAACCCGACTCGACCCTAAAAAAGGCAAAGTCGCTCATCTCTGGTTACAAGGCATTGATGGAGATCTATCTATGTATCTATATACTATTTTAAAAAGTTATACGGACCTGTAGTCTGACAAGTAAGATTTGTATATGTACTTTTGGTAATTTACAGTGTCATTGCTGATGCTATATCTTATCCTATCCTATGCTACGTTACCCTATCCGATGTTATGTTAAAAAAATCAATAAAAATATTAAAAAAAAAAAACACAACATAACACTGAAAATGGATGATAAAATAAGGAGTTTCTCAAGGCCGTATTTGCCACTAGGCACTGAGGGCACGTGCCTAGGTTGGGAGGATGTGGGGAGGGGCACTTGAGCAAGGTTTGTCTTTTTTTGTCCTGGGTTGGCCTGCCCACTGCTGCGGGGGTCTGCTGCATGCCCTCATTACACAGCGCGGACACTGAGGGAGAATGTGTGACCGCCCTCCCCGAGGATGTGACCCACACTCTGTGAGCACACGGTCTCCCTGCCCCTTTCAGATGTTGTTTAATATAATTTTGCCGTGCGGCACCTGCGCACTCCACGCAAAAGTGATGGCTCCATAAAAAAAAGTTTTGCTACAGTGATTGAAGTGGCAGCGGGGGCGGGAAACGGAAAAGACGCTTGGCCGGGAACCCTAAGTACGGGCTGAGACTGGACAAGCTCATGACGGTGGCATGGAGTGACTGACATACGAGTCTCTGCAGGCACGCTGCAGAGCTTGTGGTTGGCGTTACCTCTGCTGCTCCAGACCCGCCTGGCTTCCACTGAGACATCCTCCGATGCTTGCCAGGAATCTCTGCTTTTCGCCCAGGCCTTCCTCTTCTCGGTCACTATCGCCCTGTTCTGCGCCCTGTTCTGGATGAGGAGGCGCAAAGCAGGGCGATAGACAGAGACCGAGAAGAGGAAGGCCTAGGCAAAAAGCAGAGATTCCTGGTAAGCATCAGAGGCAGAGGATGTCTCAGTGGAAGCCAGGCAGAAATCCAAGGCTATGCAGGGGATGCTGCTACTGAGAGAGGGCTTTGGTCAGTAATCGCTCGTCCTCCGCAACTTCTGCAAACTTTCCAGCTCTAGTCATATCAGAAGCGATCAGGAAGCCGGCTGCCCCCGTACTTCCTCATCGTGTGTCCCTGTCTATGCCCCTTAGTAACTTTGTCCTGTAGTTACCCTCCTAGGAGTTTTCCTTCAGCTCCTAGCTCTCTGGAGTTTAGGCCACGCCCCCAGCAGTCATGTGCTTCGCGTCCTGCTGGTCTGAAGCACGCATCTTCTCTGCTGCTGCCCGCTCCACAGGTATCTTAGAGCACAGTTTGTCTTACTCAGGACAAGTGCACTGGCTCAGTGAGCAAGTGCAGTGCGGTGCTCCTGACATCTATTTTTATTTTTGAAATTTACCAGTAGCTGCTGCATTTTCCACCCTAGGCTTATACACGAGTCAATAAGTTTTCCCAGTTTTTTGTGGAAAAATTATGGAGGTCGGCTTATGTACAAGTATATACGGTAATTGTACTACATGGATGACTGGCGGACTGAGTGTATTTTAATATATGGAGGGCTATGAGGAGTGTATTATACTATATGGAGGACTATGAGGAGTATATTATACTATATCGAGGACTGAGGAGTGTAATATACTATATGGAGGACGATGGGGCACATCATATTATATGGAGTCCTATGAGGTGTAAACTGTAGATGTGCTACTGATAACATGATACTGTATGGTGATCTGTTAGTGATCGTTCTGTCCCCATTATTCTTTCTCAGACGGTGGAAAGAGGCTGGGAAACAAGTGTTGAACGACTTCAATATTGTCGATCACACTCATTTAGTGGCCTGAACTCAGCGCATGTAAATACAATCGAAATGCTTCTGTGTGATATGCAATGTTAGCATTTGGGGCCCCATTTTAAACTTTGCCAAGGGCCCCACTTTGCCGAAAAACCGGCCCTGCGTGGCAGATACGGAAAAACTGCTGGATCTGCCGTGAATGGCAAAAATCACTGATGTGAAAGTAGCCTAAGGCTGCGTTCACACTTTGCGTTTTTTTCGCATTTTCACGTCGGTTTTTAACGCACGTTTTTGCTGCGAAAACGTAAAAAAACAGCATCCCATGCATTCCTATGGGATTCCGCAATGCTGTGCTAATGCTGCGGGTTTTTCAGCAGCGGAATCGCATCACGGAAAAATACGCAGCATGCTCATTAATTTTGCGGAATCGCGGGGATTCCGCCCACATAGGAATGCATTGTTCTGCTTACTTTCCGCATGTGGCTGTGCCCACCATGCGAAAAGTAAGCAGAACATTTGCGGATGATGCCCAGGGGGAGGAGGAGAGGAGACTCTCCTCCAGGCTGTGGGTACCATATCCCTGTAAAAAATGGAATAAAAAATGTAAAAAAAAATTGGGTTATATTCACCTTCCGGCGTCCTGCGCCGCCTTCCCAGGCCTCAGCGATGCTCCTGTTCCCAGTAATGCCTTGTGAGACCTTTGATGACATCGCAGTCTCGCGATACTGTAGCGGTCCCTATTCCTCACGAGATCGCTACAGTATCGCGAGACCGCGACGTCATCGAAGGTCTCGCAAGGCATTACTGGGAACGGAAGCATCACTGAGGCCTGGGAAGGCTGCGCGGGACGCCGGAAGATGAATAAAACCCGATTTTTTATTTTTGTACAATTATTTTTAACATTAGATCTTTTCACTACTGATGCTGCATAGGCAGCCTCAATAGTAAAAAGTTGATCACACTACTTAGAGAATACAGTGCTATAAATGGAGACAGTAAGACTAGATGCAAATACAGATGTCAGGGAAGGGCCCAAACATGCTGTCTAATCCAGCAATAAGAAAATTACAGTGCATAGTGCATATGTATACAATTCTCTAATAAAGCGAACCTGTCACCAGGTTTGGCTGATATAAGATGCGGCCACCGCCTTTCAGGGCTTATCTACAGCATTCTATAATGCTGTGGATAGCCCCATGATCCGACTTGAAAGAGAAGAAAAAATAATTTTATTATTCTCACTCTGAGTGCGGTCCGCTCTGATCGGTGTGGCAGGTCCAGGTCCGGCCCCTCCCTTCCCATGATCGCTGCCTCCTGCTTGCTTCATGACTCCCTGGCATCGCGCTTCTGCGCAGGCGTACTTATCTGCCCTATTGAGGGCAAAGTAAAGTACTACAGTGCGCAGGCGCCAGAAAAGGTCAGAGAGGCCCAGCAACTGCGATTGTGCTGCGTACCAGCGGGGTCCGATAGCCGAGGACAAGCAGGTCAAGAGGCGTGGTCCAAAGAAGCGTGAGCTCTATTATCCCAAGCCTGGATATATAATGTGCCATCAGTAAATAGAATGACCAAGGGAATGTATAATGGGTGCTGGACCTAATACAGTGGGTATGGAAAGTATTCAGACTCCTTTACATTTTTCACTCTATGTTTCATTGCAGCCATTTGGTAAATTCAAAAAAGTTCATATTTTCCCATTAATATACAATCTGCACATCATCTTGACTGAAAAATACAAATGTAGAAATTTTGCAAATTTATTACAAAAGAAAAAACTAAATATCACATGGTCATAAGTATTCAGACCCTCTGCTCAGACACTCATATTTAAGTCACATGCTGTCTATTTCCTTGTGATCCTCCATAAGATGGTTCTACTCCTTCCTTGGAATCCAGCTGTGTTTAAATAAACTGATAGGACTTGATTTGGAAAGGCACACACCTGTCTATATAAGACCTCACAGCTCACAGTGCATGTCAGACCAAATGAGAATCATGAGGTCAAAGGAACAGGCCAAGGCGCTCAGAGACAGAATTGTGGCAAGGCACAGATCTGGCCAAGGTTACAAAAGAATTTCTGCAGTACTCAAGGTTCCTAAGAGCACAGTGGCCTCCATAATCCTTAAATGGAAGAAGTGTGGGACCACCTGAAACCTTCCTACACATGGCTGTCCAGCCAAACTGAGCAATTGTGAGAGAAGAGCCTTGGTGAGAGAGGGAAAGAAGAACCCCAAGATCACTGTGGCAACGCTCCACAGATACAGTAGGGAGATGGGAGAAAGTGCTACAAAGTCAACTATTACTGCAGCCCTCCACCAGTTGGGCCTTTATGGCAGAGTGACCCGACGGAATCCACTCCTCAGTGCAAGACATATGAAAACCCACATAGAGTTTGCTAAAAAACACATGAAGGACTCCCAGACTATGAGAAATAGGATTCTCTGGTCGGATGAGAAGAAGATAGACCTTTTTGGTGATAATTCTAAGAGGTATGTGTGGAGAAAAACAGGCACTGCTCATCACCTGCCCAATACAATCCCAACAGTGAAACATGGTGGTGACAGCATCATGCTATGAGGGTGTTTTTGAGCTGCAGGGACAGGATGACTGGTTGCCATTGAAGGAAACATGAATACAGCCAAGTACAGAGATATCCTGGATGAAAACCTCTTCCAGAGTGCTCTGAACCTCAGACTTGGCTGAAGGTTCACCTTCCAACAAGATAAAGACCCTAAGCACACAGCTAAAATAACAAAGGAGTGACTTCAGAACAACTCTGTGACCATTTTTGACTGGCCCAGACAGAGCCCTGACCTGAACCCAACTGAGTATCTCTGGAGAGACCTGAAAATGGCTGTCCACCAATGTTCACCATCCAACCTGACGGAACTGGAGAGGATCTGCAAGGAAGAATGGCGGAGGATCCCCAAACCCAGGGGTGAAAAACTGGTGGCATCATTCCCAAGAAGACTCATGGCTGTACTAGCTCAAAAGGGTGCTTCTACTCAATACTGAGCAAAGGGTCTGAATACTTATGACCATGTGATATTTCAGCTTTTGTTTTTTAATAAATTTGCAAAAATTTCTATATTTTTGCTTTATTTGAGTCAAGATTTGGTGCAGAGTGAACATTAATGAGAAAAAAAAATGAATTTTTTTGAATTTACCAAATGGCTGCAATGAAACAAAAAGTGATAAATGTAAAGGGGTCTGAATACTTTCTGTACCCACTGTATGTATGGAGATAAACATGAAAAAGGAAGCATTATACATATAGAGGGTGGAGTGGTGAAGAAAGTGTTTCCTCTGTGAGCAACCTATTAATCTGTGTGAATATTACCGTTGAGCTGTAAAGTGTTAAAGTCTGGATAAACACTTAAATGGAATCTGTCACCCCTTTTCTGAGATATCATATAATGATATCATTCAATTGTGTGTCACATAAGGATTCTCTTAGTACTTTTGCTTCCCCCTGACCCCGCACCTTTCATGCATAAATACCTTGTTTATATCGGTTCAGATGTCCGCTGTCCGGTCCGCTGGGAGGGGCTTATTCAACTGCTCCCCCCCCTGTCTTGCTCTACGCATTTCTTCTTGTGTAGAGCAAGACAGGGAGGGGGGGAGGCAGTTGAATAAGCCCCGCCCAGCGGACCGGACAGCGGCAGTTTACATATATCTGAACCGATATAAAAAAGGTATTTATGCATGAAAGGTGCGGCGCACCGAGGGAGCAGCGTACAGTGAGTAACTAAGAGACCGTCACCGGCCGGGACAGTTCTCAGCAGATATTGCTGGACTGAGTGCCTTAAACGTACTCTTGTCTTGCTTTTAGACTCTGTATGTACAGTATTTGATTATCATTGCAGCGATGGAGCCTCAACTTCATTAGCTCCCTCATAATCGCTACATTCTGGTCCCCTTATGAGGCTTTGAACGTTTTTTTGGAATGCACCTAAGGTACATATATATATCCTCTTAAAGTGTTTTTATTATTTATACGCCTATTATATATGTTTGATCCTTTTATCTATTTTTATATAGTGGTAGTTTCATTCAGTGTGTTTTCTGCTACTGCGTTTTTTAGAACATATGTTTGGTGGACATTCTGTTTTTTCATTGTATATATTGATTAATTGAGATCCCCATATCCATTTGCAATTTATTGCTATATTTGGCCTCTTTAACCCTTGCTTTTGTGGGGTTGTGTGGTTTATTCAGCGCAGACATTTTCTACATTATCTGTATTATAATTAAACGACTTAGTGGTCTGTTGTTTTGTCTTGCAGCGGATATCCCCCCCTATAGGATTAGCGCCCCCAATATACCCATATTTATTAATATTATTCTGTGTTCCGCAGCTGCAGGAGAGCATGGCGAAAGTAATGCCTATCATAAAGGAGAATCTTCTCCAGGCACAGGAGGCACAAGCAAGGGTCTATAACCAATCAGAAGGCTGAGGCAGTTCCCACCCGGGAACCCCATGCTAGTGCTTATCTCTTCAAAACATGTAAAGATCTTTACTGTAACGAACTTAAAGATTAATTTCTTACATTCGCATCTAAGCTTCTTCCCACCAAACTGCGGAGCAGTGAGCAACGAGAACGGTGAGAGATTTCACCAAGATATTGAGGCTATGGAGAAAAGATATCAAGGAATATGGAATCCATCAATGCTTGCAGGTTACTGTTGGACAATTGTAAGGGTTTGTGCACACGTTGCAGATTTGTGTGTGGATTTTTCCGCGCAGAATCTGCAGAATCCACAGGTCAAAATGCCTGCATTTTACTTGCGGATTTACTGTGGTTTTCCTGCGGATTTCTAGTGGATTTAGTGCGGATTTGGCCTGCGTTTTTACACCTGCGGATTCCTATAATGGAATTGCTGTAAAAACGCTGTGGAATCCGCACAAAGAATTGACATGCTGCAGAAAATAAACCGCTGCAACTGTTTTTTATTCACAATAGAGTTTAGACAAGTTTAAGTTATTTGAATTGTTGCTAAAATTCCTCTAAATAAATGTTAAAAATTGGCATAACAAAATACTCTGCATCTTTATATTTGCAAAAATAATAATGTTTCAAAGTACTGAAACTTTTATGCTTTTATTATATGTAGCAGTAAAAGGAAAACTCTTTCATATCAAAGAAACAAGAAACAATTAAACATTTTCATTGTTAGATTTGAAGTCAGGAGGTCTAAATCATTAAGAAATGGCTCATTTCATAACTGAACCTGACAACTTTTGAAAATATGTAAAACAGTGTTCTATGATCTGAAAGGTCCAGGTCCTTGACCTAGTCAGGTAGAAGGTTCTTCTGCTGCTCCCTCAGGATGTGCAGGTCCCGGAACCTTCCTCTTCTATTCTGCACCAATCAGTTAATGTAGATAAGTGTGGGGCTGGAGGAGAGAAGTTTTCTCAGTGATCAGGATGGACATTATCTTATTGTTCTCCTGTGTCACAGGAAGCCGTCTCCAGTCTATTAGACACTTATTAGCAAGAATTTTTTCCTGATAAAGGTGTGTCTTTCAAAGTAAAACATTTCTCACATTAGGAATATACATTAAAGAAGGCTTCTCCCCTGTGTGATTTCTCTGATGTCTATCAAAATATGCTTCCTGGTTAAAACATTTTGAACAGGGAAGTTCTTCCCTGTATGAATTTGCTGGTTTTAACAAAATGTAATTTCTGGTTAAAACTTTCCCAGATTATGAACAGGAAAAAGGCTTTTACCTTGTGTGAGTACTCTGATGATGAAAAAGAGATGATTTCTTCACATAACATTTTCCACCTTCTGAACATGAAAATGGCTTCACCCCCATGTGAGTCCTCTGATGTGTAACAAGTGTTGATTTCTCTGTAAAACATTTCCCACATTTTAAACAGGAAAAAGCTTCTCCCCTGTGTGGGTTCTTTGATGTATAACAACATCTGATCTCTAGTTAAAACATTTTCCACATTCTGAACATGAAAGGCTTCTCCCCTGTGTGAGTTCTCTGGTGCATAACAACATTGGGGATTTATATACCCTATGGATGAGAGGAATTTGGAACATTCTTTGTGACTCCGACAAGTAAAGTTTAGGTGTCACATACAGCATTTTCACCCATTGCTCCTCAAAGGACCCACATCATCCTCCCATTTTGTCTTAACTATCAAATGTAGGTCCAGTAAAGGCCCCATCACACTAAGCGATCTCGCTAGCGAGATCGCTGATTTTGTGACACATCAGCGATCTCGCCAGTGAGATCACTGTGTGTGACGGGGATCAGCGACCGGTCCCCCTGCCGTTTATCGCTGATCGTGCTCGAGCGGCCTGGGCAGTTTTTCGATCGCTGGTCTCCCGCTTCCCAACGCGCATCGCTGCATGTGGCAGCGAGAGACCAGCGATCATCGACGCTGGATGCTAATGTAAACATCGGGTATTCAGGAGCCGCGCGACTCCTAGATACCCGATGTTTACCTTGGAAACCATCGTGTACGCCGGGTTCCAAGGTAAACAGCGGATATCCAGGAGTCGCGCAGCTCCTGGATACCCGCCGTTTACATTAGAAACCAGCGTCGCTCGTCCTGATCGCTGGGGCTGTCTATGTGACAGCTCACCAGCGATCAGCCTAACGATGTCCCAACGATCCCATCATGTCGGATCGTTGGTGGGATCGCTGGACATCGTTTAGTGTGAAAGGGCCTTAACTGCCTATAAATAAGGGATATTACACCTTTTGTGTCCACCACTTTAGGAATGGTATCTATTGTGAGATCTATAAATCAGTAAGGCGTTTGTTCTAGATAGTGTACTATACACATGACGTATTTGCAGATACTGATCAACGACCCTATTTGGAAGGTTAAAAATCGGCCTTTATTTGTTCAAAGCTCTTGAATAATCCATCCCTCAAGATTTGTGATACCAAACATATACGCTTATCCTCCACTCACTACTCTTTTTTTGTTTTCTGTAGCTCTTGTAAGTTATAGTTGTGCCATATTATATGGAAAAAAGGGGGAAGGAAAAAAAGGATAGTAAGATTAAGAGCAAGGAGGAAGTATAGAAGGTAGATAGTAACGTCTACCTCTCTACCTCCAAGGCATATAGATTATGGATATATTGAACACAAAGAAACTGCGAAATAAGCAGACCCCAACTCAAATCCATAACTGGTGTTTTTTTTTTTTTTTTACAGGTGTAAGTCTTACTTTCGGTCCTAGGGATCCTACTAAGGGGAACCATGGAATACATAGCAAGTAAATTAATACAGCCAGATATTACAGTAATATAATGTGAGCTCAACTTATATGCAGTTCTAAGATCTTATATGAACTGAGACATCCTTTATAGTGGGAGAGAGGAACATAAAACTCTATTAAGCTATATGTAATTATATTCTTAAAGAATCAACCAAACATCTGCAAACTGTCTCTCTCATCAGTGGAGACAAGTTTCATTTCAGAAGCACATACGATTGGTAGGTTCCTTTCCCATCTGGAAAGTTCCTGATCCATTGAAAGCCTTCTGCAACATGCTGGAACTCTCTGTGGCAATGGTGGAGCAGATGTCCAGTCAGATATATGGATTCTGGGAATGTCCAGGGCATCACAGAATGGTCTCATGCTGCTTGGATTTTTGAAAATACATGTGGCGCCCCTGAGGGTTCAGTCGCCACAGAGGTATTGCACCTCAACCAGAGGTGTAGTATCCCACCTTTCAGGTAAGATGGAGACACTTGACCTGGCTATAAAAAAAACCACTGCATCCACCACACACCACAGCAGCATGTGCTTCACCATCCCTGCTGGCTAGGAAAGGGTGTTAGAAGGTGGGTGGAGCTGGAAGGTTGGAGCGGGAGAATAGAAGGGAAGTTAGGATCAGTCTTCCCGTAGAGGAAGAAGGGAAAAGACGTGCATAGGCAACCTTCTCGTAAGTGAAGGTGGGAAGAGATAGAATTGTTCATCAGACCCCTGCTCTGAGGGACTGCTGGTACGGACTGAAGGAAGGTCCCTAAAGGGGAAAGGGATTTCCCAGAGGCACGGGTGGAGAGTGCTCCCCGTGGGGCTCGTTCCACGCTGACGGTCATCAGGTTGGAGAAATCCAGGTCGCAGAAGGGTCTCGACCCCTAGCCTAGTGGAGTGGAGAACAGGACTCAGTTAGCAAGCCAACAGCTGTGGCTCCTTTAGGGGCCACAGCCAATTACCACAGTTATCTTCTCCGGAAAGGCAGCCAGAAAGGATCAAGGAAACGTTTTGGGTCACGTTATCCGGCAGGGTTCGCGGCAGCTGGCCTGGGACACTGACTGTGAGGTGCTGGAAAGGAAGGAAAGTGGAAAGCCGCACTGTGAGATGGCCAGGGAAGGCACATACTGACAGGAAATTCTGGAAAGGTGTTCTCTATCTTTCTGGAGGCTGGCTGGATCCCTCACCTGGAGGACGTGGCACCAAGCGGGAATCTGTACTGCAGACAGAACTGTGAGTAAAGCTTCGGAACTGCACCCAGCTGTGTCTTCTGCATTCTTCCTGCGTCACATTCTCAGCACTGCTACATCTCTTGCCTAACACTATCATCACCGTCGGCCTCAATTTCTTCTACAACTGCACTGGGACTAAGCTCTGCCTGTGGAGAGCTATTCCAACTCTGCTGCATCACACCATCAGTCCCAGAGGATGTGCACTGCAGCGCTGGTCCCTTCTGATCAGATACCACAGGTGGCGTCACGAACACTGTATACAAAAACTCTTTATTTTCAATCCCCTGTAAATATACCCCTTTTATTGGACGCCCAGGGCCACGGACCGGGTCACCGCCGCAGTGACACTGTCCCTTTAAAAAGCGGCCCGATACAGAGTACCCCACGGCCCTGGCGGGCGCTCCAACTTGGTGTCACGAACAGGATTTCGATGCTCGGTGTCACCGGGTCCTGTGTGCCAGAAATTTGACTGTACTGAGAAATAACAAACCACAATGGGCAAACCACAACACATTTATTGGACTATGATTTTGACTGTAAAGATGGCTGCTATGGCGGTCCCACGAGGTGTGCGGTTAGGCATGCCATCGTGGGCGGTACCCTAGAAAGAGCGTGAAGCAGCATGAACTTCTCCTGCCTGTACTTCTATGCAACTGCATCATGGCCGACAGCCAGAGGGGTCTGGATCTTGGCCAGGTATGGCAGCAAAGGAAAAAGACACCGCCAGCAGGGGGTGGAGAGAGGCCCCACGGCGGGAAAGAGAGCATAGGAGAAGCCAGTACACCAGGGGGCCATGATGGAGAGCAGAAGGAGGCCTGTGAAGTGCGGTGGAGAAATGCAACCTTCTCCCGACTCTGTGGAATGAGGCTCCGGCCCCTCGGAGTATGTCAACCTGGAGCAGGAAATTGAGGAGCTGAACAGAAGTCTGCGTCAGTGGCAGGCTCTGCTTGCGCAGAAAAGACAGGCTACCCAGGAGGAAACTGCCAGAACACTGGTACCAATGCCACCGGTACCCACTGCCAGTCCCAAGGTACCACCACCAATGATACCCACCGCCATTTCCCAGGTACCATCTTCGCCAGTACCTGCCGCACCAGTCTCTCCGTCACCGGAGCCTGTAAAAGATGACTGCGGGCCAGGAGGAATAGGTACGGTCAGCGCCCCTGGGACAAGGGATGCCCTGCTAGGCCCCATCGGGTTACCACCGACCACAAATTCCGGCCAGGTCGTCATGGACATCGCCGGGGACCGGAAAGCTGCGCCCAGGGGAGGGATCCTGGAACCTGTCCCCATACCGCAGTCAACTCCCGCAGCATGCAGCAGGCTGAAGATCCCCAGGTGGGAGGAAGAGGGAGCTGATGTCATGGGGTTCCCCATCACCACAGAAGAGTTCTGCCATAGGCAGATACTTGAATTTGAGCAGAAAGAGAGGAAGCGACAAATGCAGAAACTGGCCTTGGCGAAGCGTGATCTAAGGGGCAAGATCCAGGCCCAGGATGAGCATTTGGAGAACTGTAATCCCATGGGTTGGGGCAGAGTCCTCTGCTTCGACCTCGACAGAGGATTCGGGTTCATACAGGACTCCAGAAAAGCTCCCAACCTGTTTGTGAACAGGCGGGATGTCGAAGCTCATCTCATCCAGGGACATCCGGAGCGCGATCTGTTCCCTGACGAGTACGTCTCCTTTACCCGCCATCTTGGAGACAGGAGATGGTACATGCTTCATGTCCGCAGGATTCCCGCCGAGCTGATAGCTCCACAGGACCACCAGGGGGCAACAACTGAGGCTCCGTCAGTGTAATCCTAGCCATGGCAATACCACCAGTGCCACGTACAGCAGCAGTGACACCAGCTGCAGTAAGGCAGATTGTTCCTCAGGCTGCAATTGTACCTCAACCAGCAGCCATTCCATCATCATTGCCAACAATAGGACAGGAGGAGACTTTACTGGATGAAGCTCCGCAAGCAGTATATACCAAGGCTTCTACAGCAATCATAATCCATCCAAGACGCAGTAGTCCTGAAGTTCTTCCCTGGAAGCCAGGGAACCAAACAGCTTCAATGTAACCAGGAGGTTGTATCATTCAGCCCCATTAAAATGAACAGAGACTAGGGCAAGTCCGTTGTAAATAGTTAGACCCAGGGGGGCTTTGGCAACATGTTATATCTGATTATGTTTTATAGTCATAAGGAGAAAAAGAAGTAGAGACAATGGGATCATGAACAGTGAGTGATCAAAACTTTCTTTGTATATGGTTTAGCACCTATTCAGGTGCTCCTTCTTGGTTTTACACGCCTTTTAAAATACAGAGACTTCATCATTGCACAACAACTACAGACCTGAAGAAAAACCTGTTAGGTGTGGCCGAAGATGAGGTCTAAAGGGGAAACCAGTTATATCTTGCCGCCCACCCAAAACCAACGTTGGAGGTTTTGAGCGGGTCCTCCATACAGCACAAGGACACTAAAAGATACCCCGGCTGGGATAGAATCTGCCACTTACCTCAAATAATGACTGTTTTTTCATTGTAACTAATAAAAATGTTATTATGATTGTAAATATTATACTATGTATAGGAAACGGTATATTGATAGTGTATAGGATTATTGTGAAAATCTAGTATAGCATTGGTAGAGTATCAGAACTAATAGGTATCCGTAGATTATTAAGTAGGGAACTGGCTTTTTGTAAAATATGGTGAATGTCTAATAGTAAATGAGAGAAGTATTGTTTCTGGGACAAGGTGTCCAGAGCAGGTGGCGAACCAATTAGCAACTGTTGTCACCCAAACAGTTTAGGGACATGTGTTAGTATTGTATAGATAGATGCAAGACATAAGGAATAATGAAAGTATTTCAGCAGGGATAGTGTGGCCTGACTTGGTAACGAACTTCACAGTTGGTAATGGTTGCTGCCAGTAGCACAATATAGAAGATAGGAATGGATAACTATCTAGGATGTAAGATATAGATAATGTAAGGTAATGTTATCATGTAACGTTGAAGTGAGAGAGTGTCTCTCATAAAGAGAAGTTGAGTTTGAATATGTTTTACCTGATAACACGTGTTTAAATTGTTTGTATGTTCCCCTGTAACATCATGTACTCTGTTTCAGCCCGTGGACGTGCTGCGCTTAATGGGGGGGGTAATGTGGCGCCCCTGAGGGTCCAGTCGCCACAGAGGTACTGCACCTCAACCAGAGGTGTAGTATCCCACCTTTCAGGTAAGATGGAGACACCAGACCTGGCTCTTACACAACACTGCATCCACCACAGCAGCAGGTGATGTGCTTCACCATCCCTGCTGGCTAGGAAAGGATGTTAGAAGGTGGGTGGAGCTGGAAGGTTGGAGTGGGAGAATAGAAGGGAAGTTAGGATCAGTCTTCCCTTAGGGGAAGAAGGGGAAAGACGTGCATAGGCAACCTTCCCGTAGGGGAAGGTGGGAAGACATAGAATTGTACAGCAGACCCCTGCTCTGAGGGCCTCCTGGTACGGACCGAAGGACTGAAAGAAGCTCCCTGAAGGGGAAAGGGATTTCCCAGAGGCACGGGTGGAGAGTGCTCATTCAGAAATGATCTGTGAGCAATTGTATGCATTTTACATTGAAATTAATAAGACCCAACTCTCTTGTTTTCCTCATAATGGGCTCATTTACTTTGAAAAAATGTGCGACAAATAATGTCTATTGTACTCTCAGAATTTGAGCCATGATTGTCTAGTGTATGGTGCATCCTATCAATCTCCAGCAGTCCTTATCGATAGGATCACGATGGATATTATTGAATAAAGTGAGCAGTGTCTGCATAATCACTTGTGTATTGATGCTTTCAGGTATACCTCTTATCCAGATATTATTGTGATTTTCTTGGTCATCAACCATATTATGCAGACTGTTTATTTGCTGGCTGTAAAGATCCAGTGTTAGTTTATGAGCATGTTGATGGTCCAAAACTTGTAAACATCATCCTGTAATCTCTGTACCTTGACAGTAAGCTGTGACAGGCTATAAGTGAGGGAACATATTTTCAGTTTTGTATGTGGTCTCCAGCCTCTGTATAAATTGCTCCATGTCTTGTTTAGTTGGCATAGATGCAATATGATATACAAATCAATTATGGTGTTCCACATATCAGAATCCCCTGTGGTTTGGGAGGGGGGAGGTAAATTCCCCTGTGAAGCAAACATTGCTCAGTATGTGGGCATCGGTGAGAACACAAGAAGATTTGTGGAGCTGTTTTCTTGTGAGACCGACATTAAGAAAGGAGAAATTGCAAGACTTTCATAATGTAAGACAGCTCAAGCCTGTGAGTTCAGTGCTTTTTCCAAGCTGAGGCAGTAATGGCACCAGAGTGGGAAGATGTGCCCTTTGATAAGAAATGCGGGAATGTGAATCGCGACACCAATTAATCAGCATAGGCATGGAAGGAGAGTATGATTGTTTATATTTTAAAGAGACCGAACATGAGAAATGATAAGATACACTTTTCGGTTAAAACAACATTCTGAAGAAAAAGGCTTCTCCCCTGTGTGACTACTCTGAAGTTTATTAAGAGTTAAATTTCCAAATAAAACTTTTCCTGCATTAGGAACATGAAAAAAGCTTCTCCCCCGTGTGACTGCTCTGATGGCTAAAAAGAGATGATTTCCTCTCAAAACATTTTCCACATTCTGAACAGGAAAAAGGCTTCTCCCCTGTGTGAATTCTCTGATGTGTGATAAGATTTGATTTCCGTGTAAAATATTTCCCACATTCTGAACATGAAAAAGGCTTCTCCTCTGTGTGAGCACTCTGATGTGCTTTAAGACTTGATTTAACTGTAAAACATTTTCCACATTCTGAACATGAAAAAGGCTTCTCCCCTGTGTGAGTTCCCTGATGTCTGATAAGATGTGATTTATTGTTAAAACATTTCCCACATTCTGAACAGGAAAAAGGCTTCTCCCCTGTGTGAGTTCTCTGATGTGTGATAAGATTTGATTTCCGTGTAAAATATTTCCCACATTCTGAACATGAAAAGGGCTTCTCCTCTGTGTGAGCACTCTGATGTGCGATAAGACTTGATTTAACTGTAAAACATTTTCCACATTCTGAACATGAAAAAGGCTTCTCCCCTGTGTGAGTTCCCTGATGTCTGATAAGATGTGATTTATTGTTAAAACATTTCCCACATTCTGAACAGGAAAAAGGCTTCTCCCCTGTGTGAATTCTCTGATGTGTGATAAGATGTGGTTTATGGTTAAAATATTTCCCACATTCTGAACATGAAAAAGGCTTCTCCCCTGTGTGAGTTCTCTGATGTGTGATAAGACTTGATTTAACTGTAAAACATTTCCCACATTCTGAACATGAAAAAGGCATCTCCCCTGTGTGAGTTCTCTGATGTGTGATAAGATTTGATTTATGGTTAAAACATTTCCCACATTCTGAACATGAAAAAGGTTTCTCCTCTGTGTGAGTCCTCTGATGTGTGATAAGATTTGATTTATCTGTAAAATATTTCCCACATTCTGAACATGAAAAAGGCTTCTCCCCTGTGTGAGTTATCTGGTGTGTAACTAGATGTGATTTCTGGTTAAAACATTTCCCACACTTGGAACAAGAAAATCTATTCTCCTCTGTGTGAATTTTTTGATATTTAAGAAAAGACTTTTCGAGGGGAAAACTATTTACATATTCAGAACGTGAGAATGGTTTATTTGCTTTATAAGTTTGTTTTTTAATGCTTATTTTGTGACTTTGAGTTTCCTCAGGGGTCAGTAATGAATCAGAAGACAGGACCTGTTTCAAAGGATCAGAAGGTTGACCTTTGCTTTGAAGGGATGATGGTATATCTGGAGTAATGGCATTCACTTCAGTTGTATCCTGTGTAATCTCAAGATCATCTGATTTAAAAATTGAAGATGTCAGCTGTCCCCCTGATCTCCTGGTACAATCATCTGCCAAGAATAAAACCAATTATTATTTTTGAATAAAATCATTGAAATTTATAAAAGGTGTAATATTTTTATGCAGTTTCTCACGACCCTGTTTGAATTTAGTCATTTTTAAACTGAAAAGTCAGGATAAAGGGAAACTCTGTTGTTATTGTACAGAAATTCACACTTGGCCTCACTGCACATTTAATGTTAGTGATCATAAAAGAGAAGTTTGGCCAGAAAGACTGGACCTGGTCTTGTAGGGACCATATGAGCACATTCAGCAGCACAGAAGGGAGAGAAAGTAGATTCATCCAATAAGATATCAGGGATCTAGGAAGCCAACAGCATCATTACCTTCCACTTTCTCTTACAGACCCATCATAATATTTTTCTTCATGTAATTTTCTAACTTGTCAGCACATTCTATGTACACTGTCATTTGGCTTTTTAGTTTTCAGATCTGGGCAGGTAATGATCAGCGTCTTCTAATCCCAGGGGGTAAGTGGTTCCTCCAAGTTGAAACTTCTATAGAAAAGGGCTTTCAATGACCAACGTCATCTGAACTGTTTTGGGTGGTGGAAATTGTTGTCTAGCAGCAAAATGGTGATCACACGATTGTATAATATATATGGGGAAAGACAACCAAGCCGCCAGGAAAATCAATCAATAATATCATAAAACCTGAGGCTTTTGAAAATGATTTTTGAATATGCAAATTTTGTCAGTCACACAGAACCCAACGTTTCGGCTGAGCAGGCCTTTATCAAGGGTATTTATATTTAAAAAATATAATAATAATGTAAAATTAGGAATCATGTCTAAGAATGACACAAAATGAAATAAGTACAGTATCACTGACTGACGTATTAGTGCGAGTGAAAAAAGTTTATAATAAAAGAAGACATATGGTCAATATACGCAATACATTGACAAAATTTACAGAAATAACTAAAAAGATTTTTTTCCTCTCAGGAGTAAGGACTCCATCATCAGAATAAATCCTCACAATAAATCAATAAGTACAATCTGTAAAAAAAAAGGGAAAAAAGAGGGGAGAGAACAGTTACTCAAATACCATAAATAAAATACAGCCTAACGCAGCTTAAAGGTACCATAGAGGAACTGTGCAACAAGTAAAAGGATATAAGTACCTGTGTGGCTATATATTGAAGTTTCAAAAGCTCTAAGAAAGAAGAGGAGAACAAAAGGGTAAAGATATTATCACCGTTATCTGTTGTACTTGAAAAGATCTTTTCTCCTCTCTTACATTTGATCCCCTCATGGCTTAGAGATACATCACATTTTTTGTCTTGCATTAGGGATTTGAATTTAATTTCGGTTAAATGTTACTTGGTGACATTATAGGTCACTAGTTTATATACTAGTATTAGCCATACAAGGGGTATTCAAGCCGTAAAATTTTTTTTAGAAAATAAAACGGATTTTTCTAGTGACATTCAATCTTTTTGTATCTCTATGTTGACTCTCATTCTAACAAAGAATTTTTTCTTATTTGAGGATCAGTTTTTTATTCAAGTGGCACTGCAATGGGTTCAAATGTGGTGCCCCCATATGCCAATATTTTTATGGCAGAATTTGAATTAGAGTTTGTCTACCCACATGTTCTCTTCCAACAGTACTCGGTACTGTGGAAGAGATACATAGATGACATTTCTCTCATCTGGACGGGTGACTTGGTTTCTCTTAAGAGTTTTTTCCAAGATATTAATACAAAAGGTGCAGGTTTATCTTTCACTATGCAATATAATTCAGTTTCTATTCCTTTTCTTGACACCAGGGTTATTAGAGATATTGATGGTTCCCTTTCCACTGATTTGTTTGTAAAACCAACAGACAAAAATAGTCTCCTACATTTCACTAGCTGTCATCCTTAACACATAAGAAAAAATATCTCTCCCAAGATCACAATTTTGACGTATTAACCATATTGTGTCTGATAATCTTAATCGTGTTGGTCGTTTTGCTGAAATGAAATCCAAATTCAAATCCCGAGGATATCTCGATTCCCTGTTGTCTTTTTCTCCTCCATCTATATCTAGTCCTGCAACTAAAATTAATAGGGAGGCCTTCGTTAACACATACCATCCCTTTATGTATATCATCCATAAGGTTATTCGTCGACACTGGCCACTCCTCTCTAATTCTTATCCTCAGATACCCCAATTTCAAGCTCCACCTTTGATTTGTTACAAAAAACCTCCTAACTTACGCAATCTTTTAGTAAGGGCAGACATTGGTAGTTCCCGTGATTCAAGAAGACAAATTTTATTTAGGCCATTACGCAAAGGGACTTTTCCTTGCTTGCATTGTTTGCAATGTTCCAACATTACTAAAGGTGAAACCTTTACCCATGCCAGATCGGGAAAGATTTTTCCAATTAAGGACTATTACAATTGTGACTCATCATATGTAATATATTTCATAAAATGCCCATGTGGTCTCGGATATGTTGGAGAGACTACCCAACATATCCGAGACTGTGTCTCTCAACATAAATCCACTATCAGCTGTAAGAGAACTCTGTTACCCATTCCAGCTCATTTTATTTCTCATAACCACAATATTTCTCAGCTTCGTTATCAAGTTATCAAGCTGGATAGACGAGGTGGCAACAGGATACAAAGATTGAAAGAAAGAGAGTCCTATTGGATTTTTGTTCTTCAAACATTGGAACCTTTTGGCATTAATAGGGAGTATGAGGTTTTTATTGATTTTTTTATTGATTTTTTCTCCAGGTTTTCTCCATTTTAATTTTATTTTTAACTTCCATTTTGATAATGTGGAGTTTTGGTGCCTTGATCTTCTTTTTATAGAGAGCACTATATTTACCTTATAATAATAGTTATTTTGGATATATACATGTGATAGGGAAACCCTGATTCTTTGGGGTCCCTTCATACGCTCTTAGGGTCTCACTCTCCATACTTCTATGATATTAGCTGACAGAGAAGAGATCAACTCTCACCTAATCCTGTTATTCTTGCCTCTCACCTCTATAAGTCTTATGATTCATGCAACTAAAGAACATATCACGAGTTCCATGTAGGCCTAAGGTAGATAATGAGTACATAGTCTTAGAAACAGATAAAGGGGCTATGAACCCTTATTAAGACAGGTTAATGAGGCTAATGTTAGGGTATTGCATAACCAATACCTGTTTCCACCTTTTTCTGGAAATTCCCGAATGTATCTAATAATTAACAGCCGAGTACAATCTGATTGGTTGCCGAATATGAATATGATTGGTTGAAACCATTTATGCTTACTCTTGAATAATCAACTGTCTAATGGAATATGATGATGTAATGTAACCGCCTACTCAAAAGAGTATATAAACTTGATGTGATTAAACAGCTGAGTGGCATTTTGCAGATACATAACCTGTCTCTGTGTTGATCAGTCACCTTGCCCGGGCAACAAGCTATCAATCTGGCTACCATCCAGTATATCTAAAGATCTCCCGTTGAGAGATAAAGATCAAACTCGTCATTTGGCGTCCCATTGGGCGGGCTGGTCGCAACAGGAAGACCCCCGGCATCTGAGATCCGGCAGCCGCAGACTGAGGCCTAGAGGAAACACAGACTAAAATCACTGGTGAAGGTAAGAGCCATTGTTTCTTACAACTTTGTGTCTCCTCTTGTCACATGCTCTGCAGCCGGGTTTCGGGTACAGTATAGCCGTCTTCTTATATGACCAGTTGTTTGGCAAAGAACCATAGAATATCCTTGTGATACATTAACGGTATACCGTATTGGAGGTGTGAATGTGTGTGTAGAGGATGAGACTCCCTGAGTGAATTGAATGACCGTATGCATGTAATAAGGATTGTGACATAAAATTCTGAATGTATAAGGGAGTCCGTTAGGTATGCTAACTGGTCAATTGGTACCAGAAATAGAGTGGAGGAACACTAGGAAGTCAAACACATAGTCACACCTGAGATAAGCTGAAACCAATATATTTTGCTGTTGTCGCGGAGCCACGCAGAGAAATTGGATTGCACGTGGTTGGGCTTGCCCTATCCGTGTTTTCTGTTGGCCTGCGGGTTTTACAACAACTTAGCTGATATCTTGGGGAAGCTGCAACTGTGTGGGTTATGCATGATCGCACCCTCCATGGTATAGGACTGTTCAATTTCTGCCTTGCCTCATATGGGACTAGAAGATTATGAGAAAATTTGGGTCATATTAGTCTGCCTATGGTTAGTTGGATTTTCTCTCTGGTTGATATATAGAATTGCTGAATATACTAGGATTAATTACAGAGAAGTGCCATCTCGCACTGAGCATGTAGAGATTTAGTGGGAGGTGACCGGGTGGGGTCACGTTGGCCAAACCACTAAATAAGTAAACTTCTTTATCAGGTTTCTACGGTCTTGACACCTATCAACTGGGAAGGTGGGGAGGCAGTTTAGGTCACGAAAGTTCAGACACTGAGCGGAAATCCCTTATAACAACGGCACGCAAGCCTATGCATCGAATTAGCGAAGTGCAGTCGGCATAGGTCAAGGAATTGCAAGCGAAGTTGGGAAGTGGGCACAAAATAGCAGCACGTATTAAGAGAATAGTGAGTAACAACCAGAGAAAGAGGCAGACAGAGAGATCAGACGGAAATGGGAAACGCAGAACGTTCAGATCATCAGGAGGGTTGCAAGGCGTGTGAGATAATAGAGAGAAGAAAAGGAAAGTTTGCTGTAAAAGAGGCAAAGAAGTTGTTAAAAGGTTTAGGAATGGAGGGTGATCCACTGGATTACTCTCTCTGGGAGTCTGCTCTAGCACCAAGCAGGGGATGGATTGCTCACAATGAGTTAATAAAACAAGCAAAGGCTTGGGCAGAGGTAGCAAAGAAAATGAAGAGAGATGGTTGTTGGGTTAAGGAAGAAACCCCGAAAGGAGTGAGGTATGCAAGGAAAATAAAAACGCCTCCACCTTATCAGGCCCATCCTATGGCAGGACTAGAGGGATGGACTTGTGTGTGGGGACAGGAAAACCCCGACTGGCGTGAACAATGTTCTGCTTGCGGGAGACCAAGACCCCACAAGGGCACAGGGATATACCCAGTCCTGCAGGGTCAGACTCAGTATCAGGTCCCTGGGTACATACAACAACATGGTAGTAAAACCAGAAAACAGTATGCTGATTACAATGGAAGAAGGGGAATATCAGACCATGGACACGACTGGTATCGCAGCAGCTGCAACATCTACCCCCGCACAACCGACTATACAGACAACTACTGTGTCTCATTACTGACCATGGAGTCCAAAGGACCAAATGACATTAGTCAAAGACGCCCCACACCCATTTGACTTGCCAATGGCCTTTTATAGATGGATGGTAGGATTAAACAACACCTACACCTGCACATGGATGGACTTACGAGTCCCTCCTGAGGGGGAAAATTGGGGATGCAAGAATGGAGTCAGTATTAGAGGATATAAACAGAGCTGGAAGGTCATACAGTGCAGAGAGTAGACTGGGAGCACAGTACGTACAGTAAGAACTATAGAGTCATGGATGCATTTCCTGAGAGGTCTGCACACATGGAGTCAAGGAAAGGAGGGGGAATCCACTATCTCCCTTCTGGATGTGGTACAGGGTCCTAAGGAGACAGTAGACCAGTTTTGGGGGAACCTGAAGTTGAGATATGCAGATCTGGGCTATGACATCATGGGAGAAGCAGGAAGGAAACTTTTCCATGGAGCTTTTATGGCAGGGCTTAGATTACAGCTCAGACAGAGGGTGCAGGCAGCTAAGCCCGACTGGAGGACATTCCTCATAGAAGACTTAGTGCGTGTGGCAAAAGGTGTTGAGTTAGACCAGAGGATGAAGCCAGTACAGATACAGTATGCGTCCAATGACACCCAGACAGGTCACAAAGCTACCCCAGCCAGAAATTACCGCAGACAGATTGAATGTTACAAGTGCGGTAAGATGTGCCATATTAGCCGACAGTGCAGATCAACCAGAAAAGAGAACCAGGCCATGACGGACGTCCCGACCCAAGACCCACAATAGGAAATAGGCAACCCCGTAGCCATCTACCCCCTTAGGACACCTTCCTGTTAAAACACAGGTCCACAAGGGGTAGTCTCAGTATCTCTCCCAGATGGTAAAAAAATCCCATTCCTAGTGGGTACCGGGGCAGCCAAAACTGTTATTTGCTAGGAACATGTGAAACCATCTGACATATCCGACGAAACCATTTACACTCAAGGGTTTGAGGGACTGATACAGGAATGTAAAATGACGAAACCATTGCCCCTTCGACTGGCTGACCACACATGCCTAACTAAGCTGCTAGTTAGTGACAAAACACCCGTAAACTTACTTGGTTCTGATGTACTGCAAGCGATAGATTCATACAAGATATGTGCCTGTGACGGGAATGTGAAATTGAAGGCTGGAGTCTCTGAGCGCACCCTGTGCAAAGTTCTAGCCTGCATGTATTTTTCTGACTCCCCCGCCCTCTCAGAAGAGAATAGGGAGTTAGCGCAGATCCCAGACTCGCTATGGTCAAAGTCTAAAACTGACATCGGACACATGCCAGTCTCTCCTGTAATGATTAACCTCAAACCAGGAGAGAGACCACCGGAATTAAAACAGTATCCATTAAGCACAGCTCAAGAGGAAGCTATAGGCAAAAACATTACAGAATTAATTGCCTCTGGGGCAATCAAACTCACAAAATCTATAGCCAACACCCCTTTGTTCCCAGTGAAAAAGAAAGGCAGGAAAGGGGAGCCAGTTACTTACAGGATGGTTCATGATCTTAGAGCCATAAATGCTGGCACAGAATTACTGACACCAGTAGTTACGAATCCGCACACAATTTTGTCACAGATCCCTTCAACAGCTGCCTATTTCAGTTGTATTAACCTGGCAAATGCTTTCTTTTCTGTCCCTTTGCATCTGGACTGTCAGTATTTGTTTGCTTTTACTTTTAGGGGCCAACAGTATACATGGCTGGTGCTGCCGCATGGAGCTCAAAACTCTCCGACCCTGTATACTGCTGCTTTGCAATTCATTTTGCAGGATTGGGACACCAAACATGCTGAGGTTGTCTTACTTCAGTATGTTGATGACCTACTCCTTTGTGCCCCAAACAGAGATGAATGCTGCGAAGCTACAATCTCATTGTTTCTACATCTTGCTGCCAAAAAGTGTAAGGCATCCAGAGAAAAGTTACAGTTTTGTCAGCCAAAAGTTGTGTTTCTTGGACATTGCATATCACAGGGTGCACGCCACTTGACAGAGGACAAGAAAAAGGCGATTGAAGTGCTAAAACCACCCACAGGGGTTCAACATCTACACACCTTCCTGGGGTTGGCATCATATTTTAGGCCTTGGATTCGTTCTGCATCCATTCTCATGCAGCCACTCTATGATTGTGTGCCCTCTCAACCCTTCAGACTTGATCAGGAAGCACTAGACAGTTTCTACTCATTTAAACTAGCAATCGTCTCTGCCCCAGCTCTAGGCACCCCAGACTATGCCAAACTTTTCCTCCTGTACTGCACTGAAATGCAAGGACATGCTACAGGGGTCCTAGCCCAAAAACATGGTCAGCAAAACAGGCCTGTGGCATACTACTCAGCCAGCCTGGACCCTGTAGCGAGAGGAGCACCATCTTGTGTCCGAGCAGTAACAGCTGTCACATTCCTTCTTGACAAAGCATCAGAGATCATACTGGACTACTCTAACCATCTACACTCCACATGACTTGCACAGCATTCTTAACCAAGTTCAACCCAAGCACATTTCTGTAGCCAGACACCTGAGACTGCAGTGTGCACTTCTCATGCCTCCCAATGTCACTCTGAAACGATGTACAACTTTGAATCCAGCCTCTCTCATTCCCATTAATGTGGTGGATTCAAAGGGGGGGGGGGGGGGGGAGAAGGACAAGGCAAACCACTGTTTTTGCAGAATTTGACTGAAGAGGAGCTTTTTGATGTATATCATGAACATGATTGTATGGCCCTTATGGCCCAAGAGACAGCAGGTTTTTCACATGTTTCTGATGTACCTCTCGCTAATCCAGATGTTGAGCTTTTCATAGATGGAAGCATCGGTGAAGACGGACGGTTCTACACTGGTTATGCAGTGGTAACACAGCACGAGGTAGTAAAAGCAGAACCACTCCCTCCTCATATGTCTGCGCAGCAGGCGGAGTTGACGGCACTCATTGAAGCGCTTAAAGGGGCTGACGGTAGAAGCTACAACATTTACACAGACTCAAGGTATGCTTTCGGGGTGGCCCATGACTACGGTCCTATATGGAGAGCAAGAGACTTTCTTACATCAACAGGCACTCCTATTAAACATGGGCACCTCATCAAACAACTGATGGAAGCGTTGCTGCTGCCCAAAGAGGTTGCCATAGTTAAGGTAAAGGCACATACAAAGCTTAATATCACCGAAGCAAGAGGAAACGACAAAGCGGATCGAGCTGCCAAAGAAGCAGCTAGAAGACCCAGACACAATGAGACCCCTGAGGCACCTCCACTGGTTATGGTAAGCACTGAGTGTAACCACTTCGACTTGAGTATCTTGCAGGCTCTGACTCGGCAGACAACCGGGGAAGAGAAACAGGTCTGGTCGAAAGCTGGAGCACGTGACCATGAAGGTTTGTGGATGGTGGGAACAGCGGGTGTGTCTGCCAAGATCCTTGTACCCCGTCATGGCTCAAGCTGATAGCTCCACAGGACCACCAGGGGGCAACAACTGAGGCTCCGTCAGTGTAATCCTAGCCATGGCAATACCACCAGTGCCACGTACAGCAGCAGTGACACCAGCTGCAGTAAGGCAGATTGTTCCTCAGGCTGCAATTGTACCTCAACCAGCAGCCATTCCATCATCATTGCCAACAATAGGACAGGAGGTGACTTTACCGGATGAAGCTCCGCAAGCAGTATATACCAAGGCTTCTACAGCAATCATAATCCATCCAAGACGCAGTAGTCCTGAAGTTCTTCCCTGGAAGCAAGGGAACCAAACAGCTTCAATGTAACCAGGAGGTTGTATCATTCAGCCCCATTAAAATGAACAGAGACTAGGGCAAGTCCGTTGTAAATAGTTAGACCCAGGGGGGCTTTGGCAACATGTTATATCTGATTATGTTTTATAGTCATAAGGAGAAAAAGAAGTAGAGACAATGGGATCATGAACAGTGAGTGATCAAAACTTTCTTCGTATATGGTTTAGCACCTATTCAGGTGCTCCTTCTTGGTTTTACACGCCTTTTAAAATACAGAGACTTCATCATTGCACATCAACTACAGACATAAAGAAAAACCTGTTAGGTGTGGCCGAAGATGAGGTCTAAAGGGGAAACCAGTTATATCTTCCCTCCCACCCAAAACCAACGTTGGAGGTTTTGAGCGGGTCCTCCATACAGCACAAGGACACTAAAAGATACCCCGGCTGGGATAGAATCTGCCACTTACCTCAAATAATGACTGTTTTTTCATTGTAACTAATAAAAATGTTATTATGATTGTAAATATTATACTATGTATAGGAAACGGTATATTGATAGTGTATAGGATTATTGTGAAAATCTAGTATAGCATTGGTAGAGTATCAGAACTAATAGGTATCCGTAGATTATTAAGTAGGGAACTGGCTTTTTGTAAAATATGGTGAATGTCTAATAGTAAATGAGAGAAGTATTGTTTCTGGGACAAGGTGTCCAGAGCAGGTGGCGAACCAATTAGCAACTGTTGTCACCCAAACAGTTTAGGGACATGTGTTAGTATTGTATAGATAGATGCAAGACATAAGGAATAATGAAAGTATTTCAGCAGGGATAGTGTGGCCTGACTTGGTAACGAACTTCACAGTTGGTAATGGTTGCTGCCAGTAGCACAATATAGAAGATAGGAATGGATAACTATCTAGGATGTAAGATATAGATAATGTAAGGTAATGTTATCATGTAACGTTGAAGTGAGAGAGTGTCTCTCATAAAGAGAAGTTGAGTTTGAATATGTTTTACCTGATAACACGTGTTTAAATTGTTTGTATGTTCCCCTGTAACATCATGTACTCTGTTTCAGCCCGTGGACGTGCTGCGCTTAATGGGGGGTAATGTGGCGCCCCTGAGGGTCCAGTCGCCACAGAGGTACTGCACCTCAACCAGAGGTGTAGTATCCCACCTTTCAGGCAAGATGGAGACAACAGACCTGGCTCTTACACAACACTGCATCCACCACAGCAGCAGGTGATGTGCTTCACCATCCCTGCTGGCTAGGAAAGGATGTTAGAAGGTGGGTGGAGCTGGAAGGTTGGAGTGGGAGAATAGAAGGGAAGTTAGGATCAGTCTTCCCTTAGGGGAAGAAGGGGAAAGACGTGCATAGGCAACCTTCCCGTAGGGGAAGGTGGGAAGACATAGAATTGTACAGCAGACCCCTGCTCTGAGGGCCTCCTGGTACGGACCGAAGGACTGAAAGAAGCTCCCTGAAGGGGAAAGGGATTTCCCAGAGGCACGGGTGGAGAGTGCTCATTCAGAAAGGATCTGTGAGCAATTGTATGCGTTTTACATTGAAATTAATAAGACCCAACTCTCTTGTTTTCCTCATAATGGGCTCATTTACTTTGAAAAAATGTGTGACAAATAATGTCTATTGGACTCTCAGAATTTGAGCCATGATTGTCTAGTGTATGGTGCATCCTATCGATCTCCAGCAGTCCTTATCAATAGGATCACCAAGGATAGTATTGAATAAAGTGAGCAGTGTCTGCATAATCACTTGGGTATTGATGCTTTCAGGTATACCTCTTTTCCAGATATTATTGTGATTTTCTTGGTCATCAACCATATTATACAGACTGTTTATTTGCTGGCTGTAAAGATCCAGTGTTAGTTTATGAGCATGTTGATGGTCCAAAACTTGTAAACATCATCCTGTAATCTCTGTACCTTGACAGTAAGCTGTGACAGGCTATAAGTGAGGGAACATATTTTCAGTTTTGTATGTGGTCTCCAGCCTTTGTACATATTGCTCCATGTCTTGTTTAGTTGGCATAGATGCAATATGATATACAAATCAATTATGGTGTTCCACATATCAGAATCCCCTGTGGTTTGGGAGGGGGGAGGTAAATTCCCCTGTGAAGCAAACACTGCTCAGTATGTGGGCATCGGTGAGAACACAAGAAGATTTGTGGAGCTGTTTTCTTGTGAGACCGACATTAAGAAAGGAGAAATTGCAAGACTTTCATAATGTAAGACAGCTCAAGCCTGTGAGTTCAGTGCTTTTTCCAAGCTGAGGCAGTAATGGCACCAGAGTGGGAAGATGTGCCCTTTGATAAGAAATGCGGGAATGTGAATCGCGACACCAATTAATCAGCATAGGCATGGAAGGAGAGTATGATTGTTTATATTTTAAAGAGACCGAACATGAGAAATGATAAGATACACTTTTCGGTTAAAACAACATTCTGAAGAAGAAAAAGGCTTCTCCCCTGTGTGACTACTCTGAAGTTTATTAAGAGTTAAATTTCCAAATAAAACTTTTCCTGCATTAGGAACATGAAAAAAGCTTCTCCCCCGTGTGACTGCTCTGATGGCTAAAAAGAGATGATTTCCTCTCAAAACATTTTCCACATTCTGAACAGGAAAAAGGCTTCTCCCCTGTGTGAATTCTCTGATGTGTGATAAGATTTGATTTCCGTGTAAAATATTTCCCACATTCTGAACATGAAAAAGGCTTCTCCCCTGTGTGAGTTCTCTGATGTGCGATAAGACTTGATTTAACTGTAAAACATTTTCCACATTCTGAACATGAAAAAGGCTTCTCCCCTGTGTGAGTTCCCTGATGTCTGATAAGATGTGATTTATTGTTAAAACATTTCCCACATTCTGAACAGGAAAAAAGCTTCTCCCCTGTGTGAGTTCTCTGATGTGTGATAAGATTTGATTTCCATGTAAAACATTTTAAACATTCTGAACATGAAAAGGGCTTCTCCTCTGTGTGAGCACTCTGATGTGCGATAAGACTTGATTTAACTGTAAAACATTTTCCACATTCTGAACATGAAAAAGGCTTCTCCCCTGTGTGAGTTCCCTGATGTCTGATAAGATGTGATTTATTGTTAAAACATTTCCCACATTCTGAACAGGAAAAAAGCTTCTCCCCTGTGTGAGTTCTCTGATGTGTGATAAGATTTGATTTCCGTGTAAAACATTTTAAACATTCTGAACATGAAAAGGGCTTCTCCTCTGTGTGAGCACTCTGATGTGCGATAAGACTTGATTTAACTGTAAAACATTTTCCACATTCTGAACATGAAAAAGGCTTCTCCCCTGTGTGAGTTCCCTGATGTGTGATAAGATGTGATTTATTGTTAAAACATTTCCCACATTCTGAACAGGAAAAAGGCTTCTCCCCTGTGTGAATTCCCTGATGTGTGATAAGATGTGGTTTATGGTTAAAATATTTCCCACATTCTGAACATGAAAAAGGCTTCTCCCCTGTGTGAGTTCTCTGATGTGTGATAAGACTTGATTTAACTGTAAAACATTTTCCACATTCTGAACATGAAAAAGGCTTCTCCCCTGTGTGAGTTCCCTGATGTCTGATAAGATGTGATTTATTGTTAAAACATTTCCCACATTCTGAACAGGAAAAAGGCTTCTCCCCTGTGTGAGTTCTCTGATGTGTGATAAGATTTGATTTCCGTGTAAAATATTTCCCACATTCTGAACATGAAAAGGGCTTCTCCTCTGTGTGAGCACTCTGATGTGCGATAAGACTTGATTTAACTGTAAAACATTTTCCACATTCTGAACATGAAAAAGGCTTCTCCCCTGTGTGAGTTCCCTGATGTCTGATAAGATGTGATTTATTGTTAAAACATTTCCCACATTCTGAACAGGAAAAAGGCTTCTCCCCTGTGTGAATTCTCTGATGTGTGATAAGATGTGGTTTATGGTTAAAATATTTCCCACATTCTGAACATGAAAAAGGCTTCTCCCCTGTGTGAGTTCTCTGATGTGTGATAAGACTTGATTTAACTGTAAAACATTTCCCACATTCTGAACATGAAAAAGGCATCTCCCCTGTGTGAGTTCTCTGATGTTTGATAAGATTTGATTTATGGTTAAAACATTTCCCACATTCTGAACATGAAAAAGGTTTCTCCTCTGTGTGAGTCCTCTGATATGTGATAAGATTTGATTTATCTGTAAAATATTTCCCACATTCTGAACATGAAAAAGGCTTCTCCCCTGTGTGAGTTATCTGGTGTGTAACTAGATGTGATTTCTGGTTAAAACATTTCCCACACTTGGAACAAGAAAATCTATTCTCCTCTGTGTGAATTTTTTGATATTTAAGAAAAGACTTTTCGAGGGGAAAACTATTTACATATTCAAAACGTGAGAATGGTTTATTTGCTTTATAAGTTTGTTTTTTAATGCTTATTTTGTGACTTTGAGTTTCCTCAGGGGTCAGTAATGAATCAGAAGACAGGACCTGTTTCAAAGGATCAGAAGGTTGATCTTTGCTTTGAAGGGATGATGGTATATCTGGAGTAATGGCATTCACTTCAGTTGTATCCTGTGTAATCTCAAGATCATCTGATTTAAAAATTGAAGATGTCAGCTGTCCCCCTGATCTCCTGGTACAATCATCTGCCAAGAATAAAACCAATTATTATTTTTGAATAAAATCATTGAAATTTATAAAAGGTGTAATATTTTTATGCAGTTTCTCACGACCCTGTTTGAATTTAGTCATTTTTAAACTGAAAAGTCAGGATAAAGGGAAACTCTGTTGTTATTGTACAGAAATTCACACTTGGCCTCACTGCACATTTAATGTTAGTGATCATAAAAGAGAAGTTTGGCCAGAAAGACTGGACCTGGTCTTGTAGGGACCATATGAGCACATTCAGTAGCACAGAAGGGAGAGAAGCTACATTCATCCAATAAAATATCAGGGATCTAGGAAGCCAACAGCATCATTACCTTCCACTTTCTCTTACAGACCCATCATAATATTTTTCTTCAAGTAATCTTCTAACTTGTCAGCACATTCTATGTACACTGTCATTTGGCTTTTTAGTTTTCAGATCTGGGCAGGTAATGATCAGCGTCTTCTAATCCCAGGGGGTAAGTGGTTCCTCCAAGTTGAAACTTCTATAGAAAAGGGCTTTCAATGACCAACGTCATCTGAACTGTTTTGGGTGGTGGAAATTGTTGTCTAGCAGCAAAATGGTGATCACACGATTGTATAATATATATGGGGAAAGACAACCAAGCCGTCAGGAAAATCAATCAATAATATCATAAAACCTGAGGCTTTTGAAAATGATTTTTGAATATGCAAATTTTGTCAGTCACACAGAACCCAACGTTTCGGCCGAGCAGGCCTTTATCAAGGGTATTTATATTTAAAAAATATAATAATAATGTAAAATTAGGAATCATGTCTAAGAATGACACAAAATGAAATAAGTACAGTATCACTGACTGACGTATTAGTGCGAGTGAAAAAAGTTTATAATAAAAGAAGACATATGGTCAATATACGCAATACATTGACAAAATTTACAGAAATAACTAAAAAGATTTTTTTCCTCTCAGGAGTAAGGACTCCATCATCAGAATAAATCCTCACAATAAATCAATAAGTACAATCTGTAAAAAAAAGGGAAAAAAGAGGGGAGAGAACAGTTACTCAAATACCATAAATAAAATACAGCCTAACGCAGCTTAAAGGTACCATAGAGTAACTGTGCAACAAGTAAAAGGATATAAGTACCTGTGTGGCCATATATTGAAGTTTCAAAAGCTCTAAGAAAGAAGAGGAGAACAAAAGGGTAAAGATAATATCACTGTTATCTGTTGTACTTGAAAAGATCCTTTCTCCTCTCTTACATTTGATCCCCTCATGGCTTAGAGATACATCACATTTTTTGTCTTGCATTAGGGATTTGAATTTAATTTCGGTTAAATGTTACTTGGTGACATTATAGGTCACTAGTTTATATACTAGTATTAGCCATACAAGGGGTATTCAAGCCGTAAAATTTTTTTTAGAAAATAAAACGGATTTTTCTAGCGACATTCAATCTTTTTGTATCTCTATGTTGACTCTCATTCTAACAAAGAATTTTTTCTTATTTGAGGATCAGTTTTTTATTCAAGTGGCACTGCAATGGGTTCAAATGTGGTGCCCCCATATGCCAATATTTTTATGGCAGAATTTGAATTAGAGTTTGTCTACCCACATGTTCTCTTCCAACAGTACTCGGTACTGTGGAAAAGATACATAGATGACATTTCTCTCATCTGGACGGGTGACTTGGTTTCTCTTAAGAGTTTTTTCCAAGATATTAATACAAAAGGTGCAGGTTTATCTTTCACTATGCAATATAATTCAGTTTCTATTCCTTTTCTTGACACCAGGGTTATTAGAGATATTGATGGTTCCCTTTCCACTGATTTGTTTGTAAAACCAACGGACAAAAATAGTCTCCTACATTTCACTAGCTGTCATCCTTAACACATAAGAAAAAATATCTCTCCCAAGATCACAATTTTGACGTATTACCCATATTGTGTCTGATAATCTTAATCGTGTTGGTCGTTTTGCTGAAATGAAATCCAAATTCGAATCCCGAGGATATCTCGATTCCCTGTTGTCTTTTTCTCCTCCATCTATATCTAGTCCTGCAACTAAAATTAATAGGGAGGCCTTCGTTAACACATACCATCCCTTTATGTATATCATCCATAAGGATATTCGTCGACACTGGCCACTCCTCTCTAATTCTTATCCTCAGATACCCCAATTTCAACCTTTACCCATGCCAGATCGGGAAAGATTTTTCCAATTAAGGACTATTACAATTGTGACTCATCATATGTAATATATTTCATAAAATGCCCATGTGGTCTCGGATATGTTGGAGAGACTACCCAACATATCCGAGACTGTGTCTCTCAACATAAATCCACTATCAGCTGTAAGAGAACTCTGTTACCCATTCCAGCTCATTTTATTTCTCATAACCACAATATTTCTCAGCTTCGTTATCAAGTTATTGACAGTGTACCTCTGGATAGACGAGGTGGCAACAGGATACAAAGATTGAAAGAAAGAGAGTCCTATTGGATTTTTGTTCTTCAAACATTGGAACCTTTTGGCATTAATAGGGAGTATGAGGTTTTTATTGATTTTTTTATTGATTTTTTCTCCAGGTTTTCTCCATTTTAATTTTATTTTTAACTTCCATTATGATAATGTGGAGTTTTGGTGCCTTGATCTTCTTTTTATAGAGAGCACTATATTTACCTTATAATATTAGTTATTTTGGATATATACATGTGATAGGGAAACCCTGATTTTTTGGGGTTCCTTCATACACTCTTAGGGTCTCACTCTCCATACTTCTATGATATTAGCTGACAGAGAAGAGATCAACTCTCACCTAATCCTGTTATTCTTGCCTCTCACCTCTATAAGTCTTATGATTCATGCAACTAAAGAACATATCACGAGTTCCATGTAGGCCTAAGGTAGATAATGAGTACATAGTCTTAGAAACAGATAAAGGGGCTATGAACCCTTATTAAGACAGGTTAATGAGGCTAATGTTAGGGTATTGTATAACCAATACCTGTTTCCACCTTTTTCTGGAAATTCCCGAATGTATCTAATAATTAACAGCCGAGTACAATCTGATTGGTTGCCGAATATGAATATGATTGGTTGAAACCATTTATGCTTACTCTTGAATAATCAACTGTCTAATGGAATATGATGATGTAATGTAACCTCCTACTCAAAAGAGTATATAAACTTGATCTGATTAAACAGCTGAGTGGCATTTTGCAGATACATAACCTGTCTCTGTGTTGATCAGTCACCTTGCCCGGGCAACAAGCTATCAATCTGGCTACCATCCAGTATATCTAAAGATCTCCCGTTGAGAGATAAAGATCAAACTCGTCATTTGGCGTCCCATTGGGCGGGCTGGTCGCAACAGGAAGACCCCCGGCATCTGAGATCCGGCAGCCGCAGACTGAGGCCTAGAGGAAACACAGACTAAAATCACTGGTGAAGGTAAGAGCCATTGTTTCTTACAACTTTCTGTGTCTCCTCTTGTCACATGCTCTGCAGCCGGGTTTCGGGTACAGTATAGCCGTCTTCTTATATGACCAGTTGTTTGGCAAAGAACCATAGAATATCCTTGTGATACATTAACGGTATACCGTATTGGAGGTGTGAATGTGTGTGTAGAGGATGAGACTCCCTGAGTGAATTGAATGACCGTATGCATGTAATAAGGATTGTGACATAAAATCCTGAATGTATAAGGGAGTCCGTTAGGTATGCTAACTGGTCAATTGGTACCAGAAATAGAGTGGAAGAACACTAGGAAGTCAAACACATAGTCACACCTGAGATAAGCTGAAACCAATATATTTTGCTGTTGTCGCGGAGCCACGCAGAGAAATTGGATTGCACGTGGTTGGGCTTGCCCTATCCGTGTTTTCTGTTGGCCTGCGGGTTTTACAACAACTTAGCTGATATCTTGGGGAAGCTGCAACTGTGTGGGTTATGCATGATCGCACCCTCCATGGTATAGGACTGTTCAATTTCTGCCTTGCCTCATATGGGACTAGAAGATTATGAGAAAATTTGGGTCATATTAGTCTGCCTATGGTTAGTTGGATTTTCTCTCTGGTTGATATATAGAATTGCTGAATATACTAGGATTAATTACAGAGAAGTGCCATCTCGCACTGAGCATGTAGAGATTTAGTGGGAGGTGACCGGGTGGGGTCACGTTGGCCAAACCACTAAATAAGTAAACTTCTTTATCAGGTTTCTACGGTCTTGACACCTATCAACTGGGAAGGTGGGGAGGCAGTTTAGGTCACGAAAGTTCAGACACTGAGCGGAAATCCCTTATAACAACGGCACGCAAGCCTATGCATCGAATTAGCGAAGTGCAGTCGGCATAGGTCAAGGAATTGCAAGCGAAGTTGGGAAGTGGGCACAAAATAGCAGCACGTATTAAGAGAATAGTGAGTGACAAACAGAGAAAGAGGCAGACAGAGAGATCAGACGGAAATGGGAAACGCAGAACGTTCAGAGCATCAGGAGGGTTGCAAGGCGTGTGAGATAATAGAGAGAAGAAAAGGAAAGTTTGCTGTAAAAGAGGCAAAGAAGTTGTTAAAAGGTTTAGGAATGAGGGTGATCCACTGGATTACTCTCTCTGGGAGTCTGCTCTAGCACCAAGCAGGGGATGGATTGCTCACAATGAGTTAATAAAACAAGCAAAGGCTTGGGCAGAGGTAGCAAAGGAAATGAAGAGAGATGGTTGTTGGGTTAAGGAAGAAACCCCGAAAGGAGTGAGGTATGCAAGGAAAATAAAAACGCCTCCACCTTATCAGGCCCATCCTATGGCAGGACTAGAGGGATGGACTTATGTGTGGGGACAGGAAAACCACGACTGGCGTGAACAATGTTCTGCTTGCGGGAGACCAAGACCCCACAAAGGCACAGGGATATACCCAGTCCTGCAGGGTCAGACTCATTATCAGGTCCCTGGGTACATACAACAACATGGTAGTAAAACCAGAAAACAGTATGCTGATTACAATGGAAGAAGGGGAATATCAGACCATGGACACGACTGGTATCGCAGCAGCTGCAACATCTACCCCCGCACAACCGACTATACAGACAACTACTGTGTCTCATTACTGACCATGGAGTCCAAAGGACCAAATGACATTAGTCAAAGACGCCCCACACCCATTTGATTTGCCAATGGCCTTTTATAGATGGATGGTAGGATTAAACAACACCTACACCTGCACATGGATGGACTTACGAGTCCCTCCTGAGGGGGAAAATTGGGGATGCAAGAATGGAGTCAGTATTAGAGGATATAAACAGAGCTGGAAGGTCATACAGTGCAGAGAGTAGACTGGGAGCACAGTACGTACAGTAAGAACTATAGAGTCAGGGATGCATTTCCTGAGAGGTCTGCACACATGGAGTCGAGGAAAGGAGGGGGAATCCACTATCTCCCTTCTGGATGTGGTACAGGGTCCTAAGGAGACAGACCAGTTTTGGGGGAACCTGAAGTTGAGATATGCAGATCTGGGCTATGACATCATGGGAGAAGCAGGAAGGAAACTTTTCCATGGAGCTTTTATGGCAGGGCTTAGATCACAGCTCAGACAGAGGGTGCAGGCAGCTAAGCCCGACTGGAGGACATTCCTCATAGAAGACTTAGTGCGTGTGGCAAAAGGTGTTGAGTTAGACCAGAGGATGAAGCCAGTATAGATACAGTATGCGTCCAATGACACCCAGACAGGTCAGAAAGCTACCCCAGCCAGAAATTACCGCAGACAGATTGAATGTTACAAGTGCGGTAAGATGTGCCATATTAGCCGACAGTGCAGATCAACCAGAAAAGAGAACCAGGCCATGACGGACGTCCCGACCCAAGACCCACAATAGGAAATAGGCAACCCCGTAGCCATCTACCCCCTTAGGACACCTTCCTGTTAAAACACAGGTCCACAAGGGGTAGTCTCAGTATCTCTCCCAGATGGTAAAAAAAATCCCATTCCTGGTGGGTACCGGGGCAGCCAAAACTGTTATTTGCTAGGAACATGTGAAACCATCTGACATATCCAACGAAACCATTTACACTCAAGGGTTTGAGGGACTGATACAGGAATGTAAAATGACGAAACCATTGCCCCTTCGACTGGCTGACCACACATGCCTAACTAAGCTGCTAGTTAGTGACAAAACACCTGTAAACTTACTTGGTTCTGATGTACTGCAAGCGATAGATTCATACAAGATATGTGCCTGTGACGGGAATGTGAAATTGAAGGCTGGAGTCTCTGAGCGCACCCTGTGCAAAGTTCTAGCCTGCATGTATTTTTCTGACTCCCCCGCCCTTTCAGAAGAGAATAGGGAGTTAGCGCAGATCCCAGACTCGCTATGGTCAAAGTCTAAAACTGACATCGGACACATGCCAGTCTCTCCTGTAATGATTAACCTCAAACCAGGAGAGAGACCACCGGAATTAAAACAGTATCCATTAAGCACAGCTCAAGAGGAAGCTATAGGCAAAAACATTACAGAATTAATTGCCTCTGGGGCAATCAAACTCACAAAATCTATAGCCAACACCCCCTTGTTCCCAGTGAAAAAGAAAGGCAGGAAAGGGTAGCCAGTTACTTACAGGATAGTTCATGATCTTAGAGCCATAAATGCTGGCACAGAATTACTGACACCAGTAGTTACGAATCCGCACACAATTTTGTCACAGATCCCTTCAACAGCTGCCTATTTCAGTTGTATTAACCTGGCAAATGCTTTCTTTTCTGTCCCTTTGCATCTGGACTGTCAGTATTTGTTTGCTTTTACTTTTAGGGGCCAACAGTATACATGGCTGGTGCTGCCGCATGGAGCTCAAAACTCTCCGACCCTGTATACTGCTGCTTTGCAATTCATTTTGCAGGATTGGGACACCAAACATGCTGAGGTTGTCTTACTTCAGTATGTTGATGACCTACTCCTTTGTGCCCCAAACAGAGATGAATGCTGCGAAGCTACAATCTCATTGTTTCTACATCTTGCTGCCAAAAAGTGTAAGGCATCCAGAGAAAAGTTACAGTTTTGTCAGCCAAAAGTTGTGTTTCTCGGACATTGCATATCACAGGGTGCACGCCACTTGACAGAGGACAAGAAAAAGGCGATTGAAGTGCTAAAACCACCCACAGGGGTTCAACATCTACACACCTTCCTGGGGTTGGCATCATATTTTAGGCCTTGGATTCGTTCTGCATCCATTCTCATGCAGCCACTCTATGATTGTGTGCCCTCTCAACCCTTCAGACTTGATCAGGAAGCACTAGACAGTTTCTACTCATTTAAACTAGCAATCGTCTCTGCCCCAGCTCTAGGCACCCCAGACTATGCCAAACTTTTCCTCCTGTACTGCACTGAAATGTAAGGACATGCTACAGGGGTCCTAGCCCAAAAACATGGTCAGCAAAACAGGCCTGTGGCATACTACTCAGCCAGCCTGGACCCTGTAGCGAGAGGAGCACCATCTTGTGTCCGAGCAGTAACAGCTGTCACATTCCTTCTTGACAAAGCATCAGAGATCATACTGGACTACTCTAACCATCTACACTCGACATGACTTGCACAGCATTCTTAACCAAGTTCAACCCAAGTACATTTCTGTAGCCAGACACCTGAGACTGCAGTGTGCACTTAGAATCATAGAATCATAGAATCGTAGAGTTGGAAGGGACCTCCTGGGCCATCTGGTCCAACCCCCTGCTCAAAGCAGGATTCGCTAAATCATCCCAGTCAGATGTCTGTCCAGCCTCTGTTTGAAGACTTCCATTGAAGGAGAACTCACCACTTCTCGTGGCAGCCTGTTCCACTCATTGATCACTCTAACTGTCAAAAAGTTTTTTCTAATATCTAATCTGTGTCTCTTCCCATTCAGTTTCATCCCATTGCTTCTAGTCTTTCCTTGTGCAAATGAGAATAAAGTTGATCCTTCTACAATGTGACAGCCCTTTAGATATTTGTAGACAGCTATTAAGTCTCCTCTCAGTCTTCTCTTTTGCAAACTAAACATTCCCAAATCCTGCAACCTTTCGTCATAAGACAGGGTTTGCAGACCGGTCACCATTCTGGTCGCTCTTTTCTGAACTTGCTCCAGTTTGTTGATGTCTTTTTTAAAATGTGGTGCCCAAAACTGGACACAATATTCCAGATGAGGTCTGACCAAAGAGGAGTAGAGGGAAATAATGACTTCACATGATCTAGACTGTATGCTTCTGTTAATACATCCTAGAATTGCATTTGCCTTTTTTGCTGCTGCATCACACTGTTGACTCATATTCAGTCTGTGATCTATTAGTATACCCAAGTCTTTTTCACATGTGCTGTCACTTAGCCCTATTCCTCCCATTCTATATATGCTTTTTTCATTTTTATTGCCCAGATGTAGTACTTTGCATTTCTCCCTGTTAAAAACCATTCTGTTAGTTGCTGCCCACTTCTCCAGTTTATTTAAATCTTTTTGAATCATCTCTCTCTCCTCTCTAGTATTAGCTATCCCTCCTAGCTTTGTGTCATCAGCAAATTTAATCAGTTTACCCTCAATTCCTTCATCTAAATCCTTCACTTCTCATGCCTCCCAATGTCACTCTGAAACGATGTACAACTTTGAATCCAGCCTCTCTCATTCCCATTAATGTGGTGGATTCAAAGGGGGGGAGGGGGAGAAGGACAAGGCAAACCACTGTTTTTGCAGAATTTGACTGAAGAGGAGCTTTTTGATGTATATCATGAACATGATTGTATGGCCCTTATGGCCCAAGAGACAGCAGGTTTTTCACATGTTTCTGATGTACCTCTCGCTAATCCAGATGTTGAGCTTTTCATAGATGGAAGCATCGGTGAAGACGGACGGTTCTACACTGGTTATGCAGTGGTAACACAGCACGAGGTAGTAAAAGCAGAACCACTCCCTCCTCATATGTCTGCGCAGCAGGCGGAGTTGACGGCACTCATTGAAGCGCTTAAAGGGGCTGACGGTAGAAGCTACAACATTTACACAGACTCAAGGTATGCTTTCGGGGTGGCCCATGACTACGGTCCTATATGGAGAGCAAGAGACTTTCTTACATCAACAGGCACTCCTATTAAACATGGGCACCTCATCAAACAACTGATGGAAGCGTTGCTGCTGCCCAAAGAGGTTGCCATAGTTAAGGTAAAGGCACATACAAAGCTTAATATCACCGAAGCAAGAGGAAACGACAAAGCGGATCGAGCTGCCAAAGAAGCAGCTAGAAGACCCAGACACAATGAGACCCCTGAGGCACCTCCACTGGTTATGGTAAGCACTGAGTGTAACCACTTCGACTTGAGTATCTTGCAGGCTCTGACTCGGCAGACAACCGGGGAAGAGAAACAGGTCTGGTCGAAAGCTGGAGCACGTGACCATGAAGGTTTGTGGATGGTGGGAACAGTGGGTGTGTCTGCCAAGATCCTCATACCCAGTCATGGCTCAAGCAGCCCATGGACCGACGTACCTTTCTAAAAATGCTATGTGTTCTTTGGTGGATAAGCAATGGATAGCCCCAGGTTTCACAACGGTTGCTACTAGGTTCACACAGGCATGTCTGACATGCGCACAACACAACCCAGGAGGTGTAGTGAAAGTACCACAGAAACACATACCTAAGCCCCTCTACCCGTTTCAACGACTGCAGATTGACTTCATACAGTTACCCCAAGTAGCAATGTATGAATGTGCTCGTGTGTGTTGACCTCTTCTATGGGTGGCCAGAAGCATTCCCGATGCCGAAAGCCACTGCAAGGGCTACTGCAAAGAAGCTGATGTCAGAAGTTTTCTGTAGGTTCGGACTACCTGAAACCATAGAGTCCGATAGAGGTACCCACTTCACTGGAGAGGTAATGCAGCATGTTATGCAAATGTTGGGGGTCACACAAGCATTCCACACACCCTACAGACCCCAAGCAAGTGGTAAGGTTGAGCGGCTGAATGGGACACTTAAGTTAAAGATTCAAAAAGCAAGTGAGGAATTGGGGAAACCTTGGACAGAATGTTTACCCCTAGCTTTGGTCTCCATTAGGTACACACCTAATAGAAAGACAAAAGTGTTCCCCTATGAAGTTTTGTTTGGGTCAGCGCCAAGGTTAGGCCTATACTTCCCACAGACACTGCAGCTACAGTGTGACAATCTCACTAGCTATATCCAGAGCCTTCAGAAGAGGCTCTCACTTGTGCATAAACAAGTCTTTGATTCTATTCCAGACCCAGAGAATCAAGAAGGAACCCACTCTCTCCAACCAGGAGATTGGGTGGTGGTTAAAAGACACACACAGAAACCACTGGAACAAAGGTTCGACGGTCCATTCCAAGTTCTCCTCACTACATCCACTTCAGTGAAGCTTGAAGGAAAACCCACTTGGATTCATGCCAGCCACTGCAAGGCCCTGGAACGGAAGAATGATGATCCTGTTCCTGTTGCTGATGACAGCCTTGCTCCAAAAGGGACAGACGCAGAGAAACCAAAATGACATTTTAAAGACAGCAGCTCCTTTTAGATTTGATTTTAAGAAACATGTGTACTGGATGAATTACATTTACTATAATCAACAGAGGTTTATAAATTACACTAGAGATGCAATAAGGGGAATAACAGATCAAGCTAGGCCCAACACCTTCCACTAACACGATAAAATACGTGAATACTCCCCCAAGAATTGACAAGGTTGAGAATGAGATATGATCTCTCAACCCACTCCAGGGAATTTGGTGAAGAAAATAATAAGCCCAACACTGGCGCTTAGGCCTTTGAAGTACCTGGAGGAAGGAGGGTGAGAGAATGATATCTGTTCTCAAAAGGGGGGACTGATAGGGAAACCCTGATTCTTTGGGGTCCCTTCATACACTCTTAGGGTCTCACTCTCCATACTTCTATGATATTAGCTGACAGAGAAGAGATCAACTCTCACCTAATCCTGTTATTCTTGCCTCTCACCTCTATAACTCTTATGATTCATGTAACTAAAGAACATATCACGAGTTCCACGTAGGCCTAAGGTAGATAATGAGTACATAGTCTTAGAAATAGATAGATAAAGGGGCTATGAACCCTTATTAAGACAGGTTAATGAGGCTAGTGTTAGGGTATTGTATAACCAATACCTGTTTCCACCTTTTTCTGGAAATTCCCGAATGTATCTAATAATTAACAGCCGAGTACAATCTGATTGGTTGAAACCATTTATGCTTACTCTTGAATAATCAACTGTCCAATGGAATATGATGATGTAATGTAACCGCCTACTCAAAAGAGTATATAAACTTGATGTGATTAAACAGCCGTGTGGCATGTTGCAGATACATAACCTGTCTCTGTGTTGATCTGTCACCTTGCCCGGGCAACAAGCTATCAATCTGGCTACCATCCGGTATATCTAAAGATCTCCCGTTGAGAGATAAAGATCAAACTCGTCATATGTATGTATGTGTATACATGTATCCCTCAATATGTGTACACATGCAAACATTCGTAGGTTTTCTCATAAGTAACATGTTATGAGCATTGTATAGGTATTTATATAAGTGCCTCATATGTGTCTATGTAATATAAGAATAATTTTTTCTTTCTCTTTTTATTCTTTTACAGACCTAATCGCGGAAGGAAGGTACCCACTTTTGGTTCTGATCTTTTTCACTTGGTGGTGTTTTCCCCCCTTTTCTTTTTTCTTTCCCTCTATTTCTTGTTTTTATAACAATTTTACACATACATGCGATATAGACCTTCAGATTTGACCTGGCTCAGATATATGTAATATAATATACTTATAATTATACACATATTTTCCCCTTTTTTCATTATTTCTAGCGCTTGCGCTGTAGCGGTCATTATTTATACATTATCACTCCTCCTTGCCACACTTCCGATTTCGGACTTGATTATGCCCCACTTCCGTCCAGAGGGACGGTCTGCATACGCACGGTTGAACATTAAGCTTCTCTGACACACTTCCTTTTTACTCGTACAGATCATGCCCCACTTCCGTCCGGAGAGACGGTTTGCGCATGCGCGATATTGGCGCTATTGGACGCCTGTACCCCTCCAGCTGTAGTGCATTTGTGTCATGAGTAGAATATAAAAGAGACACAGGTTCCGGCCCATACACATGCACACACTCCACAGGCAGCGGCGCAGTCCCAAGTTACCGCATTTCTCGTTCTAGGTTTGTAAAGATTAGCTATATACCGCTTATATTACAATATACTTACAATGCTTTCTTCTGTCATACTCTGGTTTTTACCTTATTTTTACCCTTTTTTTCTCCTCTTCTTTCTTAGAGCTTTTGAAACTTCAATATATAGCCACACAGGTACTTATATCCTTTTACTTTTTGCACATTTCCTCTATGGTACCTTTAAGCTGCGTTAGGCTGTATTGTATTTATGGTATTTGAGTAACTTCTCTCCCCACTTTTCCTCTTTTTTTACAGATTGTACTTATTGATTTATTGTGAGGATTTATTCTGATGATGGAGTCCTTACTCCTGAGAGGAAAAAAATCTTTTTTGTTATTTCTGTTCAATGTATTGCGTATATTGATTAGACGTCTTCTTTTTGTCATGATCCAGGTTGGATCTGACAGACAAATGTACAAGTAACATTTTTTTTCCTTGAGCTGTGTGCTCGGCGTTGGTTTTGCCCCCGGTGGCCATTAGGGTCATTGCACTGTGATGGTTTCAGTTCTAGTTTGCCCCCGGTGGCCGTTAGGGTCATTGCACACTGGTTACTTTGGTTTATTGAACGTTATTATTTAGCAGGTGTGATTGCTCTGGCTGACCAATAAAAGAGTGTCAGGTGTTGCAATCAGCGTGGGTGATATTGCTCAGTTGCAAACAAGCCTTGTTGAAGGAAGGAGCTGGAGGAGAGTCCCGGGCAGCTCAGTCAGAGTCCTGGAGTGGCAGCTATGGTGTCAGTGAGGAGTTCTTGCAAAGCTTGGTGGAGTGGCAGCTATGGTGTAAAGCTGCACTCATGATGCTGGACTTTGTTGCTGGAAAGCTACACTTGGATGCTGGACTTTATTTCTGGACTGCTGCACTCAGGTTCTGGACTCTGTAGCTCCAAGGCTGCACGCTGGTGTTGCACCCGGTGGGAGGAAAAGGTGCACTCAGGTGTTGGACTCTGTTGCTGGGAGCATAAGCAACAGAGCAAAGCTAAGTGGTGTTTCCCTGTTTTGTCACTTTCCTCAGTGTGTGTTTAGTGCAGTGGTGGGATTAGTTTCTGCATCGTCCACTTCACTAGTAAGGGATTGGCGCAGGGCGAGTTTGGGATTTTAGGCTCCTGATCGGCGCCCAGTGCGGAACCGGCCTAGGGTTCATGAGGAGTGCAGGGACACTGGCTCAGGGGAGTGCAGGAGGTCTCCACGTCCCCGTTCCCTATCGCAGGGCCCTCCATTGTATCGGTTTCCCTGGTGTTTCCCTTTATTGTTTAAATTCGCCCTCCTGGAGGCGGAGTATCCAGAGATACGTGTATACTGAAATTCGCCTGCTGGAGGCGGGGTATCCAGCTGGACGTTCTATTATTTAAATTCGCCCTGCTGGAGGCGGTGTATCCAGGGTCACGCGTGTCATATAAATTCGCCCTGCTGGAGGCGGTGTGTCCAGCCACACGTGACCATGACACTTTTATTATAAACTTTTTTTCACTCGCACTAATATGTCAGTCAGTGATACTGTACTTATTTCATTTTGTGTCATTCTTAGACAGGATTCCTAATTTTACACTATTGTTATATTTTGTTTAGATAAATACCCTTGATAAAGGCCCGCTCGGCCGAAACGTTGGGCTCTGTGTGACTAATAAAATTTGCATATTCAAAAATCATTTTCTAAAGCCTGAGGTTTTATGATAGTATTGATCACACGATTGTGATACGGCCTGACTACACCACCGATAAAGCTGCCATAGCCGGTGACTAAGAAGAATCTCTGACTCATCTATATTTAGTGGTCAGTACTCACCCGACCAGTTATAAGCAGTAATCTCCTCTTTACATCTCTCATCACCCCTCACATATGTCTCTGTAGTATTAATATGGGTCAGATCTTCACCCTAAAATAAATATTGTAAAAGTCACAGATGGAGAAGTCACATCTATGATCAGCTCTAATCCTGCCATCTCCACCGCTCTCATTACACAAGTATAAAACATATAACACTGGGGGATAAAACAAGACAGAGCACAAGACCTTCACAGCCATCTACACATCATAGGGGAGATCTCATGACACCTTCTCTCCATCTACCTGGTGATCCTGAGGAACATTGGGATCTTCTTGTTTACAGTCCTGCGAAAGAAGAGGATGGGGACATCTCTCTGGTGTTGTCCTCTTACTGGATAGATCTGGAGGAAACACATACAGGGACTGAATTCATTCTTTACATACAGATAATTATAGGCCGTGTGTATTTAGTCCTGTCTATTACCTAGTGATGTGAGGGGCTGGGGAACCTCCATCATGACGTCCTTGTACAGATCTTTGTGTCCTTCTAAATACTCCCACTCCTCCATGGAGAAATAGACAGCGACATCCTGACACCTTATACGAACCTGATACATACAATGATACCGTCATCCCCCGATCCCTTCATAGCATTACTGTATAATGTCCCAGCATTCCCAGCAGTGTCACCTCTCCTGTCAGCAGCTCAATCATCTTGTAGGTGAGTTCTAGGATCTTCTGGTCATTGACGTCCTCATGTATCAGTGGGTGAGGTGGAGGCCCCATGATTGGGTTCAGGGGTCTTCCCCATCCCTCAGACACAGGGTCCTGACAGCGCTCACTAGAGGTCTTCTTCACTACTGTGTAATCCTGGTTATGGAGAGACACATTAATAAATCTCACTACAGACATTTCCAGAGTCCTCACCTCTCCAGTTCTGTCCATCTGTTATTCCCATAGATAAGAATGATGTAATGTGACGTCATCAGAATCTCTCACCTCTCCAGTAAGCCGGAAGAGGATCTCTAGGGTGAGGTGTAATATCCTCTCCGCCATCTTGTCTCTGTCCATATCCATCCTTGATGGGTAAATCAGGAAAATTCTCTTATGTAGAAGATCTTCACTGAGAGGATCCGATATTGTAGAGACCTGAATGAGAAGATGAGCCGATGTAACATCATAAATATCCTGTGTAATAATACAATTACTGGAGATAATAAGGGAAACATATGAGGAGATTTATTATTTTACAGTATTTAGTTTCCTTCTTTACATCTACTAATAAAACCTATATATTTAGGCCACAGACAACAAGCAGTTTCTCCCTCGGAGTCGGCAGCTGAATACGTTCCTCATAGACTCATCTTCCATAACGTTAATTCTCGTCTCATTACCGACACTGGAATCGGCATTAGCAATACTGCAGGAAATATTCATTACACGTGACAGGAGAAATAACTACTTCATGATGAGGACGACATCTTCATCTTCTACTACGGCTCTAGAAACATATTTGGCCAGAGTCCGTCACTGACTCCATCCCCACCGGCCGTCTATATGAAGGTTTCCCGTCTTCCCCGCACTGTAAGCTTCTATCACGTTAGATCTCAGGTCTGAGTCACACACAGAAGATTGAGGCTTTTATAAAAGCTTCTTGGCAAGAACAACAAGACAGGAGATATATGAGGCCAATGTCTCCACATACAGTGATTTTTTTTAAGCATTTTCCTGTAGGCTTCCGTATATTACATGAAAAACACAAAAATAAATAAATAAAATTGGGGATGGAGATACTGTGGAACATAATTCTGTGTGCGGGAACCAAGAAAGGGGCTCTATGGCATTAAGTATGGGAAAGAGTGAGAACTGATTATCTCCTGGTTTGGGTGGAAACATATTGTGTGTGGAGGATGGCGATACTGGGGGAACATTATACTGTATATGGGGCCAAGTAAGAGGCCCCGTACTATGAGAGTAATACAGGTTTCCTTGGTTCTCGTGTTTCATAGTTGGGTCGTTTGTATCAATCAGCGGAAAAGGAACAAAACCATTGTGATTCTTATAAGGAGACAACACAGAAATCGCTAAATATAACATTTTATACCAACCCCACAATCTGTGACTCTTCAGGGTAAATCGCTCTCTCACCATTGGATTAGAGCTGATACTATGAAGCTAAAGAGACTAAAAAGATGTGGAGAATCCCCACCGACCTCCACCCGCAGAGCCGCACTCCACATAGAGAATAATGGAGCCTCCAGCACTGACCTCCACCCGCAGAGCCGCACTCCACATAGAGAATAATGGAGCCTCCGGCACCGACCTCCACCCGCAGAGCCGCACTCCACATAGAGAATAATGGAGCCTCCGGCACCTACCTCCACCCGCAGAGCCACACTCCGCATAGAGAATAATGGAGCCTCCACCCGCAGAGCCGCACTCCACATAGAGAATAATGGAGCTTCCAGCACCGACCTCCACCCGCAGAGCCGCACTCCACATAGAGAATAATGGAGCCTCCAGCACCGACCTCCACCCGCAGAGCCGCACTCCACATAGAGAATAATGGAGCCTCCAGCACCGACCTCCGCCCGCAGAGCCGCACTCCACATAGAGAATAATGGAGCCTCCAGCACCTACCTCCACCCGCAGAGCCGCACTCCACATAGAGAATAATGGAGCCTCCGGCACTGACCTCCACCCGCAGAGCCGCACTCCACATAGAGAATAATGGAGCCTCCAGCACCGACCTCCACACTCCACATATATGGCTGCTCAGTGCGCACAGGACCTGTGATGAGGTCCCAGGAGGGGAGGAGTCAGTGGTCACATGATCAGGGCCTCAGTGTATGCAGGACTCTGCTGTGCTGGTTGTCATGGTGCTGGATGAGGGGATGTTTCTTTGTGGGGTCAGGAGGGGTTTACAGGGTGGATGTAGCAGAGCCGTGTGTGTACGAGACGTACGGAGCCGAGTCGCATGTGTACGAGGTGTACGGAGTGGAGCCGTGTTCGGAGTGGAGCTGTGTGTGTGTGTGCGTGTCTGTCTGGATGAATGAACCCTCTGGAAAAGTTCTCCTGAATATACTCCGACATGGCCTGAGTTTCCTCTGGAGACAAAGGGTAGATCCTTTTCCTGGGCGGTGAGGAACCAGGAGCAAGCTTGATCGGGCAATCATACGAGTGGTGTGGAGGAAGGACCTCAGCCTCCTTCTTATTGAAGACGTCCGTATAGCCCCAATAAGCCGAAGGGAGACCTGCGGGAGCAGAGGTGGACTGTGGGAGATTAACAGGACGAATTGGCTGCATACACTGCTTCTGGCAGGAGGATCCCCCAACGTAGCACATCACCCGAGCACCAATCAAGGATAGGTTCATAGGACCTGAGCCAAGGCAACACAAGCAACAGTGCGTGTGAGAGGTTCGGTAGTACGTACAAGGCAATGCTCTCTTAATGAAGGGCCCCAATCTGTAGTACTATTTCTTCGGTCACCATGGTGACGAGCTCTGGCAAAGGTCTTCCATCCACCAATGCAATCAAACGTGGTCTGTCCAGGGAAACAACAAGAATCTGAAGCCTCCTGACAGTCTTGAGACTACTTTAATAAAGTTGCCTGCCGCACCCGAATCCACATAGGCCACCTCGGAGTAACGTCTCTGTTCCAGGTATATCAAAACTTAAAAAGTCAAGGGAGATGAGGAATAAGGACCTCCTAAGAAGGCCTCCCCTACCTGTCCTAGAGGAAGAAGTAAACCAGCCTCTCTGGAAGCCTTGCAGGATCGTTCCTGGGAACGCAAATCTATGCATGTGGCCAGGGAGATTAGATCCTCCAAGGAGGTTGAAGTATCTCGCCCCGCGAGCTCATCCTTAATCCAGCCTGACAGCCCATGCCAGAAAGCACCAACCAGAGCCTCATTATTCCATCCCAACTCGGAGGCTAGGATGCGGAAGCGAATGGCGCACTGAGCTACTGACAGGGAACCTTAGCCAAGGTTGAAAAGGGACCCAGTCATGGAGGCCAGCCATCCCGGTTCATCGAAGACCCTGCGAAAAGTCTCCAAAAAAGCTGCCAATTGGGAGACAATGGGGTCATCACGCTCCCACAGGGGCTTCACCCAAGCCAAGGCCTCTCCCTCTGGAAGAGATAAAATGAAAGCCACCTTTGCCCGGTCGGTGGGATACCACAGGGGCAGGAGTTCAAAATGGATGCTGCACTGAGTCAAAAAACCCTGCACAGATTGGGAAAACTTAGGTGGCTTGCAAGCACGAGGCGGGAAATGTGGCAAGGACACAGAGCCAAAGCCACGGGCTGTTACCTGTACGGAAGCCGCGGAAAACATGGTGCCAGCGGGGTCTATGGCCTGGTTATTCTGTAACGCCTCAGGGAGGCGAGCAATAAGAGTGGACTCTCTGGACTGTGGAACAGATAGCTCCAGGGCGAGCTGACCTAGTGAAGACTGACCCCTATACAGGGATCATCAGGGACAGGCCCAGGGATCTCTAATTCTGTGACGACTCCTGGAGTGGACCTTCTGGGTCGTGACACCAACCCACCTAGGGCGAGCTGACCTAGTGAGGACCACTCCCTATACAGGAAGTGTCAGGGGCAAGCCTAAGGGGGTGAGCTACCACGACAGCTGGAACCAGGTGGCCGGCTCACAGGAGACACGAGTGATGTGTCTAGCAACAGGGAATGTGCAGAGTACAAGAGTGTGCATAGCGTGGACATAGGGACACGCAGGGTATAGGACAATACAGGGCGAGTGTACGGGAGCACGGAGAGTACAGGACAATACAAAGCATGTACATGGGAGTACGCTAGATACAGGATAGTGCAAGGTGGGTACACGAGAGCACGTATGGCGTGCACTGACAAGCACGCCCAGGTGCGAGCAAAGCAGGGTGCGAGCGAAGGAGCACGTCTGAGTACAGAGTTAGACAAAGCGTGCGCAGAGGGCACGCCTGAGTGCAAGGTTAGACAGTGGGTGTGCTGAGAAGCACGACATGGAGAAGGTAGGAGCTGAGCGTGTGCAAAGGAGTATGACAGAGCAGAGACAGATGCACACTAGCAACGTTGTGCATCCATGGAACTAAGTATGAGAGGCGCGTGTGCGGACCCGATGGGAACACCGGAGCAGCGCAGCGCCAGACATGGTGACACCGGGCGTGGGGTCCTGCCCCCAGGTGAGAGCGGCGTGACTGGCGGTGTGACAAATACCACGTTAGCTGATACCAAGAGGGGCGGCTCAGATAGCGGGAGACACATGGGATAGAAGGGAAACGTAGAAGACTGACGAACACCAGAACACTAGAGACAGACATACAGAACGGAGTACAGGAGTATGGATGTGCAGAGCAGTGCACAGGGTACAGAGAAGTAGAGCAGGATACAGGAATACAGACGTGCAGAGCAGGGTAAAGGAGTACGGACGCGCAAAGTAGAGCACACAGAGTATAGACATGGGCCTGAGTACAGGCAGATATGTACGCCTGTCCAGGAGCGTGATGCCGGGAGCCATGAAGCAAGCAGGAGGGCGGCAATTATGAGAAGGTGGGAGGTGCCAAACCTGGACCTGCAACACCCATCGGACCAGACTGCCCCCGGATAAGTATAATAAAACTTATTTATCTCATCTTTCTGGTCAGATTGGGGGGCTTATCTACAGTATTATAGAATGCTGTAGATAAGCCCTGAAAGGCGGTGGCCATATCTGATATCGGCCAAACCTGGTGACAGGTTCCCTTTAATTCCAGTGAGATCATGTAATCCTGTGGTAAGGAGAGCAGAAGAGCTGATTAACTTGCGTAAAAAGTGTTACACAATAGGCTGCCAACGATCTGTAGCATAGGATGGAGAACAAGAAATTGTATTCGCCATGAATGGATGAATAATTCCAAGTGGCAGCCAACTTGGGAACCGCTATGTATACTGAAAAGATAGAACAACTATTTCAGCTGTGAAGGTAGATAGTTCTGAGCTGTGAAAGTGTCCAGTATTGAGATCATGGTAACGACCGTGCCGCGTGCCAGTGGGGTCCGATAGCCGAGGACAAGCAGGTCAAGAGGCGTGGTCCAAAGAAGCGTGCGCTCCATTATCGCAAGCCCGGATATATAATGTGCCGTCAGTAAAGAGAATGGCCAAGAGAATGAATAATGGGTGCTGGACCGAATACAGTGGGTACGGAAAATATTCAGACCCCTTTACATTTTTCACTCTTTGTTTCATTGCAGCCATTTAGAAAATTCAAAAAAGTTCATTATTTCTCATTAATGTACAATCTGCAGATCATTTTGACTGAAAAAAAACAGAAATGTAGAAAATTTGCAAATTTATTACAAAAGAAAAACTGAAATATCACATGGTTATAAGTATTCAGACCCTCTGGTCAGACACTCATTTTTAATTTACATGCTGTCCATTTCCTTGTGATCTTCCTTGAATCGATTCTTCACCTTCATTGTAGTCCAGCTGTATTTAATTAAACTGATAGGACTTGATTTGCAAAGGCACACACCTGTCTATATAAGACCTCACAGTGCATGTCAGACCAAATGAGAATCATGAGGTCAAAGGAACTTGCCAAGGAGCTCAGAGACAGAATTGTGTTGAGTCACAGATCTGGCCAAGGTTACAAAAGAATTTCTGCAGTACTCAAGGTTCCTAAGAACACAGTAGCTTCCATAATCCTTAAATGGAAGAAGTTTGGAACCACGAGAAGTCTTCCAGACCTGTCCGTCCAGCCAAACTAAGCAATCGTTGGAGAAGAGCCTTGGTGAGAGAGGTAGAAGAAGAACCCCAAGATCACTGTGGCTGAGCTCCACAGATGCAGTAGGGAGATGGGAGGAAGTTACACAAAGTTAAATATTACTGCAGCCGTCCACCAGTCGGGCCTTTATGGCAGAGTGGCCTGACAGAATCCCCTCCTCAGTGCAAGACATATGAAAACCTGCATTGATTTTGCTAAAAAACACTAAGGACTCCGAGACTATGAGAAATAAGATTATCTGGTCTGATGAGACGAAGATAGACCTTTTTGGTGATAATTCTAAGCGGTACCTGTTGTGAGTTCATTTTCCCCTTCACTACTGAGGCCCGAGGAACTCCCTCTTCTGGTAAAGAAAGGTAGTGAGCCTGATTATCAAACACCTGAGCCTGATTTTGATGACTGGCTGAGTGGAGTTACTGACTGGATATAAGGCTGCCGACGCCCTTCTGCCCGGCGGGTGATTTCTCTGTGGACTTCTAGGATACCAGTCTGATTCCTGCTCCTCTAAAGCTAAGTTTTCTGCTTTGCCTTTTAGCATTTGTGTTTTGTTTTTGTTTGCCCTGCTTTTCTGGATTCTGCCATTCCCTGCTGGGGTGAGCTGAATCTCCTTTTGCCTTTTGCTCTGTCTTCAGAATATTCCTGAGTACTGACATAGCCTTTTTGAAGCCTAGCGTCTTCAGGGCCTTTTTCACTGTCAGTTTGTTGGCTCTTATTTTCATAGGGTTTTTCACGGATTTCAGACAGCAGCCTTCCTGTCCTTTCCTATCTAGTTAGACTGCGCAAAGACGGGGCCCAAGCTTATCTTTCTGTCTGTGTTGTGTTCTTTCTTCTTGCTTCACCGTCATTATATGTGGGGGGCTGCCTTTTGCTTTGGGGTCTGCTCTGGGGCAGTTTAGATTTCCCTTTCTGTCTTTAGGCTATTTAGTCCTCCGGCCGTGATCGAGGGGCCTAGGGCATCGTAGGAGCCCCCCACGGCTACTGCTAGTTGTGCTGATAGGTTCAGGGGTCTGCAATCCGATAGCTGCCAACCTCTCTGGTTTTCTGGACTTAGCTAGCATTTCTATTTTTGCCTCCTACGGTGACTCAATCATAACTCAGAACACAGCAAGTGTAGGGAGAGTGTGAGCAGCTGCTAGGGAGAGTTGTGTTTGTTTCATAAAATCATCCAGAAAACCAGAGAGGTTGGCAGCTATCGGATTGCAGACCCCTGAACCTATCAGCACAACTAGCAGTAGCCGTGGGGGGCTCCTACGATGCCCTAGGCCCCTCGTTCACAGCCAGAGGACTAAATAGCCTAAAGACAGAAAGGGAAATCTAAACTGCCCCAGAGCAGACCCCAAAGCAAAAGGCAGCCCCCCACATATAATGACGGTGAAGCAAGAAGAAAGAACACAACACAGACAGAAAGATAGACTGCGCAAAGAAGGGGCCCAAGCTTAACTAGATAGGAAAGGACAGGAAGGCTGCTTTCTGCAATCCGTGAAAAACCCTATGAAAATAAGAGCCAACAAACTGACAGTGAAAAAGGCCCTGAAGACGCTAGGCTTCAAAAAGGCTATGTCAGTACTCAGGAATATTCTGAAGACAGGGCAAAAGGAGATTCAGCTCACCCCAGCAGGGAATGGCAGAATCCAGAAAAGCAGGGCAAACAAAAACAAAACACAAATGCTAAAAGGCAAAGCAGAAAACTTAGCTTTAGAGGAGCAGGAATCAGACTGGTATCCTAGAAGTCCACAGAGAAATCACCCGCCGGGCAGAAGGGCGTCGGCAGCCTTATATCCAGTCAGTAACTCCACTCAGCCAGTCATCAAAATCAGGCTCAGGTGTTTGATAATCAGGCTCACTACCTTTCTTTACCAGAAGAGGGAGTTCCTCGGGCCTCAGTAGTGAAGGGGAAAATGAACTCACAACAGGTACCTGTGGAAAAAAACAGGCACTGCTCATCACCTGCCCAATACAATCCTAACAGTGAAACGTGGTGGCAGCATCATGCTATGGGGGTGTTTTTCAGCTGCAGGGACTGGATGACTGGTTGACATTGAAGGAAACTTGAATACGGCCAAGTAGAGAGATATCCTGGATGAAAACCTCTTCCAGAGTGCTTTGGACCTCAAAATTGGTGAAAGGTTCACCTTCCAACAAGACAATGACCCTAAGCACACAGCTAAAATAGGAAAGGAGTGACTTCAGAACAACTCTGTGACCTTCTTGACTGACCCAGACAGAGCCCTGACTTAAACCCAATTGAGCATCTCTGGAGGACCTGAAAATGTCTGTCCACCAAAGTTCACCTTCCAAGCTGACGGAACTGGTGTGGATCTGCAAGGTAGAATGGCAGAGGATCCCCAAATCCAGGGGAGAAAAACTTTTTGCATCATTCCCAAGAAGACTCATAGCTGTACTAGCTCAAAAGGATGCCTCTGCTCAATACTGAGCAAAAGGTCTGAATACTTTCTGTACCCACTGTATGTATGGAGATAAACATGAAAAAGGAAGCATTATACCTATAGAGGGTGGAGTGGTGAAGAATGTGTTTCCTCTATGAGCAACCTATTAATGTGTGTGAATATTAGCGGTGAGCTGTAAAGTGTTAAAGTGTGGATAAACACTTAAGAAAAATGAAAATAAGGGACTAGTGCATGCAATATTACTGTGCAAAAATGTAAATAATAAAAGTGCGGATGTGCTGCTAAGTACTAAACTGAAAATTATCCCTATTGTAAAAGATGTTTTTTGCTGTTAATGTGAACAGTTAAGCAAGTTAAAGATTAAGAGATGTCTAAAAGGTCTAAAGTTAAAGATGACACATTTACTTTATATTTTAGGCAAATATATATATATATATATATATATACACAGTACAGGCCAAAAGTTTGGACACACCTTCTCATTCAAAGAGTTTTTATTTTCATGATTATGAAAATTGTAGATTCACTCTGAAGGCATCAAAACTATGAATTAACACATGTGGAATTATATAATTAGCAAAAAGGTGTGAAACAACTGAAAATATGTCTTATATTCTAGGTTCTTCAAAGTAGCTACCTTTTGCTTTGATTACTTCTTTGCACATTCTTGGCATTCTCTTGATGAGCTTCAAGAGGTAGTCACCGGAAATGGTCTTCCAACAGTCTTGAAGGAGTTCCCAGAGATGCTTAGCACTTGATGGCCCTTTTGCCTTCACTCTGCGGTCCAGCTCACCCCAAACCATCTTGATTGGGTTCAGGTCTGGTGACTGTGGAGGCCAGGTCATCTGGCGTAGCACCCCATCACTCTCCTTCTTGGTCAAATAGCCGTTACACAGCCTGGAGGTGTGTTTGGGGTCATTGTACTGTTGAAAAATAAATGATGGTCCAACTAAACACAAACCGGATGGAATAGCATGCCGCTGCAAGATGCTGTGGTAGCCATGCTGGTTCAGTATGCCTTCTATTTTGAATAAATCCCCAACAGTGCCACCAGCAAAGCACCCCCACACCATCACACCTCCTCCTCCATGCTTCACGGTGGGAACCAGGCATGTAGAGTCCATCCGTTCACCTTTTCTGCGTCGTTGGAACCAAAGATCTCAAATTTGGACTCATCAGACCAAAGCACAGATTTCCACTGGTCTAATGTCCATTCCTTGTGTTCTTTAGCCCAAACAAGTCTCTTCTGCTTGTTGCCTGTCCTTAGCAGTGGTTTCCTAGCAGCTATTTTACCATGAAGGCCTGCTGCACAAAGTCTCCTCTTAACAGTTGTTGTAGAGATGTGTCTGCTGCTAGAACTCTGTGTGGCATTGACCTGGTCTCTAATCTGAGCTGCTGTTAACCTGCGATTTCTGAGGCTGGTGACTCGGATTAACTTATCCTCCGCAGCAGAGGTGACTCTTGGTCTTCCTTTCCTGGGGCAGTCCTCATGTGAGTCAGTTTCTTTGTAGCGCTTGATGGTTTTTGCCACTGCACTTGGGGACACTTTCAAAGTTTTCCCAATTTTTCGGACTGACTGACCTTCATTTCTTAAAGTAATGATGGCCACTCGTTTTTCTTTACTTAGAATTTGTATTATGGCAAGAAAAAAGCAGCTAACAGTCTATTCAGTAGGACTATAAGCTGTGTATCCACCAGACTTCTGCACAACACAACTGATGGTCCCAACCCCATTTATAAGGCAAGAAATCCCACTTATTTAACCTGACAGGGCACAACTGTGAAGTGAAAACCATTCCCGGTGACTGCCTCTTGAAGCTCATCAAGAGAATGCCAAGAGTGTGCAAAGCAGTAATCAAAGCAAAAGGTGGCGATTTTAAAGAACCTAGAATATAAGACATATTTTCAGTTGTTTCACACTTTTTTGTTAATGATATAATTCCACATGTGTTAATTCATAGTTTTGATGCCTTCAGAGTGAATCTACAATTTTCATAGTCATGAAAATAAAGAAAACATATGAATGAGAAGGTGTGTCCAAACTTTTGGTCTGTACCATATAGGCATTTTTACACTTTAAAAAGTAGAAAAAGGAAAACGGGGTGATAAAAAGTTTGGGCACGCTTGGAGATTTGTGTGCGCAGATAACTTAGACCTAGGTTTCACACCTTAATTAGATTGTTAGGGTTGTGGCTTGTTCACCATCATTGTTATCCAGGTGATGCAAGTTTCCCAGCTTTGTAAAAAACCCAGCCTCCTCTAACCTTGTGCCAAAAAATAGCAGCCGTGGGTTCTAAGCAGCTGCCTAGCACTCTGAAAATGAAAATGGTGGAGGCCCACAAATCGGCAGAAGGCTGTAAGAAGATAGCAAAGCGTTTTCTTCAAGTTGCCCTTTCCTCAGTTCAAAATGTAATTAAGACATGGCAGTTATCAGGAACAGTAGAGGTCAAGATAAGGTCTGGAAGACCAAGCAATATATTTCTAATAATAATGCGCCAATATTGGAGAATCTCCACATACCTTCACCTGCAGAGCCGCACACATGTATGGCTGTTCTGTGCGCACAGGACTTGTGATGAGGTCAAAGGAGGGGAGGAGTCAGGGGTCACATGATCAGGGGCCTCAGTGTATGCAGGACTCTGCTGTGTTGGTTGTCATGGTACTGGATGAGGGGAAGTTTATGTGGGGGGGGTCAGGAGGGATTGAGGGTGTGTGCACACGCTGCAGTTTCTGCTGCATTGTACAGTACCATTAAAATCAATGAAAAACAAAAACCGCTGTGCATATGCTGCAGATTTTTCCGCGCGGATTTGCTGCGGTTTCAATTCCGCAGCATGTCAATTCTTTGTGCGGAATCCACAGCGGTTTTAAACCTGCTCCATTGTACAGGTGTCAAACCGCAGGGCAAAACCGCAGGCTAATCCACACGGAAAAATCTGCAGCACTATCCGCAGTGTGTGCACTTACCCTTACATTGTGGATATAGCAGAGCCGTGTGTGTACGAAATGTACGGAGCGGAACAGTGTGTACTAGGTGTACGTAGTAGAGCCGCATGTGTACGAGGTGTACGGAGCGCAGCCGTGTGTGAACGAGGTGAACAGAGCAGAGCCGTGTGTGTACGAGGTGTTCAGAGTGGAGCCGCATGTGTACGAGGTGTACGGAGCAGAGTTGCGTCTGTACAAGGTGTACGGAGCGGAGCCGTGTGTGTATAAGGTGTACGGAGCAGAGCAGTGTGTATACAAGGTGTACAGAGCGGAGCCGTGTGTATACAAGGTGTATGGAGCAGAGCCATGTGTGTATAAGGTGTACGGAGCAGAGCCGTGTGTACGAGGTGTACGGAGGGGAGTCGTGTGTGTACAAAGTGTGCGGAGGGTCCACTCATTCAAGAAAAACGACTCAGCGTAAGCTGATGCTCGTCACATATATATATATTATATATATATATATATATATATATATTGTATATAGCCATTTTTTACATTTTAAAAACTACAAAAAGGAAAAGGGGGTGAAGAAAAAGTTTGGACACCCTTGTAGATTTGTGTGCCCAGATAACTTAGACCCAGGTTTCACACCTTAATTAGCCTGTTAGGGTTATGGCTTGTTCACTATCATTGTTATCCAGGTAATGCAAATTTCCCAGCTTTGTAAAAAGCCCAGCCTCCTCTAACCTTGTGCCAAAAAATAGCAGCCATGGGTTCTAAGCAGCTGCCTAGCACTCTGAAAATGAAAATGGTGGAGGCCCACAAATCGGGAGAAGGATATAAGAAGATAGCAAAGTGTTTTCTTCAAGTTGCCCTTTCCTCAGTTCAAAATGTAATTAATAGAGATGAGCGACTTTGCCTTTTTTCGGGTCGAATCAGGTTTCATGAAACCCAACTTTCTCAAAAGTCGGGTCGAACGAAATCGGCCGACTATAGGGAAAAGTCGGGGTCTGACTGAAACACGAATCCCAATGCAAGTCAATGGGGAAGCATAGTCGGCAGGGAGTGGAGGACAGTAAACACACCTAGAGTGCCCATTTCAATGCCAAATACATCAATTCATATTACTGAAGCTTGTCAACCTTAATTTACTTCATAATAATAGTTACGCATTGAAAACTGGGGGTTATTTGGCTAAAGTTGTGAGGGGGTAGGGCTGGCACCAGGTTTTCATGTGCCCTTGGCCAAAGAGTGTCAGTGCGCCCTTTTAACACATCCCACAATTCATAAATGCTCTGACACGGCACAGAAATATAGGTATAGTACAATGAAAAATACTTCACTGCTTACATGACATGACTGATATTATCGATTTTAAATTCTACAATAGCTCAAAAAAAGGACAGTATATTACTCCATACAATATTATGGCCACCACCTAGTGCGCCATACAGAATAATGAGCCCCATATATTTCTCCATACAGAATAACTGATCACATATAATGTTCCATACAGTATATGATGAGCTCCACATAATGCTACAGTATAGGTTGGTCCCCATGCATGATGCTCCACTGTGTTATGAGCCCAAATAATGCTCAATATATAATGGGCCCCCTTTTCTAATGCTCCAGTGTATAATGGGCCCCATAAATGCTGCTCCAGTGTCTGAAGTCCCCCATTTGGAATGCTCCAGTATATGATGGGCCAAATGGATGATGCTCTAGTGTATGATGGGCCCCATATCTCATTCTCCAGTGTATATTGCTCCCCAAAAAATGCTCCCAACATTTAAATAAATTAAATACCTCTCCTCGCTGGGCACTGCTGTACTCTGGACTCCTCAGCATTCCCATCTTCAAGCTCTCTGCACTTGTACTGTTTCGGTAGAGGGCATACAGATGTGATGTCAACGCGCTCTCTAACCTGAATGTCACTGTCAGGAAACGCGGAAGACGTCACGGTGGTGGAGCAGGGAGAGTTAAGTATTGCAAGTGCTGTGGCCCTGAGCAAGCATGGGGGTCCCACTCGTGGGCGACGGCACTGGCACAGGGCCCCACATATTACAAAGGTATGTCTGACGGCGAGTGGGCCCTCCCACCGGCAGAGACACTTTTGCATGCCATGAGGGGCCCTGTGACACTGCCGTCGCCCACGAGTAGGACCCCCCACCTGCTCAGGGAACTGCCACTTTTATCTGCACCTTCCTCTGTGTCACCGTGTAAGGTGGAATAGTATGCGGGAAGGGGCACCTGAGTTTCATCAGTGTCACATTCTGGCTCTAGAGTGCAAGAGGAATGTAGTGCTGTGGGTGAATGTACCAGCGGAATCATCTAGCAGTGGCTGTGCATCAGTGCACTCCATCTCCGATTCATGTTGGACTGGGGAATTCAGGATTTCACTTTATACAACAGGCATGGCATGTGAAAAGAGCTCCATGGAGTAATCTGAATTGTGGGCTGCCGCATCCTGTACTTTGGATGGGGGGTCAAGGAGACAAGGAAAGGGGTGGTTCCTGACCAGAAGCCTGCACTGATGACTGAGTGCTTGCATTTTTGTAAACTTCAGAAGAGGAGGTGATAGAGCTGGTGGCTGTTTCGGCAATGTAAGGCAAAACCAGTTCCTGATGCTCCGGCTTTAAAAGCAGTTTACCTACTCCCAGAAAAGAGAGCCTTAAAGGCCTTCTTGTGCCAGACATTGACGCAGGCTCAACACCTCCTGCCTTAGCTGCTATTGTGCTTTTTGCACTACCAGCAGATGCACCACCACCATCAGTACCAGCTGGCCCCTCCACACCCACGTCCGCGGCCTCTTCCACCATACTTAATTTTTGTGAAAATGGACTCAAAACACAAGCAAATATATGGTACTGTATCAGAAGTGGACAGCTCTATACAGTCTAGGGATAATTGTAAATCTCCGTATATATTTCATGAGTCAGACACAGACGGTCACAGGCTCAGTATGGATTAGACAATAATATAAAAATTTGCAAAAGGGTACAGCATCACTAGATACAAGGTATCTATAGTATAGTTTAAACATAATGAATATCCGTAAACATTTCTGGAGGCAAACACAGACGCTCTCAGGCCCAGTATGGATCCGACAACAATATAGAACATTGAGAAAGGGTACTATGGTGCCCCTGAGGGTACAGTCGCCACAGAGGTACTGCACCTCATCCAAAGGTGTGGTATCCCACCCTCAGGTAAAGAGGGATCACCACTCAGGACTCCTAATCCTGCACTCAACACACACACTAGATTGTCAGGGCATCTGGGTGTACCCGGCGGGAGAATGGCCTCATCCCAGACTGACTAGGAAAGGGTGTTGGGGGTTAGTGTGGAAGGTAGGTACAGTGGGAGGAGCTTAGGTAGTGGAGTGATTGTGGCCATCCAATGAGAGAGAGCAAGGTGACAGTTGGTGGGTGTAGCTAGTCTGAGGTAAATGGATCTTTCTAGAGAGTTGTCAGTTGGTGACAGGACAGAGTAAGAGCAGGATTGCTGTGAGAGGGCTGAGGGTCAGAGAAGAGAGAAACATTTTGTCCAAGCTCCTAGACTGGAAGGAAGGGGTCATTGGGGCACGGGAAGTGCAATAACCCACCTGTGAAGCCCGTTTCTGGACAAGGAAGGACCAGGCCTCGTTCGGGAAGGTGGCTCCTAAAGGTAGTGGAGAAATACAGGGCTCAGCTAGAAAGACGGAGGCAGAGGTAACTTTAAGCGCCTCAGTCGCAGCCGCATTCAAAACTCAAAAAGGCAGCAGTTGGAATAAAGGACCCCGGGGCCTGACCCACGTTGCCCGGTGTGATCTGTGGCTGCCGGCTTGGGACACTGTTTGCAAAGGCACACAGCAGGAAGGAAGGGAGCGATCAGCGCAGAGACACGGCCTAGAAAGGATACACAAGGAGTAGTCTTGAACAGGCGTTCCTGATCTACCTTGGAGTTTGGCGGACCCATCCCTCAGAGGACACAGTACCAAGCGGTTCATCTTGCGCACAAAACTTTTGAGGAAAAACTCAGAAACTGCACCCAACTATGTCCTTGTTGTCTTTTACAACTCGCCTGCTACACAAGGTACACTCACCATCACAGTCAACGGCTCACAAGCACCATCTCAACTGCCCTGGAATACAGCTGTGCCCGTGGAGAGCTTCATCATCTTGGATGCTTTAACAACGTCCCAGAGGATATGCATTGCAGCGTCGGCTACCCTAGCTGAGCACCACAGGTGGCGTCATGATCCCCCTTTTCCAAATTAATAATCATACCATCTTCCCCCTCATCTGAACTGTCATCTTCTTTATTGGACACCCAGGGCCACGTACTGGGTCCCAATCACCACCGTGACATACCTCACCCTTAAAAGAGCCTGAAAGGCCTGGTACTGAGTAACCCCCGGCCCTGCATGGCGTTTCATTTTAACACCAGATAAAAGGGCTATATAGTATAGTTTCAACATTCTAAATCTACGTTTATATTTTTGGAGGCAGACACAGACGCTCTAAGTCCCAGTATGCATTAGCCAAGAATATAAAAAGTACAAAAAGGGTACTGTTTCACCAGATACAAGGTAGATATAGTATTGTTTAAATATTGCAAATCTCCCTATTTATTTCAGGAGGCAGACACAGACGCTCTCAGCGTCAGTATGGATTACACAATATAAAAAGCAGTAAAAGGGTAATGGATCAGAAGCGTACAGCTGTATACGGTGTAGGGGGCATTGTAAATCTCAGTATATATTTCCAGAGTCAGAAACAGACTGTCACTGGCTCAGTATGGATTAGACCACAATATTAAAAGCATTAAATGGGTAAGGTATCACAAGCGTACAGCTGTATACAGTGTTGGGGAATCTTAAATGTACAAATATATTTCTGGAGTTACAGACAGACGTTCACAGGCTCAGTATGGATTACACAAGAATATAAAAATGAGAAAAAGGGAAATGTATTCGAAACGTACACCATTATACAGTGTTGGGGTACTTTGAAATCTTCGTATATATTTCAGTCTCAGTAAGCCAGTCCAGACTCTCCGCTACAAGAAGCTAGATGGATAAAAGTACAGATGGAAAGGCGAGTGATTTCAGAAAAGTTTGAATTACTAATCACGGGAAAACCTCCCGGGAGAATTAGCAGAGGCGATGCTGACCCTCAATTACTTTTAATGTGGATACAGCTAAAACGGAAATTAGTGAAGAAAGGGTTGCTGTATCGCAGTAGGGTCGATCCCATCACCGTTACTCGTCTCCATCACATTGTGATCGCAGGGAGAGCTGTAGACATGGTCCTCACTGCCTATTATGATCTGTCTGGTCACTTTGGAGTGCAAAACACAGAAGACACAGGCCGTAGGGGATTCTATTGGATTGCCATGAGAGGAGACATTGAAAAATGGTGGCAGGAATGTCACACGTCTATGACTATAAAAAATGTGAAAGGTGGTCATAAAGCACCACTGCAGCTGATTGTGAGTTGACATCCATTACAAATGGTAGCCACTGATCATCTGAAGGTAGAGGCCAGCAGGACAGGACATAGCTACATCTTAACCATCATCGATCAGTACACCAAATTTGTAGTGGCCGTCCCTGTGAAGGATTTAAGTGGCCAGACTACACATCGGTGGAGCAGGGAGAGGTAAGTATTGCAAGTGCTGTGTCCCTGAGCAAGCAGGGTTGTCCCAGTCAAGGGTGCCGTTACTGGCGTTCAAAGCCAGTGAAAGCGGATGAGAGGATGAGTACTTTCTTGTCCTGAGAGTGTCTGGTAGGGTGAACTGGACTTGAGAGCTGCATATGGGGGAACTAGCGTTGGACCGGATGGACTGAAAAGGGGTTGGTGAGGGTGTTGATGGCCTAGATTCAGTGTTTCCTGGCGAAAATATTGTGATTCACTGACTGCTTTGGCCTTGCGACGACACCTCAACATTTCTTGATGGTGGTGTGCTTGACGGTGGCCTTAGAGTGGGTGAAGCGATGGAGCATTGCCGGCTACCTTCAGTCGGAGCAGATGCACATGTGCTACCTGAGGTTTTGTAGTCCGTCCACGCTTCCAAGTGCATGTTGATTAAATGTCTAAGCATGCAACTGGTATTCAAACTTCTTAGATTTTTCCCTCTGCTAAAGGTCCTTCGGCACTTCTTGCAGATAACCTTTGCGTCATCAGTAGGATTTTGTTCAAAAAGTGCCACACTGCACTCTTCCTACTATGGTATAAATTTTCAGGGCTTGCACGCTGTACTAATTTGACCATCTGGCCAAGCTGTCCTGCAACTCTTAGTTTTCTTAGCAAGTTTTTTGACAGCTACGGACCTGCCAGATAACCGCTGCGATGACGATGCCTGCTGTGGATCCTTCTCCTGTTCTGACCTAATTTCACCGGCACCCTCTTCCCCCAATGGATGCCAATCCATGTCAACAACTGGGTCATCCATGACCTCGTCTTCAATGTCAAAAGCACCTTCCTCTGTACCTTCCTCTGTGTCACCGTGTAAGGTGGTATAGTATGCGGGAAGGGGCACCTGAGTTTCATCAGGGTCTGATTCTGGCTCAGTAGACTGCAAGGGCAATGTAGTGTTGTGGGTGAATGTACCAGCATAATCATCTAGCAGTGGCTGTGCATCAGTGCAGTCCATGTCAGATTCATCTTGGACTGAGGAATTCAGGATTTGACTTGATAACCCAGGCATGGTATGTGAAAAGAGCGCCATGGAGTAATCTGAAGTGTGTGCTGCGGCATCCTTCACTTTTGATGTGGGTGAAGGACACAAGGAAAAGTGTTGTTCCTGACCAGAAGCCTGCACTGACGATTCCATGCTTGCAGTTGTTGTAACTTCAGAAGAGGATGCAATAGAGCTGGAGGCTGTTTCGGCAATGTAAGCCAAAACCTGTTCCTGAAGCTCCGGCTTTAAAAGCGGTTTACCTACTCCCAGAAAAGGGAAACTTAAAGGCCTTCTTGTACCAGACAATGACGCAGGTTCAACACCTCCTGCCTTAGCTGCTATTGTGCTTTTCCCAGAACCAGCCGATGCACCACCACCACCATCAGTACCAGCTGCGCCCCCCCGCCCACATCTGCGGCCTCTTCCACCATACTTCCTCATGTTTGGGAAAATGTACCAAAAAGACCAACAGAGAAATGGTACTGTATGAGGAGCGTACAGCTATGTAAGGTGTATGTAAAAAGTGAAATTGTTGTATATATTTTGTGAATCACAGACACACACCCAGTATGTATTTCACCGTAATCCAACAAGAAGATATACAGTACTGTATCAGAAGTGTACAGCTGTATACGCTGTTGGTGAAAATGTATATGTATTTACGGACTGTGACACACACACACTGACTCTGTGTAGATGTGACCGTAATAAGAACACCAGATATCCGATACTGTTAGAGAATCGGACGGCAGTCAATACGGTTTATGGAGAAATGGAAATGTCCGTATATGTATTTACGGAGTGTCACACACACGCTGACTCTGTGGAGATGTGACCATAATAACTAAGACCACCAGATATCCGATACTGTTAGAGAATCGGACGGCAGTCAATACGGTTTATGGAGAAATGGAAATGTCCGTATATGTATTTACGGAGTGTCACACACACGCTGACTCTGTGGAGATGTGACCATAATAACTAAGACCACCAGATATCCGATACTGTTAGAGAATCGGACAGCAGTCAATACGGTGTATGGAGAAATGGAAATGTCCGTATTGGTATTTACGGAGTGTCACACACACATGCTGACTCTGTGGAGATGTGACCGTAATAACTAAGAACACCAGATATCCGATACTGTTTGAGAATTGGACAGCAGTCAATACGGTGTCTGGAAAAATGGAAATGTCCATATATGTATTTACAGAGTGTCACACACACGCTCACTCTGTGTAGATGAGACCGTAATAAGAACACCGAATATCCGATACTGTTAGAGAATCGAACAGCAGTCAATACAGTGTATGGAGAAAAGGAAATGTCCGTATATGTATTTATGGAGTGTCACACACACGCTGACTCTGCGTAGATGTGACCGTAGTAAAAACACCAGATATCCGATACTGTTTGAGAATCGGACACCTCTATACGGTGTATGTATGGAAAAATGTTAATCTCCGTGTATTTTTTTAACGGAGTCACACACATATAGTGTTACGAATGAGTCACCGGAGGAGGAAAAAACAAAAATGCAAGCTAAGTCCAGAAAACCGGAGAGGATGGTAGCTAGCGGATTGCAGACCCCTGATCCTATTCACAACAGCTAACAGTAGCCGTGGAGCGTGCCTACGGTGGTCCTAGATGCCTCGTCACAGCCGGAGAGCTAAATAAGCCTAAAGAAAGAAAGGGGAAATCTAAACTGCCCCAAAGCAATAGACAGCCCCCAACATGTATTGTCGTTGAAAAAAGATGAAAACACAAATCCAGTCAGAAAGACCGGCAGAGCAAACGATGGGGCCCAACTAACTAGATAGGTCAGGACAGAAAAGTTGCTGGCGGCAATCCGCAAAAACCCTACCAAAAATGTCCCAACACGTCTGATAGGAAAAATGGCCCTGAAGTCACTAGACTTCAAAATCCCTATATCAGCACTCCGATATATTCTGAGGCCAGAGCAAAAGAGATTAAACCGATCAGGGACAAAATGGAAGTTCAGCACAGTCCCAGCAGGGGCTGGCTGAACACAAAACTAAGTAAATCAGACAAAATCTCATGGAACAATAGCAGAGCAAAACTTAGCTTTAGAAGACAGGAACTGAACTGGAGGCCAGAGCTCAGAGCAGGAGAACATCACCAGCAACCCTACAGGGCGCCGGCTGCCTTATATCCACTCAGAGATTCCTGATGTCCAATCACAATCCACCTGTTCAGGTGGCAGGTCTCTCCCATCCAAATCAGTTTCACCACCTCCTTTCACCAGCAGAGGGAGTTCATCGGACACCAAAGGTGAACGAGAAAATGAGCTCACAACATATAGCATGTATTTGTCAGTAATACCAGCCGGTACACGGTAGTGTGTGAGGCACGTACACCTCTAAACGGTGTGTGAAAAAAATTACGCTCAGTATCTATAGCTAACTATAGACCTGTCTCTAATATTCCCTTCATCTCTAAACTCCTGGAACGCCTGGTCCACTCCCGTCTTATCCGCTATCTCTCAGAAAACTCTGTTCTCGACCCTCTCCAATCCGGTTTCCGCTCTTTACACTCCACTGAAACTGCCCTCACTAAAGTCTCTAATGATCTGCTAACAGCTAAATCAAATGGTCATTACTCCATGCTAATTCTCTTGGATCTCTCTGCAGCATTCGACACGGTGGATCATCAGCTCCTCCTCACTATGCTCCGTTCCATTGGCCTCAAGGATACCATTCTCTCCTGGTTCTCCTCCTATCTCTCCGACCGCTCCTTTACTGTATCATTTGCCGGTTCCTCCTCCTCTCACCTTCCCCTTACTGTTGGGGTCCCCCAAGGATCGGTTCTAGGCCCCCTCCCCTTCTCCTTGTACACTGCCCCTATTGGTCAAACAATCAGTAGATTTGGTTTCCAGTACCATCTCTATGCTGATGACACCCAATTATACGCTTCTTCTCCTGACATCATGCCAGCCTTTCTAGAAAACACCGGCGATTGTCTAAACGCTGTGTCTAATATCATGTCCTCACTATATCTGAAACTGAACCTGTCAAAGACTGAACTCCTGGTGTTTCCTCCCTCTACTAATGTACCTATACCCGACATTGCTATTTCTGTGTGTGGCTCCACTATTACTCCCCAGCAACAGGCCCGCTGTCTTGGGGTCATACTTGATTCTGAGCTTTCCTTTGCCCCCCACATTCGATCACTGGCTCGCTCTTGTCATCTGCACCTCAAAAACATTTCTAGAATTCGACCTTTTCTTACTTTTGACTCTGCAAAAACTCTTACTGTTTCTCTTATTCATTCTCGTCTGGACTATTGTAACTCTCTTCTAATCGGTCTCCCTCTTACCAAACTCTCCCCTCTCCAATCTGTCTTGAATGCTGCAGCCAGGATCATATTCCTCACCAATCGCTACACCGATGCCTCTACCTTGTGCCAGTCATTACACTGGCTACCCATCCACTCCAGAATTCAGTATAAACTTATTACCCTCACCCACAAAGCCCTCCATGGCTCAGCACCACCCTACATCTCCTCCTTTGTTTCAGTATACCACCCTACCCGCACCCTCCGTTCTACTGATGACCTGAGGTTAGCATCCTCAATAGTCAGAACCTCCCACTCCCGTCTCCAAGACTTTACACGTGCCACGCCAATTCTTTGGAATGCACTTCCCAGGTCAATACGATTAGTCGCCAATCCCCACAATTTTAAGCGTGCCCTGAAAACGCATTTATTCAGACTGGCCTATCACCTCAACACATTAACCTAATCTATCCCTGTGTGGCACAGCCAAAAGTTTTACCATAACCAGATTTCCTGCATCATGTTCCCACATGCTTTATGCATCCATTAGCCCTCTGTGTCTGTACTGTCACACACTTTATGGCTGGTGCATACAATCAGGACAACTGTTACCACCCACCCTTCGTGTCTACCTCTTTCCTCATAGACTGTAAGCTTGCGAGCAGGGCCCTCACTCCTCTTGGTATTTGTTATAATCTACTGTATGTGATTATTGTTATGCTGTAATGTCTATTGTCTGTACAAATCCCCTCTGAAATGTAAAGTGCTGCGGAATATGTCGGCGCTATAAAAATAAAATTTATTATTATTATTATTACTGTGCAGAAAAAAAAGAATAAAAGGATTTTTGCTTTTAAAAAAGCAGTCTGCACAGCAGTGTGCAAACAGCAATGCAGCTATCAGGGAGCCTTATAAGGCAGCCTAATAACCACCAGAGCTGCTGCACACAAATATATCCTCCCCTGTCACTGCTCACTAAGTGTTGTGTTTTACAGTGACAATCGCTATCAGCAGAAGGAATTTGTTTTAGTTTTTCCCTGCCTAAACACTCTCCCCATTGAGAACGATCAGCATCAACCTTTCCCTATGGTAAGATCGGCAGAAGTAAGATGGCGGTCGGCGGTCACGGCCTTTTATAGGCACTGTGACGCCACACAAAGCCAATCACTTGCACGCCCTTCTCTAACATGGTGGGGGCCGCTGCCGAAGTAATCGCGTTGCCCACAGTGTGCGTCCTTGATGATTGGCTGAGAAAAGGCGCTGGAAGGATTGTGGGAAACGCGACTTTGGCACTCAAGTCGGCGACCTCATGGCCGACCTCGGGTTTCGATCGTCGGATTCTGAATTTGGCCGACCTGTTTTGGTCAACTCTAGTAATTAAGAAACTGGCAGTTATCAGGAACAGTAGAGGTCAAGATAAGGTCTGGAAGATCAAGCAATATATTTCTAATATTAATGCATCAGTAATGGAGAATCTCCACATACCTTCACCTGCAGAGCCGCACACATGTATGGCTGTTCTGTGTGCACAGGACCTGTGATGAGGTCACAGGAGGGGAGGAGTCAGTGGTCACATGATCAGGGGCCTCAGTGTATGCAGGACTCTGCTGTGCTGGTTGTCATGGTGCTGGATGAGGGGAAGTTTATGTGTGGGGTCAGGAGGGGTTTACAGTGTGAATGTACCCGAGCCGTGTGTGTGCAAGGTGTACGGAGTGGAGCCGTGTGTGTATGAGGTGTACGGAGCGGAGTCGTGTGTGTACGAGGTGTACGGAGCGGAGTCGTGTGTGTACGAGGTGTACGGAGTGGAGCCGTGTGTGTACGATGTGTACGGAGCGGAGTCGTGTGTGTACGAGGTGTACGGAGCGGAGCCGTGTGTGTACAGAGCTGAGCTTTGTTCCATCATGTTTTGGTTCATTTCATATGTAGATTTTTTAATAAAACAATGATTGGATCCATCTGAATATTACATGTATTCAGGGTTGGACTGGGGTGTCTGGGGCCCACCAGGGGATTGGACTCTAGGGACCCACCCTACAGGTATATACAAATATCTGTCAGTCGTTATCCCCATTATAATGGAGCATCGGCTGTAAAATATAGGCAACTCCTGTACATCTACTGTGCGCCACCACAAATGGGATGTATAATTACAGTAGTTTACATTAATGGGGTTCTTTGGTTAGAACAAGTTATCACCGATCCATGGGCTCCACAGCATAGGTGATCGCTTAGGTCCGACCATTAGAAACTGCACCGATCGGAAGAATGAGGAAGTTTTATCGTTGATAGGACACTTATCCTCATTTTAAAATGGAGCGGCAGGTTAGATATCTGACTGAAGCTCCATTCATTCTCTTTGGAGCGTCTACAAAAAAAAAAAAAAAGTGCAGCCACTGACGGAAAGAATGGATCAGTGGTCAAGTCGGACATGCCACTCCAGTCTAATGGGGATGAAAAGTTCCACATTTTGCTGAATGGGTCCAAGTAGTCAGACCCCCACCAATCAATACGTTATCATTTATCCTGTGGAGAGATGATTACTTTTTTCCACAGGAAACCCCCTGTAAGTGCATCTCTGCCGCTGTGTACACAGTATTTAATCTCTAGTTGAAATAAAGAATCTTCTCCTAAATAATATCAGAGAGAACAAATGACCGCCATACACAACACAATCCATTATACCAAGACCAATACCATCACATACAGGAAGAAACACCAAAACACCATGATCAGACCACATGGAGACCGCATAATACTACATACAAGGGACAAATACCACCACACCATGACTAGACCACATATTAGCACCACATAGTGACCGAATAATATGACATATTACCAACATATAGGGACCAAATAATACCACATACAAGGAGAAATACTGCCACACTGTGACCAGACCACAAATTACCACCACATAGTGACCGCATACAATACTGATTATGAATACAAACCACAATACTAACAACACTTATTACCACCAGTGACATTATTCACAAGAACTCTATATATAGTATCAGTGTACAGGTAATACCAGTCACATTACACACAGGAGCTATGTATATAGTGTCAGTGTGCAGGTAATACAGTGATCACCAGTGACATTATACACAGGAGCTCTGTATATAGTGTCAGTGTACAGGTAATAAAGAGATCACTAGTGACATTATACACAGGACCTCTGTATATAGCATATAGTGTGCAGGTAATACAATGATCACCAGTAACATTATACAAAGGAGCTCTGTACACAGTATATAGTGTATAGTGTGTGTGTGCATGTAATACACTGCCTCACCAGTGACGTCTGTAGTTGAAGTCCTTCATCTTTGCTTTTCTTCAACCAGCAGAGACTGCCGTCACATCTTCCAACCAGGACTCGTCTCTGCAAAAAATAACACAGTCATCAATAGCTGATCGCTTCCTGAGCATTTTCCTTACTTTTTCCCTGACTTCTACACTATGTAAGATGAAGAAGAAAAGCAACGTAGTACCACCCTGCACAGTAACAAGATCCCCTTTTGTTCCCTCCATGGAAAACCATTTCCTAAAAAGTAAATTATATTACAGTAGTAATAATGTCCCTAATTGGACCCTAAAGAAATTATGTTCCCCACTTGTCACCATAAACTAATATAGCATGTTCTTCATTCTGGCCCCCAAACAGTAATAAAGTCCCTCATCCTGGCCCCCTTTATTTAATAACCTCACCCAGCCTGAACCCCTATGTCCCTTGTCCAGACTGGCCCCCAGATATCCATCCCGCTTCCCCAGGTATACATACTGGCCCTCATATGTCCCTTGTCCTGCCTCACCATATATCTCTCCTGGACCCGCATATATCCTTCCTGGTCCCTTGTCCTGCCCCCCCATATAGCCATCCTGGCCCCACATATATGCAACCTGCCCCCCCATATATATCCACCCTGGCACCTCCCCATATATCTGCATCTTAGTCCCTTGCCCTGCCCCCCTCACCCATAAATCTATCTTGGGCCCCCATATATCTGCATCCTGGTCCCTTCCCCCATATATGAATTCTTGCCCACTCATATGTATCCAACCTGCCCCCCTCCATATATTCATCCTGGCCACCACCTCCCCCCATATATCCATCCTGGCTGCCCCATAAATGAATCCTGGCCTGCCATTTACAGTATATGCATCCAGGCCCCCCTATATATATGCATACTGGTCCCTTGACCTGCCCCTCCCCCATATATCCATCCTGTCCCCCTCCCCTATAAATGCATCCTGGCCACCCCCCATATATATGCATCCAGGCCCCCCCCTTATATATGCATCCTGGTCCCTTGTCCTGCCCCTCCCCCATATATCCATCAGGGCCCCCTCCCCCATATATCCATCCTACCCGCTCCAAATATGCATCTTGACCCACCATAAATATGCAACCTGGTCCCTTGTCCTGTCCCTCATAAATCCATCCTGGCCCCCCACATAAATATATCCTGACTCCCTCATATATCCATCCTCGTCTCTTATCCTGCCCCCCATATACAGTATCTATCCTGGCCCCCCATATGTATCCATCTGGGCCCCCCACATGTATCCATCCTGCACCCCCCGGATGGGTATCCATCCAGGCATCTTGTCCTGCCCCTCCCCCCCATGTGTGTATCCATCCTGGCCCCTTGTCCTACCCCTGGCCCCCATGTGCATCCATCCTAGCTCCATCCCGTACATGTATCTATCCTGGCCTCCCCTGTACATTCATCCATTCTGCCCCCCATGTGCATCCATCCAGGGCTCCCCTCTTCCCTGTATGTGCCTGCATCCAGGCCCCCCTCCCCTGTATGAGCATCCATCCAGACCCCCCTCCCCTGTATGTGCATCCATCCAGCCCCCCTCCATCCCATGTATGTGCATCCTTCCAGGGCACCCCATCCCCTGTATGTGCATCCATCCAATGCCCCCCATCCCCTGTATGTGCATCCTTCCAGGGCCCCCCATCCCCTGTATGTGCATCCTTCCAGCCCCCCTCCATCCCGTGTATGTGCATCCTTCCTGGGCCCCCCATCTCCTGTATGTGCATCCTTCCAGGGCCCCCCATCCCCTGTATGTGCATCCTTCCAGCCCCCCTCCATCCCCTGTATGTGCATCCATCCAGGGCCCCCCATCCCCTGTATGTGCATCCTTCTAGCCCCCTTCCATCCCCTGTATGTGCATCCCTCCAGGGCCCCCCCCATCCCCTGTATGTACATCCTTCCAGGCTCCGCCCTGTATGGGCATCCATCCAGCCCCCCCAACCCCTGTATGGGCATCCAACCAGGCTCCCCTGTATGTGCATCCATCCACCCTCCCATCCCCTGTATGTGCATCCATCCAGGCCCCCCCATTATGTGCATCCATCCAGGCCCCCCCCGTTATTTGCATCCATCCAGGCCCCCCCCGTTATTTGCATCCATCCAGGTGCCCCCCCATTATTTGCATCCATCCAGCCCCCCCATTATGTGCATCCATCCAGGTGCCCCCCCGTTATGTGCATCCATCCAGGCCCCCCCGTTATGTGCATCCTTCCAGCCCCCCCAGTTATGTGCATCCTTCCAGGGCCCCCCGTTATTTGCATCCATGTAGGGCCCCCCCATTATGTGCATCCTTCCAGGCCCCGTCCGTTATTTGCATTCATGCAGGCCCCCTCCCGTTATGTGCATCTGGGTCGCCCTCCCAGGGATGTGGGGTACTCGATACCGGGCCGGTGTCGGTGGGATGTGTCACAGCAACAGTGACCCGGTCCGTGGCCCTGGGTGCCCAATTAACAGGGAAGTTGAATGGTGGAATGTAGTTAATGGAATAGTTCGTGACGCCACCTGTGGTGTTCGGCAAGTGAGACGTTGAGCTGACGCTGTGTGCAGATCCTCTGGGGCTGGTGGTGTGTTGCAGCCAAGATGGTGAAGCTCCCCACAGGTGGAGCTGTAGCCCCAGGGCAGTGTGGATGTAGGGGTTAGAGGAGAGGGACAAGCGGTGTAGAACTGGTACCCAGATGTAGCGGTGCTGGGTGTGTTGGCGCAAGAATCAATGGAGGACACCAGGCTTGTAGTTCCAAAGCTTTACTCACAGTCTGTAGTACACATACAGTTGCCCGCCTCCGTGCCGTGTCCTCCGGGTCAGGGACTCAATCAACCTCCAGGCCAGATGGAATGCTCCCTTCCAACGTTCCGCCAACATGTGCCTTTCTGAACGTCTCCTCTTATAGCGCCTTTAAGTGTGAAGTACTCCCAGTACTGAGTTACACTGGAGTGCCTCCTGACAGATGTTCCCAAGAACTCTACATGTACGGCAGACAGCTGTAGCCTGCTTCGGGGACTCCTGAGTCCCGGCTCACTATCCAAGTTGCTGTTGTGCCCCCAAGTCTTAGATGGGAGTAGTGCATTTACATCCCACTACTCCACCGGTGTCTGCTGTAGGACCATTAGTATTCATACAACCTCGGTGACCGGGCCCTGGCCTTGCGCTTAGAAATTCTAGGCAGGGTTCTCTCCTAACCCACGTCCTCTGTTCCCTTTTACTCCTTCGTTCCGTACTAGTCTCTCCTTCTTATGGAAGATCAGGTTTCAGTTCAATGTCTTTCTCCTTCTTTCCTTTCCCGTGCCAGCAGACCCAGGTCACTGAGATCTGCTGCAGCACCTCCTTCCTCCATCCCTCTCTGAGGGATCTTCTTTCCTCACTCCTAACTGAGTGACTCCCTCTGACTGACTTATAGGAACAAAACCGTTGGCACAACCCTGGAGGTCAGAGGTGGTGCCCAAGTAGGATCCCAATCCGTGAACTTAATATATATAAACTTGGCACACTCCGCAAGATTCTGATGCAGAAAGGTGATTTAATAGATAACAGTACATACATACACAGACGTTTCGGTCTAGGACCTTCATCAATGTACTGTGAAATATAAATAACAAAAGAAAATAATAAAATTGGAAATAAAGTATATACAGTATATACAACAATATATGGGTATTTCACGTAAACAGTTGAAAGGAATGCTGAGACATCGGTCACATTATAGCACATGATGAATACTGGCATAAGAAATAGTCAATCATGAAGAGGAAAAAAAAAAAAAAAAAGGGGCTGGAAAAACACATACACCGATATATTGTACTGTGAGGTTCTCAGTGACTGGGCTTTGTGAGATAAACCTAAAGGAGAATATAGGTACTATAATAGCCAGGAAAACTTTGTGAGTGATAAGATAACTATGTCATCTTAGTTACATACCAATCCTATGAGGAGGTACATGTGGCCGTCCCACTACTGAAAACAGAAAACAGCGCTGAGATGAAGAAAAGTGACGTGCAGTCACTAATCTGTCTGTGTAAAGCATCTAGGTCTTACCGTGGTTATATGTAGAGTATGGACGCGGTATCCGCCGCGAATCCAAGGCGCTATGGTGTGAGAGAGTGACAGGGTTATATAGCCCTGTAAATCTTAAACCCTGGATGGGAGTGCGCCACGGGAAGTCGGTGGGCGTGTACTGAACACGTCATCAAGCGCTGTGAGAAACAGGGAGGAGGCGTGTCGGCAACGAACCCGGGGAGTATACCAGACACGTCATCATGTGCTCATGCGCTGTGATAGACAGGGAGGAGGTGTGTCGATAATGAGCCCGGGGAATGTGCCCCAGTCTATCAGGCTGGCTAACAGGGCAGTGCGGTGAAAAGGGGTATATTACCCTGGGGGCTACTGCGGCGCCGGTGTCACAGGTGCCAATGGTGAGGATAGTGGCTATTCAGTGCTTTTTGAGGTGATGATTCAAAAAATCACAGTTGTGGGTTCTGTAAATGAGACAAAGTACAATTAGTATCGATGGCATACAATATTACAGCAGTATACAAAAAGGAATATTATAGCGGTATACAACAAAGATAAAATAAAAAGGATAAAAGAAACGAGGTCATTATTTATGATATTGTTACACTAGTGACAATGTTCAGGTACCGGAAGATGTGAGAAATTATGATTGTAAGAAGGCCTGTGTATCATAGTCTTTATTTAACCCCTTAGGTGTCAGGGTATTGAGCTCATGGATCCAATAGGCCTCTCTCCTTTTTAATATATTGATACGGTTGCTTCCTCTGCGTGATGGATGGATTTGCTCGATAACTTGAAATTTCAATTGAGCAATGGTATGACCAGGGGTAATGAAGTGATATGGGATGGGGAGAAGCATATTCTTGCACCTGATCGTAGATTTATGCTTGGATATACGATCCCTAATATGTTGTGTGGTTTCCCCCACATAGAGTAGGCCACACGGACATTTAATGATGTATACTACAAACGAGCTGTCGCAGGTGTAGTATTCACGAATATTAAATTTTTTGCCGGTGTAAGGATGGTAAAAGGAGTTACCTTTCTGTACATTGTTGCACTGTGTGCATTGCAGGCAAGGGAAAGTGCCGAATTTAGGATTTGATAAGAAACGTTGTTGTTTTAAAGGGGCAGGGGAGCCAATATCTGCTTTAATTAGAGTGTCACGAACATTCTGTGGTCTCCTAAAGCAAGGTAGAAAGGGTTCTCTAAATGCCTCAACATGTGGGTGAGCCGTGGAGAGGAGATGCCAATGACGTCTGATACTGGAATGGATACGATAGGCAAAGGGGTGGTAGTCGTGGATGAAAGAAATGCGGTTGGTGACCTTAGATTTCATAGGGGGGGGGGGGGGAAGTATCTACATTGTTTAATACATATGTCGGATATCCCCTCTCAAGGAATTTAGTGCGCATTTCGTCCATGCGTGTTTCTAGGATCTCAGTGTTCGACACTATCCTCTGAACCCTTTTGAACTGTGACTTAGGTATCGCATTTTTCATTTTGGTGGGATGAAAGCTATCGTAATGTAGCAAGCTGTTGCGGTCAGTGGGTTTCCTGTACAGGTCAGTGGAAAGGTGTCCCGAATCATCCTTCATGACTAGTGTGTCCAAGAAGTTGATCTGTTGAAGGTGATAGGTCATGGTGAAACTCAGTCCCGGCCAGGCTGTTTGTAGCATAGAAAAGAAGGATTGTAGTGTATCTAGTGATCCCCCCAAATACAGAAGATATCGTCGATGTATCTCTTGGCGGTGTGTGCGAAGTTTATATATATTAAGTTCACGGATTGGGATCCTACTTGGGCACCACCTCTGACCTCCAGGGTTGTGCCAACGGTTTTGTTCCTATATCATTATCCTTTACGCTGTGCACACCCTTTTTGGGCAATGACATCTCTTACCTTCTCGTATAATGCAGAAGAGACATCGAACATTATAGCACAATCCACTCTTCCTAGCGATTTCCTTAGAATTCCTCCAAAGGAGACCAAGGGTCGTGACTTGGAGAGGACACTCAGGCGGTGCACTAATCTGGAGTTACACTGTGTTACTCTTACTGAATACCTTAAAGTTCAGAGGATACCAAGGGGACTACGTGTTCCCCTACGTCCCACCCTCTTCAGCGATTCAAGTGATTTTTGTTTCCGTTTTGAACAAATTATTAATAAATGATCTTTTGACCTTATAACTCTCACGTTAGAGCATCTGCATCTTGGAATCGCCAAGTGTAAAGAGGAAATCACTAACATAGAAACCCAGCTCTCATCTTCCATCAGTACTGAAGATTTCAACAATCTGAAGACCAAGATCAACGGAGTCATTGAACAGCATCGACGAGACATTGAGACAAGGAAAACAAATAAGTTTGCCCGTGATACAGAAGATTACGAACAAAATAGAGTTTACAAATGGCGAGAGTCTCACAACTCCGGCAATTTCAATCCCTATTCCAATTACAGATCCACTACGGACATTTCATCTTCAGGATCGGATCACGACAGACAGACTTCATCCAGTCGTTTTTTAGGACAGAGACGCAGATCCACAAAAAGAAGAGGACCCGCAGGGGGAAGAGACCCACACAGAAGTATGGACTCCGGTCGTATCACCCGCTCGCAGGTAAAGACCCGTTGGTAATCAACATCTCTTCCAAAAGCCTAGGCATTGCAGAATATCGCGTATTACAAAAGGGCCTTTCCTTCTGCCCAAGTTATAGGTACAATACCTTTAATCTTGACATGGACCTGCAGAGGTTCTATAGATCGCTAAGATTAAAACTACATTTTTCCAATGTTACTGTTATCAACAATAGCACTATACTTCCACATCCTCTCCTGCTATCCTCGGATAGCTTAGGACTTAGGAACAAAAGCAATTTTAGACCACCCACGGGCTCACATGCCTTGGAAACATTCATTTCTTTCATTGACAACACTTTCCAAAATCTGCGAGACGACATCCACAAAGGGCGAATGCATTTCCCATCTAATCTTACTGCACTTGATCAACAAGCCCTTAAAACCCTACAGGACGATAAAGACATAATCATTAAACCAGCAGACAAGGGGGGGCCATAGTTGTTCTTGACAAAACAATGTATTTGGGCGAAGTTCATCGCCAATTGAGTGATACCTCGGTCTACTTACCACTTGAGAGGGATCCCACCAACGAAGTAAAACTAATGATCCAAACTGCTTTATCGAAATACAAATTGAGCGGAGTCCTAGACAATAAAACATGTGATTTCTTAACTAAAAGATTCCCCATCACACCAGTCTTCTACATACTTCCTAAAGTGCACAAAAACCTAGACAATCCACCAGGAAGACCCATCGTGGCCTCTACAGAGTCTATTTTTTCTCCTATTTCCAAATACCTTGAGAAAATCCTTACACCTCTTATCAAACAGACATCTTCCTTCCTACTTGACACAGGGGCCTTTCTAGACGTGATCCGTACCTTGAACCACGTCCCTAGAGATGCCATCCTTGTTACATTTGATGTAAAAGATTTATATACATCCATTCCCCACATGCAGGGTATCCAGTCAGTGCAAAGGCTTCTTGAACTGTCTAATTTTCACCCAGAACAAACCAACTTGTGTTGTGAATTATTGTCCATCATATTAACCAGGAATTTTTTTATTTTTGAAGATACGTACCTGGCCTACCACCCCAACACATTAACCTAATCTATCCCTGTGTGACAGAGCCAAAAGTTTTACCATAACCAGGTTCCCCGCATCATGTTCCCACATGCTTTATGCCTCCATTAGTCCTCTGTGTCTGTACTGTTACACACTTAACATTATGACTGGTCCATACAATCAGGGTAACTGTTACCACCCACCTTTCGTGTCTCCCTCTTTCCTCATAGACTGTAAGCTTGCGAGCAGGGCCCTCTTTCCTCTTGGTATTTGTTATAATCTACTGTATGTGATTATTGTTATGCTGTAATGTCTATTGTCTGTACAAATCCCCTCTGAAATGTAAAGTGCTGCGGAATATGTCGGCGCTATAAAAATAAAATTTATTATTATTATTATACGTACTATTTGCAGACCAGGGGGACTGCGATGGGCTCGAACACCGCACCCCCCTATGCAAATTGTTACGTAGCCCACTTTGAGGATTCTATCATCTATCGTGATTGTCTCTTCCGCACTCACGCGCTAGTGTGGAAGAGATACATCGACGATATCTTCTGTATTTGGGGGGGATCACTAGATACACTACAATCCTTCTTTTCTATGCTACAAACAGCCTGGCCCCATCACACCAGTCTTCTACATACTTCCTAAAGTGCACAAAAACCTAGACAATCCACCAGGAAGACCCATCGTGGCCTCTACAGAGTCTATTTTTTCTCCTATTTCCAAATACCTTGAGAAAATCCTTACACCTCTTATCAAACAGACATCTTCCTTCCTACTTGACACAGGGGCCTTTCTAGACGTGATCCGTACCTTGAACCACGTCCCTAGAGATGCCATCCTTGTTACATTTGATGTAAAAGATTTATATACATCCATTCCCCACATGCAGGGTATCCAGTCAGTGCAAAGGCTTCTTGAACTGTCTAATTTTCACCCAGAACAAACCAACTTGTGTTGTGAATTATTGTCCATCATATTAACCAGGAATTTTTTTATTTTTGAAGATACGTACCTGGCCTACCACCCCAACACATTAACCTAATCTATCCCTGTGTGGCAGAGCCAAAAGTTTTACCATAACCAGGTTCCCCGCATCATGTTCCCACATGCTTTATGCCTCCATTAGTCCTCTGTGTCTGTACTGTTACACACTTAACATTATGACTGGTCCATACAATCAGGGTAACTGTTACCACCCACCTTTCGTGTCTCCCTCTTTCCTCATAGACTGTAAGCTTGCGAGCAGGGCCCTCTTTCCTCTTGGTATTTGTTATAATCTACTGTATGTGATTATTGTTATGCTGTAATGTCTATTGTCTGTACAAATCCCCTCTGAAATGTAAAGTGCTGCGGAATATGTCGGCGCTATAAAAATAAAATTTATTATTATTATTATACGTACTATTTGCAGACCAGGGGGACTGCGATGGGCTCGAACACCGCACCCCCCTATGCAAATTGTTACGTAGCCCACTTTGAGGATTCTATCATCTATCGTGATTGTCTCTTCCGCACTCACGCGCTAGTGTGGAAGAGATACATCGACGATATCTTCTGTATTTGGGGGGGATCACTAGATACACTACAATCCTTCTTTTCTATGCTACAAACAGCCTGGCCGGGACTGAGTTTCACCATGACCTATCACCTTCAACAGATCAACTTCTTGGACACACTAGTCATGAAGGATGATTCGGGACACCTTTCCACTGACCTGTACAGGAAACCCACTGACCGCAACAGCTTGCTACATTACGATAGCTTTCATCCCACCAAAATGAAAAATGCGATACCTAAGTCACAGTTCAAAAGGGTTCAGAGGATAGTGTCGAACACTGAGATCCTAGTAACACGCATGGACGAAATGCGCACTAAATTCCTTGAGAGGGGATATCCGACATATGTATTAAACAATGTAAATACTTCCCCCCCTATGAAATCTAAGGTCACCAACCGCATTTCTTTCATCCACGACTACCACCCCTTTGCCTATCGTATCCATTCCAGTATCAGACGTCATTGGCATCTCCTCTCCACGGCTCACCCACATGTTGAGGCATTTAGAGAACCCTTTCTACCTTGCTTTAGGAGACCACGGAATGTTCGTGACACTCTAATTAAAGCAGATATTGGCTCCCCTGCCCCTTTAAAACAACAACGTTTCTTATCAAATCCTAAATTCGGCACTTTCCCTTGCCTGCAATGCACACAGTGCAACAATGTACAGAAAGGTAGAACACAAAAATTGAGCTTGGTTTGAGTTGGTACACATGCAGCATATAAATGCATGTTCACATGGCCAAAAAGCATACAAAACCTAGAAAAGACAAAATGAAAAAACCCTGCTGTAATTAAATAAGTAAAAAGCAAAAGTGCATTTAAATCATACAGAGTTCTTAGTAATACTGTATTTGATCAAACATAGCATAAAAGCCGTCCCACCATCGACAAGGTGACTCTGTGGTCGGGGCGGTCCTACACTGTCTAGTATTAAAAACCTTATCATGTGTCAAAGTTGACGTCTGTGTGAATAAGGGCAGACAAGGACCGGGTCCCAACCACTGGACACCAGTCAGGGGAAGCCTTTAAATACAATTTCCAGCTCAGGAGAGGGAGGCCACACCCCAGCTTGCACAGAATGCAAAAATACAAAGAAAGAACACAAAAATTGAGCTTGGTTTGAGTTGGTACACATGCAGCATATAAATGCATGTTCACATGGCCAAAAAGCATACAAAACCTAGAAAAGACAAAATGAAAAAACCCTGCTGTAATTAAATAAGTAAAAAGCAAAAGTGCATTTAAATCATACAGAGTTCTTAGTAATACTGTATTTGATCAAACATAGCATAAAAGCTGTCCCACCATCGACAAGGTGACTCTGTGGTCGGGGCGGTCCTACACTGTCTAGTATTAAAAACCTTATCATGTGTCAAAGTTGACGTCTGTGTGAATAAGGGCAGACAAGGACCGGGTCCCAACCACTGGACACCAGTCAGGGGAAGCCTTTAAATACAATTTCCAGCTCAGGAGAGGGAGGCCACACCCCAGCTTGCACAGAATGCAAAAATACAAAGAAAGAACACAAAAATTGAGCTTGGTTTGAGTTGGTACACATGCAGCATATAAATGCATGTTCACATGGCCAAAAAGCATACAAAACCTAGAAAAGACAAAATGAAAAAACCCTGCTGTAATTAAATAAGTAAAAAGCAAAAGTGCATTTAAATCATACAGAGTTCTTAGTAATACTGTATTTGATCAAACATAGCATAAAAGCCGTCCCACCATCGACAAGGTGACTCTGTGGTCGGGGCGGTCCTACACTGTCTAGTATTAAAAACCTTATCATGTGTCAAAGTTGACGTCTGTGTGAATAAGGGCAGACAAGGACCGGGTCCCAACCACTGGACACCAGTCAGGGGAAGCCTTTAAATACAATTTCCAGCTCAGGAGAGGGAGGCCACACCCCAGCTTGCACAGAATGCAAAAATACAAAGAAAGAACACAAAAATTGAGCTTGGTTTGAGTTGGTACACATGCAGCATATAAATGCATGTTCACATGGCCAAAAAGCATACAAAACCTAGAAAAGACAAAATGAAAAAACCCTGCTGTAATTAAATAAGTAAAAAGCAAAAGTGCATTTAAATCATACAGAGTTCTTAGTAATACTGTATTTGATCAAACATAGCATAAAAGCCGTCCCACCATCGACAAGGTGACTCTGTGGTCGGGGCGGTCCTACACTGTCTAGTATTAAAAACCTTATCATGTGTCAAAGTTGACGTCTGTGTGAATAAGGGCAGACAAGGACCGGGTCCCAACCACTGGACACCAGTCAGGTGAAGCCTTTAAATACAATTTCCAGCTCAGGAGAGGGAGGCCACACCCCAGCTTGCACAGAATGCAAAAATACAAAGAAAGAACACAAAAATTGAGCTTGGTTTGAGTTGGTACACATGCAGCATATAAATGCATGTTCACATGGCCAAAAAGCATACAAAACCTAGAAAAGACAAAATGAAAAAACCCTGCTGTAATTAAATAAGTAAAAAGCAAAAGTGCATTTAAATCATACAGAGTTCTTAGTAATACTGTATTTGATCAAACATAGCATAAAAGCCGCCCCACCATCAACAAGGTGACTCTGTGGTCGGGGCGGTCCTACACTGTCTAGTATTTAAAACCTTATCATGTGTCAAAGTTGACGTCTGTGTGAATAAGGGCAGACAAGGACCGGGTCCCAACCACTGGACACCAGTCAGGGGAAGCCTTTAAATACAATTTCCAGCTCAGGAGAAGGAGGCCACACCCCAGCTTGCACAGAATGCAAAAATACAAAGAAAGAACACAAAAATTGAGCTTGGTTTGAGTTGGTACACATGCAGCATATAAATGCATGTTCACATGGCCAAAAAGCATACAAAACCTAGAAAAGACAAAATGAAAAAACCCTCAAATGTTTGATCAAATACAGTATTACTAAGAACTCTGTATGATTTAAATGCACTTTTGCTTTTTACTTATTTAATTACAGCAGGGTTTTTTCATTTTGTCTTTTCTAGGTTTTTTAATGTACAGAAAGGTAACTCCTTTTACCATCCTTACACCGGCAAAAAATTTAATATTCGTGAATACTACACCTGCGACAGCTCGTTTGTAGTATACATCATTAAATGTCCGTGTGGCCTACTCTATGTGGGGGAAACCACACAACATATTAGGGATCGTATATCCAAGCATAAATCTATGATCAGGTGCAAGAATATGCTTCTCCCCATCCCATATCACTTCATTACCCCTGGTCATACCATTGCTCATTTGAAATTTCAAGTTATCGAGCAAATCCATCCATCACGCAGAGGAAGCAACCGTATCAATATATTAAAAAGGAGAGAGGCCTATTGGATCCATGAGCTCAATACCCTGACACCTAAGGGGTTAAATAAAGACTATGATACACAGGCCTTCTTACAATCATAATTTCTCACATCTTCCGGTACCTGAACATTGTCACTAGTGTAACAATATCATAAATAATGACCTCGTTTCTTTTATCCTTTTTATTTTATCTTTGTTGTATACCGCTATAATATTCCTTTTTGTATACTGCTGTAATATTGTATGCCATCGATACTAATTGTACTTTGTCTCATTTACAGAACCCACAACTGTGATTTTTTGAATCATCACCTCAAAAAGCACTGAATAGCCACTATCCTCACCATTGGCACCTGTGACACCGGCGCCGCAGTAGCCCCCAGGGTAATATACCCCATTTCACCGCACTGCCCTGTTAGCCAGCCTGATAGACTGGGGCACATTCCCCGGGCTCATTATCGACACACCTCCTCCCTGTCTATCACAGCGCATGAGCACATGATGATGTGTCTGGTATACTCCCCGGGTTCGTTGCCGACACGCCTCCTCCCTGTTTCTCACAGCGCTTGATGACGTGTTCAGTACACGCCCACCGACTTCCGGTGGCGCACTCCCATCCAGGGTTTAAGATTTACAGGGCAATATAACCCTGTCACTCTCTCACACCATAGCGCCTTGGATTCGCGGCGGATACCGCGTCCATACTCCACATATAACCACGGTAAGACCTAGATGCTTTACACAGACAGATTAGTGACTGCACGTCACTTTTCTTCATCTCAGCGCTGTTTTCTGTTTTCAGTAGTGGGACGGCCACATGTACCTCCTCATAGGATTGGTATGTAACTAAGATGACATAGTTATCTTATCACTCACAAAGTTTTCCTGGCTATTATAGTACCTATATTCTCCTTTAGGTTTATCTCACAAAGCCCAGTCACTGAGAACCTCACAGTACAATATATCGGTGTATGTGTTTTTCCAGCCCCTTTTTTTTTTTTTTTTTCCTCTTCATGATTGACTATTTCTTATGCCAGTATTCATCATGTGCTATAATGTGACCGATGTCTCAGCATTCCTTTCAACTGTTTACGTGAAATACCCATATATTGTTGTATATACTTTATTTCCAATTTTATTATTTTCTTTTGTTATTTATATTTCACAGTACATTGATGGAGGTCCTAGACCGAAACGTCTGTGTATGTATGTACTGTTATCTATTAAATCACCTTTCTGCATCAGAATCTTGCGGTGTGTCCCTCTGACTGACTGACCTCAAATCCTAAACCTTCCCGCTCTTTTATGTATTCTAACTCCACCCGCCTCCCAGCACGTTTCGTGTTCTAAGCAGGGAGCCACCAAAGGTGCTCTGCTACACTCCAAGCAGGGAGCCGCAATGTGGCTTTGCTGAACTACCATGTTGTGTGGGATGCAGGTATTGGAGCGTGGTCAGGAGCCTCCAACTTACCGGGATGGTGGGGCACCACACCTCAGGAGGAGGTGCAGTACCTCTGTGGCGACTGAGACTCAGGGGTGCCACACATCCTTCCAGGGACCCCCCCGTTATGTGCATCCTTCCAGGTCCTCCCTGTTATGTGCATCCTTCCAGGGCCCACCCCGCTATTTGCATCCATGCAGGCCCCCCCCCGTTATGTGCATCCTTCCAGGCCCCCCCCTGTTATGTACATCCTTCCAGGGCTCCCCCCATTGTTTGCATCCATGCAGGTCCCCCCTTATGTGCATCCTTCCAGGGCCCCCTCCTCCCGAGAGAGAGAGAAGAAAAAAAAAAATCTTTCACTCTTACCTGCCTGCGCTCCCAGCGGTGGCACTGGCATCCTCCTCCTCCTCTGCAGGTCGGCGGCCGGCGCGCTCATTGCAAAATGGCCACCGACATAGCAGAGGCCAGCGGTGGATGTGTGTGCCCGTCGCATGAAACTGACGTCATACGCCGGGCGCACACATGCCACTATCAATCGGAACGCGCGCCGCAGCAGTTCAGGTAATGAACACTGCGTGCGCGCCTCCCTGCTCTTTTAAAGGGCCCGCACCCTTTTTTTTATTTTTTTCTCTTCTCCTCCTGGCTGGCTCATTCCCACAGCCAAGGGGAGGGCCTACCGGGGGATTTCCCGGTACCCCACTAGGCCAGACAGAGCCTGCATGTATTGTTCTCCAATATTTCCTCTCCATTATTCCCATCCGTGTATTATCGTCTTGTGTCTTTTTCCTTCTTTCTAATATTATTCTGTGTTCCACAACTGCAGGAGAGCATGGCGAAAGTAATGCCTATCATAAAGGAGAATCTTCTCCAGGCACAGGATGCACAGTCAAGAGTCTATAACCAATCAGCAAGGCTGTGGCAGTTCCAGCCCGGGAACCCCATGCTAGTGCTTATCTGTACGGTGGAGAGCAAGTTCCTAGCTAAGTGGCAAGGCCCATACGAGGTGGTAGAAATACTGGGTGAATTTAATTACAAAGTACACAGCTGGGTCGAAGGAAACTGCACCAAGTCTATCATGTTAGACCAAGAGTCGCTGGACACCCCTTGCCTGAGAGCCAGTCCCAAAGCCACAGTGGACGATGTCACTGTTGCGGAGAATCTAACACCTGCCCAGAGACAACAGCGTCGGGAGCTATTGCAGCAGAACCATGACCTGTTCTCGGAGCATTTAGGGCATACTCAGGTTGTAGAGCATGACGTGTTGACAGAACCGCATGTCAGGGTGAACCTCAAGCCCTATAGAATTCCAGTAGCATGTCGGGAGGTAATTTCAAATGAGGTGAAAAGGATGCTAGATCTCGGGGTGATATAGGAGTCGAACAGTGGATAGTGGAGTCCAATCATCCTTGTGCCAAAGCCTGACGGTGAGTGGCAGTTCTGTAAAGACTACTGCAAGCTGACTGAAGTCTAAAGATTTGATACACACCCAATGCCTTATGTGAACGAGCTCATTGAGAGACTTGGTCCCGCAAGGTACATTAAAACCCTAGACCTGACGAAGGGCTAGTGTCAGATTCCCATGTCCCATAGTGTCAAAGAGAAGATGGCCTTCTCGACACCTGATGGGTGTTTTCAATACATCAAAATGCCCTTCAGTCTGCAGGGGGCCCCGGTAACCTTCCAGAGTGCGATAGATCGGATCCTGACTCCGCATAAGAAGTATGCCACAGCGTACCTCGACGACATTGTGGTCTTTAGCCCTGACTGGGCTAGTAATCTGCCAAAGGTACAGATGGTTCTGGATGCTTTAAGAAATGCGGGGTTCACCATAATTCTGAAAAAATAGTACCTAGGCTATGTCGTCAGGAAGGGTGAAATTAAGCTACAAATAAACAAGATCGAGGCCATTCAAGAGTGGCCGCAACCGCTTTCCAAGAAGCGAGTGAGGGCGTTTCTTGGAATTGTGGGGTACTATCGGCGATTTATTCTGAGTTTCACTATAATAGCCGCAACATTGATGGAGCTTCTTACATGCATCAAATCGACGATAGTTAAATGGACTGATGACACAGAGATGGCTGTTGCGAACACTTTAACATGGATTCTGAGTTTGGGCTCCCTCTGGTGGTTGCAGTGGGTAATATAGTTGGTCTAGCTGACAGAGGTCAGACACCTGAAGAAGATGATTGGAGGTCAGGTGTTACTGACTGGGAAGATTTAAGTGAGCAATCTTCCCTCAATTGCTGCTGGTGATTTTGTTTCTTCCTGTGCACTTTGGAAGTCTGCTTGTCCCCTGCTTGGTCCTGCATCTTTCAGATAAATTATTTGTCCATTTTTGCTTTTCTCTGATTTCTGCTTTGCTGTTGTGTGTTCAGCCTTGTTCCCTGCGGGGACCTGTGCTGGACCCCGTTCTATATGCCTCAGCTCATGTCAGTTTGTTCAGTTTTCTGATCCCCTGGTATATCAGTGTCTTTTGCTTTGCTTCCAGTTAACACCAAAATTCTGATCTAGTGGGGTAGAGGTCGTGCGGCCTCAGTATTTTTGCTTATCAGATGTGTTGGATTTTTCTTAGGGTTTTTTGCGTGATTGCAGACAGTATTCTTTCCTGTCCTATTCTATCTAGACAGTTTGGGCTCCATCATTTGCTTACTCTATTTTCTGCCTGTGTTTGTGCGTCATCTTGTCTCACCTGCAATATATGTTTGTGGGCTATCTATTCCTTTGGGGTTCTACTCCGGGGCAGTTTAGAGTTTCCTTTTCTTTCTTTAGGCTTAGATAACTCTTTGGCTGTGCCGAGGCATCTAGGGCATCGTAGGTACGTCCCACAACTAATTCTATTTGTGTTGTCAGTTCAGGGGTCTGCAGTCGGCTTAGTTACCAAGCTTTCTGGTGTTCTGGTTGCCTAGCCTATGCCCCGGCTATCCTCCTCAGTTTCCGAATCATAACAGAATCACCAGCCCACATTATAGATCCTAGGGAACTCTAAAGAAGGCGAGAATTGTAAAAAAAAAAAAAAAAAATGTGTCAGAATTTTTTATATATTTTTTCCTCTTTTTCTCTGGGGGCCGTAGGAGGATTTTTTCTGTAATGGAGACTAAGCAATTGTCCGATCGTGTTGAGCAGCTTGCTGCTGAAGTTCGGGGAATTTCTGCCTATCTTGCTCAATCGTCTGCTGTAGAACCTATTCCTGATTTATTTTCTGGGGATCGGTCTAAATTTTTGAACTTTAAGAATAATTGTAAACTGTTTTTTGCCTTGAAACCTAAGTCCTCGGGGACCTCAGTGCAGCAGGTTAAAATTGTCATCTCTCTGTTGCGCGGTGACCCTTAGGACTGGGCTTTTTCCCTGACACCTGGGGATCCTATTCTGGCTAATGTGGATGCATTTTTTCAGGCTCTGTGGTTGTTGTATGATGAACCTAATGTGATTGATCAAGCTGAGAAAACTTTACTGGCATTGAACCAGGGTCAGGAAACAGCAGAGTTATATTGTCAGAAATTCCAAAAGTGGGTGGTCCTTACTAAATGGAATGATGACGCTCTAGCGGCTCTTTTTCGGAAGGGTCTGGCAGAAACCGTAAAAGATGTTATGGTGGGACTTCCTGTCCCCTCTGACCTTATCGACTCTATGTCATTAGCCATTCAAATTGATCGACGTTTACGTAAACGTAAAACTATGCGAGAGGCGGTGTTGCCTTTCGAACAAACTTCTGAAACCATGCAGTGTGATAGAGTTTTGTCCAGGGCGCAACGTTAAGAATTTAGAAGGCGTAATGAGTTGTGCTTCTTTTGTGGGGACGCCTCTCATACTATTTCCGTCTGCCCTAAGCGAGAAAAACGTTTTGCTCACTCATTTGCTTTGTGCAGTGTACAGCCTAAATTCTTTTTGGCGGTTTATTTGATCTGCTCCTTGTTTTCATTTTCTGCTAAGGTTTTTGTTGATTCAGGAGCAGCCCTGAACCTGATGGATTTTGACTTTGCCAAACGTTGTGGTTTTCCCATGGTACCCCTGCGGACTCCTATTCCTTTAACGGGGATCGATGCTATCCCTTTGGTGGAGAATAAACCCCAGTTTTGGACCCAGGTGATAATGCGGGTAGCTCCGGACCACCAAGAGAGTTGTAAATTTTTGGTGTTGCATAATTTACATGACATTATTGTACTGGGTTTTCCTTGGTTGCAGACCCATAATCCTGTTCTGGATTGGAAATCTATGTCTGTGGTGAGTTGGGGTTGTCAATGAGTGCTTAGTGACACTACTGGTTTCTCCACCTCTCCCCAGTCTCATGATGTTCCTGACTATTTGGCTGATTTTTCTGATGTATTTAGTGAGAGTAAGTCTGCGTCTTTGCCTCCTCATAGGAGTTATGATTGCGCGATCGAGTTAGCGCCTGGTTGTAAATTTCCCAAAGGTCGGCCTTTCAACTTATCTGTACCTGAACATGATGCTATGCTTATATCAAGGAGTCATTGGAGTAGGGTCATATCAGACTGTCCTCTTCACCTTTAGGTGCCGGCTTTTTCTTTGTGGCCAAGAAAGATGGCTCATTAAGGCCATGTATTGATTATCGTCTCCTTAATAAAATCACTGTTAAATATCAGTATCCATTACCCCTGATTTCTGATTTATTCTCCAGAGTGAAAGGTGCTAGTTGGTTTACCAAGTTTGACCTTAGGGGGGCGTATAATCTTATTCGCATCAAGCACGGTGATGAATGGAAGACGGCGTTTAATACTCTTGAGGGGCATTTTGAGTACCTAGTGATGCCTTTTGGGCTCACTAATGCCCCTTCCGTCTTCCAATCTTTCATGAACGATATTTTCCGGGATTATGTAGACAAGTTTTTGATCGTTTATTTGGATGATATTTTGATTTTTTCCAATGATTGGGATTCTCATATGGAACATGTTCGGATTGTATTCCGGATTTTGAGAGAAAATGCTCTGTATGTTAAGGGATCAAAATGTCTCTTTGGCGTACAAAAAATTTTGTTTTTGGGATTCATTTTGTCCCCGTCCGCTATTGAAATGGACCCAGTTGAAGTCCAGGCCATTTATGATTGGGTTCAGCCCACTTCCTTGAAGGCTCTCCAGAAATTTTTGGGTTTTGCTAATTTTTACCGTAAATTCATAAGTAATTTTTCTGGTATTGTGAAACCACTGACGGATTTGACCAAAAAGGGCACTGATGTGGTGAATTGGTCTCCAGAAGCAGTTTTGGAGTTTCGGGAGCTTAAGCGGAGATTCACTTCTGCTCCTGTTCTATGGCAACCTGATGTTTCTCTCCCATTTCAGGTGGAGATGGATGCTTCTGAGATTGGTGCAGGAGCTGTTTTGTCTCAAAGAGATCCGGTAACCTCTAAGATGAACCCTTGTGCCTTCTTTTCTCGAAAATTTTCCCCATTCTGAACGTAATTATGATGTGGGGAATCGGGAATTGTTGGCTATGAAGTGGGCGTTTGAGGAGTGGAGACGTTGGTTGGAGGGAGCCAGACATCAAGTTGTGGGCCTCACCGACCACAAGAACTTGATCTATCTTAAATCAGCCAAGCGATTGAATCCTAGACAGGCTAGGTGGGCCTTGTTTTTCACGCGTTTTAATTTTGTGGTCTCCTTTCTTCCGGGCACTAAGAATATTAAGGCGGATGCCCTCTCTAGGAGTTTCTTTGTGGATTCTCTTGATGTGACTGAGCCTATTACTATTCTAAATGAGGGTGTGGTTCTTTCCGCTATTTCACCCGATTTGAGACTTGCCTTGGAGGAATTTCAGGAGGACAAACCTGAACGATGCCCAATGGGGAAATTGTATGTCCCAGACCAATGGAGGAGAAGAGTGATGTCTGAAATTCATTGCTCCGCGTTGGCTGGTCATCCGGGTATTTTTGGTACCAGAGATTTGGTGAGTCGGTCTTTTTGGTGGCCTGCCTTATCTCGTGATGTCAGGAACTTTGTGCAGTCCTGTAGGACTTTTTCTCGGTTCAAGCCCTGTTTGTTATGAATGAGTCACCGTAGGAGGCAAAAGCAGAAATACAAGCTAAGTCCAGAAAACCAGAGAAGTTGGCAACTATCAGATTGCAGACCCCTGAACCTATCAACACAACTAGCAGCAGCCATGGGGGGTTCCTACGATGCCCTAGACCCCTCGATCACAGCCGGAGAAATACATAGGCCTAAAGAAAGAAAGGGGAAATCTAAACTGCCCCAGAGCAGACCCCAAAGCAATAGGCAGCCCCCAACATATAATGACGGTGAAGCAAGATGAAAATACTAACACAGACAGAATAGCTTAGTTACTCAACGATAACGGTGTTTCTCGGAACCCATGACAGCACCACGGAGAGAGGGGGTCCGCCCATCAAGGACAGGAACCTACAGACAAAAGAGCGGCACCTCTCCTCCGCCCCCAGTTGGTTACAGAGCATCAGAGGGTCTCCCGGTTAGTTAACAACAAAAGTATATACATAACATTATAATTTGTATACTTATAGAGAAGCCTCGTGTCTAAGAACACACTCTACACACATTAAATCGTGCTCACCGCACACGTGAAAAAAGGGGGGGAATTAAGCGGGTGCTGTCATGGGTTCCGAGAAACACCGTTATCGGTGAGTAACTAAGCTATTCTCCCTCACCCATGACAGCACCACGGAGAGAATTTCAGAGATTGGTAGCTTAGGGAGGGACCACCGCCTGAAGGACCCTTCTCCCGAAGGTCAGGTCAGACGCAGAGGCTAGATCTAGGCGATAGTGTTTGAAAAAGGTAGAAGGTGTTGACCAGGTGGCCGCCTTACAGATCTGTTCTATTGATACCTCTGATCTTTCTGCCCATGAGGTCACCATTGCTCTCGTAGAGTGGGCTTTTAGACCCTCCGGGATGGTATTCCCGCTGCATGAGTATGCCAGGGCAATCGCATCCCTTATCCATCTTGCCAGGGTACTTTTGGACGCCCCGAGCCCCTTACGAGGTCCCTGGAAACACACAAAGAGAGATCCTTCCTTCCTACATCCCTTGGTGGCCTCTAGGTAGTGCACTAAGCACCTCTTCACATCTAATGTGTGAAATTTCTCCTCTCCTCTATTCGTAGGGTTTTGGCAGAAGGAAGGAAGGACTACCTCCTGTGATCTATGGAAGTGTGTTGCTACCTTGGGCAAATATGCAGGGTCAGGTTTCAATATAATTCTATCCTCCATAATTTTAATGAATGGGGGTAATGCCGATAAGGCTTGAATGTCACTCACTCTGCGAGCCAATGTTAGGGCCACTAGCAGTATCGTTTTTAATGATAGGGTCTTTAGTGGAGCTGACTGAATAGGCTCGAATGGGGGTCCTGTTAGGGCTGACAACACTAAGTTCAGATCCCATGATGGTACTTTCTGGGTAGCTACTGGTCTAGACCTGGCTGCGGCCCTCATAAACCGTGATACCCAAGGGTCGCTCGCCACCTCCTGATTATAGAGGGCGCCTAGGGCCGCTACCTGTACCCTCAGTGTGTTAGTCGCTAGTCCCTGTTCTAACCCCCTTTGGAGGAATTCCAGGATTTTATCCATTTGTATTCCATCCTGAACCTTTGCTCCCGAACTGGATAGGAATTTCCTCCAGGTTCTACCATAGGCTTTGATTGTAATTGGTTTTCTACTTTTTTGTAACGTGGAAATTAGATTTTCTGAAAATCCTTTCCCCCTCAGCAGTGACCTTTCAAATTCCATGCTGTTAAATGGAGGTTCACTGCTTGGGGGTGTAGCACAGGACCCTGCGATAGAAGGTCGGGGAGATCTGGTAGAACCCAGGGGTCGGTTACTGACATTATTCTGAGCCATGAAAACCATGTTCTTTTTGGCCAGAAAGGGGCTATAAGTATTACCCGAGCCCCCTCTTCCCTGACTTTCCTTATCACCGCCGGGAGGAGAATGGTCGGTGGGAAGGCATACAGTAGTCCCCGTGTCCATGGGAGCATAAATGCGTCCAGGGTCTGAGGATTCCCCTTGGGATTTAGAGAACAGAATGCTTCCACTTTTTTGTTTTTGTGGTCTGCAAATAAGTCTATGTCTGGGGTTCCCCACATTTCCACAATCTTCTGAAAAACGGACTGATTTAGAGCCCACTCCCCTTGATGTAGTTGGGTACGGCTCAGAAAGTCTGCTGTCTGGTTCTCTACTCCCCGTATGTGTAGCGCCGATAGGGACAGTAAGTTTTCCTCGGCTAACCTGAATATCTCGGAGGATGCCTCCATTAGCGTTCTGGACCTGGTTCCCCCCTGGTGGTTTATATAGGCCACTGTTACTCGGTTGTCCGAGAATATCCGGACATGATGGCCCTTTAATGCTGGCAAAAAGTGACTCAAGGCATAATTTACTGCTAGCAGTTCTTTTTGATTCGAGGAGGCTTTTAGTTCTTGACTTCTCCATCCCCCTTGAGCCACAATGATGCCCATGTGTGCTCCCCATCCCACAGGACTGGCGTCGGTGGTAATTACATGTGTGATCTTGGCCTCCCAGGGGATCCCTTTGGACAAGTTGTTTTTGTCCTCCCACCAGGCTAGGGAATGAATAGTTTTTGAAACTAGCGTAATATGATGTTCCAAGTGGTCTCCTAAGGCCCGCTGGTTGGTCAGGATATCCCACTGCAGATCCCTCATGTGTATTTGTGCCCACTGGACCGCCGGCAAGCATGCAGAGAAGGACCCTAACAGGGACATTGCTCGTCTTAGTGTCATAGAAGGGTTTTGCCTCGCTTTTTGTACCATATGAATAATTCTGTCCCTTTTGTGATCTGGCAAGTAACACACTTGGATGTTTGAATCCAGTGTCAGGCCTAGGAACTCCTGGACTCTCCTTGGTTCCAGCCTTGACTTTTTCAGGTTCAGAAGCCACCCGAGGTTTTTTAGAGTGCTCATCACTCTGTCCCTCTGTTCTGTGCATTTCTGGCCCGAGTTGCTCGCTATTAAAAAGTCGTCCAAATAAGGCACTATCAGAACATCCTGTTCTCTTATGTGAGCCATCATCTCTGCCACCAATTTCGTAAAGACCCGTGGAGCCACTGAGATCCCAAATGGCAGGGCCTTGTATTGGAATTCTCTTATTTCTCCTGCTATCGAGACTGCTAGCCTGAGGTATTGCCTGGATTCTTTGTGAATGGGGACATGGTAGTAGGCATCGCTGAGGTCTAAGACCACCATAAAGCATTGCGGAAAGAGAATTTTGATGGTCGATTTGATCGATTTCATCTTGAATTTTTCGTTCTTGATATAGCAATTCAGTCTTTTTAAATTTATGATGGTGCGGAAGGTGCCGTCTGGTTTGGCTACCAGGAAGAGAGGCGAGTAGAACCCCCTGCCTCTCTCCTGTGGGGGAACCTCCTGTAGGACTTTTTTGTCCAACATACTCAGGACCTCCTTTTCGAGGGCGTCCTGTTCGTTTTTTGACGACCTTATCGGGGTAATTATATATTTTTGCGGCGGGAGAGAATAAAAGTTTATCCTTAATCCTGATCTTACAAGATTTATCAGCCAGGGATTGTTGGATATTTTCTCCCAGGCTGGGAGGAAAAAACTTAGTCTCCCTCCCACCCTGGGCCCACAGTCACTTGGCGGGTTTTTTATCCCGGGACGAGTTACCGAAGATGAACCCCCTGTCCCTTCTTCTGTCTTCCCATTTTTGGTCTCTCGGGGGGTCTCCTCTGAAAGAACTTTTTGTTCCGAAAGGACCGTTTAAAGCCTGTGGCGCTCACTGGTCCTAGGTTTGGGAAGCCTTTCTTTTTGTCGCCTGCCTTTTCGAGGATGTCATCCAAGGTTTCCCCGAAGAGGAATTTTCCTTCACAGGGAATGGCGCATAACTTCATTGGTCGGGCAATGTGTGGAGGCTAAACCTGACACGTCTGCATTCAGACCTGGTTGGCCTTCATCCGCACTTGCCTTTTCTGGCATCATGGGAGCGATCCAGAAATGCTCAGGTACGGATTGCATTTAAAGTGGTCTTGCTTTTAATGTATCTAGGAGGCCGTAATGGCACAGTGTTTATTAAAAACGTAGAGTAGGACCCCCCACATGAGATTGCCTTGGCGCGGCGGGGTGGCTCAATTGAATTGATCAATTTTTTTGCTAAATATCTCATTTTGAATACAGTTAGATGTTATGTGCAAATGCACTTTATGTTATGCGTTCTGACCTTGGCAACGCTGGCTTCTCTTTTCTTTTTTTGTACATTGGTATGTGGCTGACCACCACTGTTGCCGTGCGCGCTGGGTTGTGTTCGCCATTTTTTCTGTGTTCACTGTGATGGATCTAGGCTGCTGTGCACACATACACAGCAGCCCCACCCTGCCCCAAGCTTTATTTAATTGTGCACCTGTATCTGAACCTGCATTGCCCTTCATCTATGCTTGCTGGTCGGGCAATGTGTGGAGGCTAAACCTGACACGTCTGCATTCAGACCTGGTTGGCCTTCATCCGCACTTGCCTTTTCTGGCATCATGGGAGCGATCCAGAAATGCTCAGGTACGGATTGCATTTAAAGTGGTCTTGCTTTTAATGTATCTAGGAGGTCGTAATGGCACAGTGTTTATTAAAAACGTAGAGTAGGACCCCCCACATGAGATTGCCTTGGCGCGGCGGGGTGGCTCAATTGAATTGATCAATTTTTTTGCTAAATATCTCATTTTGAATACAGTTAGATGTTATGTGCAAATGCACTTTATGTTATGCGTTCTGACCTTGGCAACGCTGGCTTCTCTTTTCTTTTTTTTAACTTCATTTTTGTCTGGAGATCCCCAGGCCAACATTTTAACCATAAAGCTCTTCTAGCTGCATTCGACAAGGCTGCCGTTTTAGATGACAATCTTATCGAATCAGCCGAAGAGTCGGCCAGGAAGGCTGCCGCCCCTCTTATCATTGGCATGGATTCCAGGATTTTATCTCTGGGAACCACTTCCCTTATCTGTCTCTCCAATTGGTCTATCCATACCATAAGAGCTCTGGAGGTACAGGTTGCCGCTACCGCCGGCCTGATGTTTCCCCCTGCTGATTCCCAGGTGCCCTTAAGTAGGGTATCCGCTTTTTTATCTAACGGGTCTTTCAGGGTACCCATATCTTCAAAGGGGAGTGCAAACCTTCTTGAAGCTTTGGCTACCGCCACGTCTAGTTTGGGGGCCTTATCCCACGATGTGGATGCCTCCTCATCAAATGGGTACTTTCTTTTGATGGAAGGAACCGTAGAGCTTTTCCTATCCGGTTTTTCCCATTCTTTATCTATGAGGCCTTGGACGTTCTTATTTAACGGAAATACCCTCCGTTTCTTTTGACCCAGTCCCCCGAACATAATGTCCTGGACTAATCTATCAGTCCGGGGGTCTTCCACCCCCATAGTGGATCTTACCGCCTTTACTAAGGCATCCACTTCGTCCAGGGGGAAACAATGACGACCTTCCGTCTCCTCTTCGGAGGATGACGAGTCGGTATTTACAGTATGGGAGGTGACTTCCCCTGACAATAAGCTCTCTGATTGGGACTCTATTACCACGTCCCCCTTCCTTCCTTTCCTTTCCCATTTTTTGGATGAAAGGGCACTCTGAATTTCTGCGCGGATTACCGCCCTTAGGTCTGCGGCATGATCCGGGGTTTCACCGCCGAGGACCTCCTGTATACAGGAGTCACACAATTTTTTCTCCCAGGGCGTTGGTAATGGTTTCCTACAGGTGGGGCATTCCCTGTTCTTGGTATTTTCTTTCTTCTTTCCCAGATAAGGGAAAGAAGTCTATTACAATGGGGAACATTCACGAAGATCCACTTACCCCCCATGCGCGGTTGCAGGTACCGGTTCTGGAAGTGGATCCAAATCTCTCACTGGGCGATCCACGGCAGGTGACTTGCTCCTTGCAGTTGAATGCTGCGTGGAGTGGCTACTGGACCGGCTCCCCCGTCCGTCTTTATCCTTTTGGCGGTGCTGGTGATGCTGCCTATGTTGCTGCTGCTTAGGCTGCTGTAGCTCCTCATGCTGGTCGCTATCCATCGCGCCTGAACGCTTCCAGCCCTGAGGCTGCTTCAGCGTTCCAAATTTGAATAAGCCGCCCTGGCGTCACCTGTCTTCCCGGCCTGCACCGCTGCCTCCCCCGGGGAGTGCGCACTGCGCATGTGCCGACCGCGGGAACCCGGAAGTTCCTCCTTCTACTTCCAGGGCAGCGCCATCTTGGTACACCTCTGTACCCGGCGCTGCCCCTATACCGGCGTCCCCCGGCCCCTACTCCTCCCGGAGAGGCGGCCCGGTCCTCCCCGCCCGCTCACCCTGGACAGCCCCTCAGCTGCAGCGGTGGCGGCTTCGGCAACCAACCCCGCCGCGACAGGGGCCTCCCCGCTGTCTGACTGTGGACGGGACGGTCCCGGATCTTCACCTTCAGGTAAGCGCTGCGCTCCTGCTGCCGTGGTTCACCCGTCAAGGACAGGAACCCAACTGGGGGCGGAGGAGAGGTGCCGCTCTTTTGTCTGTAGGTTCCTATCCTTGATGGGCGGACCCCCTCTCTCCGTGGTGCTGTCATGGGTGAGGGAGAAAGATAGACTGAGCAAAGACGGGGCCCCAAAACTACCTAGATAGGAAAGGAAAGGAAGGCTGCTGTCTGCAATCTGCCAAAACCCTATCAAAGACATAAGCCAAACAGCTGATAAGAAAAAGGCCCTGAAGCAGCTAGGCTTCAAAAACTGAATCAGCACTCAGGTATTTTCAGAAGACAGAGCTAAATGAATTCAGCACACCCCAGCAGGGAATGGCAGAAATCCAGAAAAACAAAGCAAAAACAAAGTCAAAGCACAAAAGCAAAAGGCCGAGCAGCAAACTTAGCTTTGGAGGAGAAGGAATTCAGACTGGTGTCCAAGGATCCCACAGAGAAATCACCCGCAGGGCAGAAGGGCGTCGGCAGCATTATATCCAGTCCGTAACTCCACTCAGCCAGTCACAATCATCAGCCTCAGGTGTTTGACAATCAGGCTCACTACCTTTCTTTACCAGAAGAGGGAGTTCCTCGGGCCTCAGTAATGAAGGGGAAAATGAACTCACAACAGTACCTCCCCCTTGAGGAGGGGTCACCGAACCCTCAACTATGCCACCAGGGCGATCAGGGTGAGCCCGATGAAAGGCACGCACCAATCGTTTGGCAAGAATATCAGAGGCGGAGACCCAGGAATTATCCTCCTGACCATAACCCTTCCACTTAACCAAATACTGGAGTCTCTGTCTAGCCAGACAGGAATCCAGTACTTTCTCTACCTCATACTCCATGTTACCTTCAACCAATACAGGGTCTGGAGGTGCCACCCCCGGAACAACAGGTTCAACAAACCTCTTCAACAAAGATTTATGGAACACATTATGGATTTTAAATGTGACAGGAAGAGCCAAACAAAAAGAGACCGGATTAATAATCTCCACAATCTTGTAAGGTCCAATAAATCTAGGCTTAAACTTAGGAGAAGCCACCTTCATAGCAATATTTTTTGATGATAACCACACCATATCACCAACCTTAAACTGGGGACCAATGGTCCTATGTCGGTTGGAAAACCGCTGGGCCTTCTCCTGGGAGAGAGATAACTTATCCACCACTTGGTCCCAGATCTGGTGCATTCTCTCCACCACAGTGTCAACACCTGAGCAGGCAGAGGGCTCCACCTGCCATGAAGAAAATTGAGGATGAAACCCAAAGTTACAAAAAAAAGGTGACATCAAAGTGGCAGAACTAGCTCTATTATTCAAAGCAAATTCGGCCAAGGGCAAAAATGAAACCCAATCATCCTGATCAGCAGAAATAAAACATCTCAAATGTGACTCCAAGGTCTGGTTTGTTCTCTCTGTCTGCCCATTGGTCTGAGGGTGAAAAGCAGAGGAGAAGGACAACTGAATTCCCAGCCTGGAACAGAAAGTTCTCCAAAATCTAGACACAAACTGAACTCCTCTGTCAGATACAATGTTCTCAGGAATCCCGTGCAAACGAACCACCTGTTGTAAAAACAGGGGCACCAACTCAGAGGAAGATGGCAACTTAGGGAGTGGTACAAGATGAACCATCTTAGAGAACCTATCACAAATCACCCAAATAACAGTCATCCTCTGAGAGACAGGCATATCAGAGATGAAATCCACTGAAATATGGGTCTATGGCCTCTTGGGGACAGGCAAAGGCATCAACAACCCACTAGAGCGAGAACACGATTTAGACCGGGAGCACTTCCCACAGGACTGCACAAAATTCCTGACATCACGAGACAAGGAGGGCCACCAAAAAAACCGACTCACCAGATCTCTAGTACCAAAAATACCTGGATGACCAGCCAAAGCAGAGCAATGAACTTCAGACATCACTCTCATCTTCCACTGGTCAGGAACATACAACTTTCCACTGGGACAACGCTCAGGTTTGTCCTCCTGGAACTCTTCCAGAGCACGTCTCAAATCGGGCGAGTTGGCAGAAAGAACTACCCCTTCGCCTAAGATGGTAGCAGGCTTGGTCACCACAGGAGAATCAGCAAGGAAGCTCCTAGAGAGGGTGTCTACCTTGACATTCTTTGTTCCAGGAAGAAAAGAAACCACAAAATCAAAATGTGTAAAAAACATGGCCCACCTAGCCTGTCTAGGGTTCAAGCGCTTAGCCGACTCTAGGTAAATCAAATTCTTGTGGTCAGTGAGGACCACGACTTGATGCTTAGCTCCCTCTAACCAATGTCTCCACTCCTCAAATGCCCATTTCATGGCCAACAGTTCCCTATTCCCCACATCATAGTTACGTTCAGATGGAGAGAACTTTCGGGAAAAGAAAGCACAGGGATTCATTTTAGATGTTACAGGATCCTTTTGGGACAAAACAGCTCCTGCACCAATCTCAGAAGCATCCACCTCTACCTGGAATGGAAGTGAGACATCAGGTTGCCGCAAAACCGGGGCGGAGGTGAATCTTCGCTTCAACTCCTGAAAGGAAGAAACAGCCTCCGGAGACCAATTTAACACATCAGCACCCTTTTTAGTCAAATCAGTCAATGGCTTGGCAATACTAGAAAATTTTGCTATAAATTTCTGATAAAAATTAGCAAAACCCAAAAACTTCTGGAGGGCCTTCAAAGAAGTGGGCTGAACCCAATCGTGAATGGCCTGTACCTTGGCCGGGTCCATTTCAATAGTTGACGGGGACAAAATAAATCCCAAAAAAGAAATCCTCTGTACTCCAAAAAGGCATTTAGATCCCTTGACATACAGGGAATTCTCCCTCAAGATCCGGAACACAGTCCGAATATGTTCCACATGAGAATCCCAATCCTTGGAGAAGATCAAAATATCATCCAGATAGATAATCAAAAATTTATTGACAAAATCTCGGAAAATATCGTTCATGAAGCACTAGAAGACAGAAGGGGCATTAGTGAGCCCAAAAGGCATCACCAGGTACTCAAAATGTCCCTCCGGAGTATTAAACGCTGTCTTCCATTCATTCCCCTGCTTAATGCGGATAAGATTATACGCCCCCCTGAGGTCAAGCTTGGTAAACCAGCAAGCACCTTTAACTCTGGAGAATAGATCAGAAATCAGGGGTAACGGATACTGATATTTAACAGTAATTTTGTTGAGGGCACGATAATCAATACAAGGTCTTAATGATCCATCCTTTTTGGCTACAAAAAAAAAACCGGCACCCAAGGGTGACGAGGATGGTCTAATATGACCCTTCTCCAACGCCTCCTTAATATAGGATCGCATAGCCTCGTGCTCGGGTACAGATAAATTGAAGAGCCGACCCTTGGGAAATTTACACCCCGGGCTCAGTTCAATTGCACAGTCATAACTCCTATGAGGAGGCAGAGACGCAGACTCATTCTCACTAAATACATCATAAAAGTCCGCCAAATAATCAGGAACATCATGCGACTGAGGAGAGGTGGAAAACACCGGAGCCTCACACCGACAACCCCAACTCACCACAGACACAGATTTCCAATCCAAAACTGGATTATGAATCTGTAACCAGGGAAACCCCAGAACAACAGTATCATGCAAATTATGCAACACCAGAAATCTGCAATTTTCTTGATGGTCTGGGGCGACCCGCATTACCACCTGGGTCCAAAACTGGGGTTTATTTTTAGCCAAAGGAGTAGCATCAATTCCCCTCAAAGGGATAGGCGTCTGCAGAGGTGTCATCAGAAATCCACAACGTTTAGCAAAATCCAAGTCCATTAGGTTTAGGGCTGCTCCCGAATCCACAAACGCCTTGGCGGAAAATGTGGACAGGGAGCAGATCAGAGTAATAGCCAGAAAAAACTTAGGTTGAACACCCCCAACAGAAAACGTGTGTGCAAAGCGTTTCTCTCGTTTGGGACAGACAGAAATAATATGCGAGGCATCTCCACAGAAAAAACACAACTTATTACGCCTTCTGAACTCCTGACGCTGCTCTCTGGAAAAAACTGTATCACATTGCATAGGTTCAGACATTTGTTCAACAGGTGGCAACACCTCTCGTGCAGCTTTGCGTTCGCGCAAACGCCGATCAACCTGAATGGCTAATGAAATAGAATCGTCAAGACCAGAGGGAACAGGAAATCCCACCATAGTATCTTTTACGGCTTCTGACAACCCCTTCCGAAAGAGAGCAGCCAAGGCATTATCATTCCAGGTAGTAAGTACTGCCCACTTTCGGAATTTTTGACAGTACAATTCTGCAGAATCACGACCCTGGCTCAATGCCAGCAGGGTCTTTTCAGCCTGATCAATAGCATTAGGTTCGTCATACAACAACCCCAAAGCTTGAAAGAATGCGTTCACATTAGTCAGAATAGGATCATCTGGTTTCAAAGAAAACGCCCAATCCTGGGGATCGCCGCGCAGCAAAGAGATGACAATTTTAACCTGCTGCACGGAGCTCCCTGACGAGTTAGGCTTCAAGGCAAAAAATAATTTACAATTATTTTTGAAATTCAAAAATTTAGACCGATCCCCAAAAAATACATCAGGTGTAGGAATCTTTGGTTCAACATCATGTGAATGAGCAAGGTAGGCGGAAATTCCCCGCACTTCCGCAGCGAGCTGCTCCACACGATCAGACAATTGCTTTATCTCCATTGATGGAAAAAAAAATTCCCCCTACAGCCTCAGAGATATAGAGGAAAAAATATACACACTTTTTTTTTTTTTTTACAATTCTTTCCTGCTATTGAGTACCCTAGAATCTGCGGTATGGCGGGTGATTCTGTTATGAATGAGTCACCATAGGAGGCAAAAGCAGAAATACAAGCTAAGTCCAGAAAACCAGAGAAGTTGGCAACTATCAGATTGCAGACCCCTGAACCTATCAACACAACTAGCAGTAGCCGTAGGGGGTTCCTACGATGCCCTAGACCCCTCGATCACAGCCGGAGAAATACATAGGCCTAAAGAAAGAAAGGGGAAATCTAAACTGCCCCAGAGCAGACCCCAAAGTAGTAGGCAGCCCCCAACATATAATGACGGTGAAGCAAGATGAAAATACTAACACAGACAGAAAGATAGACTGAGCAAAGACGGGGCCCCAAAACTACCTAGATAGGAAAGGAAAGGAAGGCTGCTGTCTGCAATCTGCCAAAACCCTATCAAAGACATAAGCCAACCAGCTGATAAGAAAAAGGCCCTGAAGCAGCTAGGCTTCAAAAACTGAATCAGCACTCAGGTATTTTCAGAAGACAGAGCTAAATGAATTCAGCACACCCCAGCAGGGAATGGCAGAAATCCAGAAAAACAAAGCAAAAACAAAGTCAAAGCACAAAAGCAAAAGGCCGAGCAGCAAACTTAGCTTTGGAGGAGAAGGAATTCAGACTGGTCTCCAAGGATCCCACAGAGAAATCACCCGCAGGGCAGAAGGGCGTCGGCAGCATTATATCCAGTCCGTAACTTCACTCAGCCAGTCACAATCATCAGCCTCAGGTGTTTGACAATCAGGCTCACTACCTTTCTTTACCAGAAGAGGGAGTTCCTCGGGCCTCAGTAATGAAGGGGAAAATGAACTCACAACACTTGTTCTTGTTCTGGTAGATTGTTAATGCCACTGCCGGTGCCCAGGAGGCCATGGACCCATATCTCAATGGATTTTATTTCCGACCTCCCTGTCTCTCAGAGAATGACTGTTATCTGGGTGATCTGTGATAGATTCTCCAAGATGGTCCATCTTGTACCATTGCTGAAGTTGCCATCCTCTTCCGAGTTGGTGCCCTTGTTTTTACAACAGGTGGTTTGTTTGTTTGCATGGCATTCCTGAGAACATTGTGTCTGGAGTCCAGTTTGTTTCCAGACTTTGGAGAACTTTTTGTTCTAAACTGGGAATTCAGTTGTCCTTCTCCTCTGCGTTTCATCCTCAGACCAATGGGCAGACTGAGAGAGCAAACCAGACTTTGGAAACCTATTTGAGATGTTTTGTTTCTGCTGAGCAAGATGACTGGGTCTCTTTTTTCCCTTGGCTGAATTTGCTCTAAATAATAGGGCTAGTTTTGCCACTTTGATGTCTCCTTTATTCTGCAACTTTGGGTTTCACCCTCGGTTTTCTTCAGGACAGGTGGAGGCTTCGGCCTGTCCAGGTGTAGATTCTGTGGTAGAGAGAATGCAGCAGATTTGGGATCAAGTAGTGGATAAGTTTTCTCATTCTCAGGAGAAGGCCTAACGGTTTGCCAACCGGCATAGGACTATTGGTCCCCGGTTGAAAGTGGGTGACATGGTTTGGTTATCCTCAAAAAATATTCCTATGAAAGTTGCGTCTCCAAAATTCAAGCCAAGGTTCGGTTAGGGGCTGGCGGAACGCACCAAATAAAATAGAAGGTATTTAGGTGCGTTCGCAGCCCGGGGTCCACCGTGCAGAGATGGTAGCTGCTGCTCGGTAATGGCGGCACTATATAGCGGCATAATAAGTGAACGCACGCGGGTCTGCGTCACCCGGTGTAACTCTGTTGCCTCACAGAGCCACACCAACACTGAACATAAATGCTGAAGCCTGTTAAGATCACAGAGCTCGGCGAGGTGAGCGCTGGGGTAAAGTTACAGGACTCTGCCCCAAGACACAGGGTCGGAGTCCCTCTGTGAAGGGCTAATCTAAGATCAAAACTAAAGGCTCCATTTTTATGCTGGTGAATCCATCTTGTTGTTTACGAGATAAATTCTGTAACTTAACTAGAGTAAAGTCCATGGCTGTAATAAAACCAGACTGCTCCAGTCTGAACAAGATATGAGATATGAGACCCGGGGGTGTATTATTGTGTATGACTCTGATGAATGTGCTATTGCGCTTCTTTCCATGCCACGTAGATACGGACATATATGTAGTTTCCGGTTTTTCTGTATTTTTATAGGTTAAGTGCTGTATGCTAATACTCAGAGGCGTAGCTAGGGTTTTGCTTTAGAGGGGGCGAAACTTCTGAGTGGGCCCCTAACTAGGTAACTTTGATTACAACTCGGTGACGCACCCTAATAGTGGATGTAGAAGATGACTGCGCTGTTACTGAAAATAATCTCAATATAAAGACCAACATGGATATTACATGGTCAGTGGTAAATACCAGTCCTACAAAACATACAAGTAATTACTGCACAGTTACAGATATTGCCTTACCGCTGACGTTCTTTCTGATGGAATCGTCCACTTTTCAAGTCTTTTCCATCTGGCCCAGACCAACATGACAACTTCTCCAGCCACGACTCTGCTACAGAGAATACAACAAAGACATGTTTCACTTCTCATATTCCAGCCCCATCACCATCTATCCCCAACCTGCACAAACTCCTCATCCTGCTGCTACCCCAATACTGAGCCGCTGCCATTTGTGTCCCTATTACTGCACCTGATACCCCAATACTGAGCTGCTGCCGTATGTGTCCCTAGTACTGCACCTGATACCCCAATACTAAGCCACTGCTGCCGTATGTGTCCCTAATACTGCACTTGATACCCAATACTGAGCCGCTGCTGCTGTATGTGTCCCTATTACTGCACCTGATACCCCAATACTGAGCCATATGTGTCCCTATTACTGCACCTGATACCCCAATGCTGAGCCGCTGCTGCTGTATGTGTCCCTACTACTGCATCTGATACCCCAATATTGAGCCGATGCTGCCGTATGTGTCCCTATTACTGCACCTGATACCCCAATACTGAGCCTCTGCTGCCGTATGTGTCCCTATTAATGCACCTGATACCTCAATGCTGAGCCACTGCTGCTGCCGTATGTGTCCCTATTACTGCACCTGATACCCCAATACTGAGCCTCTGCTGCCGTATGTGTCCCTATTACTGCACTTGATACCCCAATACTGAGCCGCTGCTGCCTTATGTGTCCCTATTACTGCACCTGATACCCCAATACTGAGCCGCTGCTGCCGTATGTGTCCCTATTACTGCACCTGATACCCCAATGCTGAGCCACTGCTGCTGCCGTATGTGTCCCTATTACTGCACCTGATACCACAATACTGAGCCTCTGCTGCCGTATGTGTCCTTATTACTGCACCTGATACCCCAATGCTGAGCCGCTGCTGTATGTGTCCTTATTACTGCACCTGATACCCCAATACTGAGCCACTGCTGCTGCCGTATGTGTCCCTATTACTGCACCTGATACCCCAATGCTGAGCCGCTGCTGCCATATGTGTCCTTATTACTGCACCTAATACCCCAATACTGAGCCGCTGCTGCCATATGTGTCCCTATTACTGCACCTGATACCCCAATGCTGAGCCACTGCTGCTGCCGTATGTGTCCCTATAACTGCACCTGATACCCCAATACTGAGCCTCTGCTGCCGTATGTGTCCTTATTACTGCACCTAATACCCCAATACTGAGCCGCTGCTGCCGTATGTGTCCCTATTACTGCACCTGATACCCCAATGCTGAGCTGCTGCTGCCATATGTGTCCCTATTACTGCACCTGATACCCCAATGCTGAGCCTCTGCTGCCGTATGTGTCCCTATTACTGCACCTGATACCCCAATGCTGAGCTGCTGCTGCCATATGTGTCCCTATTACTGCACCTGATACCCCCAATACTGAGCTGCTGCTGCCGTATGTTTCCCTATTACTGCACCTGATACCCCAATACTGAGCCTCTGTTGCCATATTTGTCCCTATTACTGCACCTGATACCCCAATGCTGAGCCTCTGCTGCTGTATGTGTCACTATTACTGCACCTGATACCCCAATGCTGAGCCTCTGCTGCCGTATGTGTCCTTATTAGTGCACCTGATACCCCAATACTGAGCCGCTGCTGCTGTATGTGTCCCTATTACTGCACCTGATACCCCAATGCTGAGCCACTGCTGCTGCCGTATGTGTCCCTATTACTGCACCTGATACCCCAATACTGAGCCACTGCTGCTGTATGTGTCCCTATTACTGCACCTGATACCGCAATGCTGAGCCTCTGCTGCTGTATGTGTCCCTATTACTGCACCTGATACCCCAATGCTGAGCCTCTGCTGCCGTATGTGTCCTTATTAGTGCACCTGATACCCCAATACTGAGCCGCTGCTGCTGTATGTGTCCCTATTACTGCACCTGATACCCCAATGCTGAGCCTCTGCTGCCGTATGTGTCCCTATTACTGCACCTGATACCCCAATACTGAGCCGCTGCTGCCATATGTGTCCCTATTACTGAACTTGAAACCCCAATGCTGAGCTGCTGCTGCCGTATGTGTCCCTATTAAAGCACCTGATACCCCAATGCTGAGCCTCTGCTGCCGTATGTGTCCCTATTACTGCACCTGATACCCCATTGCTGAGCTGCTGCCGCCGTATGTGTCCTTATTACTGCACCTGATACCCCAATGCTGAGCCCCTGCTGCCGTATGTGTCCCTATTACTGCACCTGATACCCCAATGCTGAGCCGCTGCTGCCATATGTGTCCCTATTACTGCACCTGATACCCCAATGCTGAGCCGCTGCTGACATATGTGTCCCTATTACTGAACTTGAAACCCCAATGCTGAGCTGCTGCTGCTGCCGTATGTGTCCCTATTACTGCACCTGATACCCCAATGCTGAGCTGCTGCCATATGTGTCCCTATTACTGCACCTGATACCCCAATACTGAGCCGCTGCTGCTGTATGTGTCCCTATTACTGCACCTGATACCCCAATGCTGAGCTGCTGCTGCCATATATGTCCCTATTACTGCACCTGATACCCCAATGCTGAGCCTCTGCTGCCGTATGTGTCCCTATTACTGCACCTGATACCCCAATGCTGAGCCGCTGCTGCCATATGTGTCCTTATTACTGCACCTAATACCCCAATACTGAGCCGCTGCTGCCGTATGTGTCCCTATTACTGCACCTGATACCCCAATGATGAGCATCTGCTGCAGTATGTGTCCCAATTACTGCACCTGATAGCCCAATGCTGAGCCGCTGCTGCCATATGTGTCCTTATTACTGCACCTAATACCCCAATACTGAGCCGCTGCTGCCGTATGGGTCCCTATTACTGCACCTGATACCCCAATGCTGAGATGCTGCTGCTGCCATATGTGTCCCTATTACTGCACCTGATACCCCAATGCTGAGCCACTGCTGCTGCCGTATGTGTCCCTATAACTGCACCTGACACCCCAATACTGAGCCTCTGCTGCCGTATGTGTCCTTATTACTGCACCTAATACCCCAATACTGAGCCGCTGCTGCCGTATGTGTCCCTATTACTGCACCTGATACCCCAATGCTGAGCTGCTGCCATATGTGTCCCTATTACTGCACCTGATACCCCAATGCTGAGCCTCTGCTGCCGTATGTGTCCCTATTACTGCACCTGATACCCCAATGCTGAGCCGCTGCTGCCATATGTGTCCCTATTACTGCACCTGATACCCCCAATACTGAGCTGCTGCTGCCGTATGTTTCCCTATTACTGCACCTGATACCCCAATACTGAGCCTCTGTTGCCATATTTGTCCCTATTACTGCACCTGATACCCCAATGCTGAGCCGCTGCTGCCATATGTGTCCCTATTACTGCACTTGATACCCAATGCTGAGCCTCTGCTGCCGTATGTGTCCCTATTACTGCACCTGATACCCCAATGCTGAGCCGCTGCTGCCATATGTGTCCCTATTACTGCACCTGATACCCCAATACTGAGCCTCTGCTGCCGTATTTGTCCCTATTACTGCACCTGATACCCCAATGCTGAGCCGCTGCAGCCATATGTGTCCCTATTACTGCACCTGATACCTCAATGCTGAGCCGCTGCTGCCATATGTGTCCCTATTACTGTACTTGATACCCCAATGCTGAGCCTCTGCTGCCGTATGTGTCCCTATTACTGCACCTGATACCGCAATGCTGAGCCGCTGCTGCCATATGTGTCCCTATTACTGCACCTGATACCCCAATGCTGAGCCTCTGCTGCCTCATGTGTCCCTATTACTGCACTTGATACCCCAATGCTGAGCCTCTGCTGCCGTCTGTCCCTATTGCTGCACCTGATACCCCAATGCTGAGCCGCTGCTGCCATATTTGTCCCTATTACTGCACTTGATACCCCAATACTGAGCCACTGCTGCCGTATGTGCCTATTACTGCACCTGATACCCCAATACTGAGCCTCTGCTGCCGTATTTGTCCCTATTACTGCACCTGATACCCCAATGCTGAGCCGCTGCTGCCGTGTCCCTATTACTGCACCTGATACCCCAATGCTGAGCCTCTGCTGCCGTGTGTCCCTAGTGCTGCACCTGATACCCCAATGCTGAGCCGCTGCTGCCATATTTGTCCCTATTACTGCGCATGATACCCCAATACTGAGCCACTGCTGCCGTATGTGTCCCTATTACTGCACCTGATACCCCAATACTGAGCCTCTGCTGCCGTATTTGTCCCTATTACTGCACCTGATACCCCAATACTGAGCCGCTGCAGCTGTATGTGTCCCTATTACTGCACCTACTGTGTGGTTCTGTGTGACCTCTAAATTCTAAAGCATCCCTCTATAATATAGTAATGCCGGGTGCAATTGCCCTAAAAAACAGTGCCCACATATTGTCTCCTAGAATGTAATATTGCGCTCTGTGTGCCCCGTTTGACAGTCACTGTAACCTGAGTTCCCCTATAACAATAAGTGCCCACTTTACATTTATTAATGTCCTGAGTCCCCCCCTGTACAGCTCCCCTATACACAGTAATATGCCCCCTCACTGTATACATACTGACCCCTTAGTATCCCCCAATGATGGCTCCAACGCTGTATGATGGCCCCCTTAATAATCTCCACATTGTATGATGGCCCCCTAGATAGCCTCCATATAGTATAATACACCAGATAGTCCTCAATATAGTATAATGCAGCCCCCTTAGGCAGACTCTACAGTATAATGCAGCCCCCCCATGGGCAGACTCAATAGTATATTGCAGCCCCCATAAGCAGAATGTAATGTAAGGCAGCACCCCCCCAACCCCCCAATAGGCAGCCTGTATTATAAGGCAGCACAACCCCCCATAGGCAGACTGTAGTATAAGGCACTCCCCCATCCCCTATAGGCAGACTGTAGTATAAGGCAGCACCCCCCCATTCACTCCATACACCTTGTACACATACGGCTCCGCTCCGTACACCCCGCACACACACGTTTCCGCTCCGTACACCTTGTACACAAACAGCTCCGCTCCGAACACCTTGTACACAAACAGCTCCGCTCCTAACACCTTGTACACAAATGGCTCCGCTCCGTACACCTTGTACACAAACGGCTCCGCTCACCCCATACATACGCGGCTCTGCTCCTCCGTACACCTCATACATGCATATCTCCGCTTCGTACACCTTCTACACACACGGCTCCACTCTGTACACCTCATACACACACAGCTCTGCTACATCCACCTGGCTGTAAACCCCTCCCGACCCCACACATAAACTTCACCTTATCCAGCACCAATGCATGACAACCAGCACAGCAGAGTCCTGCAGCCAGCCACTGAAGTCCCTGATCATGTGACCCCCTGACTCCGCCCCTCGTGTGACCTCATCACAGGTCCTGTGCGCACAGATTAACTCAGGATTACATTGCTGGCTGTAAGCCCACTGCTGGCACCGGGGCCCCCCACTGCCTTCTCAGGGGCCCATAGAGGCCGGGTGGCAGAGGAAGGAGATCGATTCTCCCTGCTCTGCCGCAGAATGTAACTGTATGGGCGCGCTGTGCACGCCGATACAGTTACATTAGTGTAGCTCCGGTGGGCCCCCTCAGAGAGCAGGGCCCGGGGCGACCGCCCCCTCTGCCCCCCCCCCCGGTAGCTACGCTACTGCTAATACTATAAAAGAGGTGATATAATAAAGGGGATTAGAGATCTGCCTTGATCCTCCCAAACAGAGACACGTCTCCGTCTGGTCATTCTCAGTTGCTGGCAACGCCCTGTGGATTAATTTGGAAATCACTTGGTGACTCCAGATCCTCCCTCAACGGCACCGCAGTAGATGCGGTACTATGTGCCTTGTGCTGGATGGCACAATATGGCGCTACGTGAGGTGCTGACCTGGACGCGCTGTGGCCTAAAGCCTAGCCACTGATGGGCGCTGACTAACACGAAGAACCTAAATGCAGACACAACGAAGGGTAGGGGTTTCCAATGAGTCAGTCACTAGATACATGCATCCATCATCATACACACCTTAAGCATAAGAGTCTATACTAGTGCATGGCCGTGCGGCCATGCGACTCTTTTATAGCAGCGTCCTTCCGGGACCTTCCTGATGGTCCAATCCGAGCTGGAGAAGGAACTGAGCATGCGACCTCCGATTTCCAATGAGAGATCATCCCATGGACATGCTCAGTGGACCGAAAGGAGGACTTAGTCCTTGGAGTAGCTCGCTGCTGACTAGCATGCATTGCTATAGCTGGACCAGAGGTGGCAGCAGCAGCAGCAACCAAACCTACAGAGCTGGTCTGACCAGAGCGCCTGGATCAACGAGTCTGCGGAGCAGCCTCCTCTGTGGCCGGAGAGGAATGGGAGACTGCCAAATGCAAGGCTCGGGATTCCTGCTGTGCAGCAACCGGAACCCGACGCCTAACAGGTTCATTGGACCTTATAAGATTTTGAAAATCATTAATCCTGTTTCCTTCCATTTGGCTCTTCCAGGAACGTTTAAGATTCACAGCGATTTTCATAAATCTTTGTTGAAAAGGTTTGTGGAGCCAGTAGTTCCCATGGCTGCGCCCCCTGATCCTGTATTGGCTAAGGATAATCTGGAGTAGGAAGTAGAAAAGGTATTGGATTCTCGTCTGGCTAGACGGGGACTCCAGTACTTGGTCAGCTGGAAGGGTTATGGTCAGGAAGATTATTCTTGGGTGTTTGCTTCTGACATTCATGCCGAGAGATTGGTTCGCGCCTTCCACCAGGGCCCATCCTGATTGGTCTGGTGGCTCGGTGACCCCTCCTCAAGGGGGATGTACTGTTGTCAACACGTTTGACCTGGATTCTGAGTTTGGGCTCCCTCTGGTGGTTGCAGCGGGTAATGAAGTTGGTCTATCTGACGGAGGTCAATCACCTGAAGAAGATGATTGGAGGTCAGGTGTTACTGACTGGGAAGATTTAAGTGAGCAACCTTCCCTCAATTGCTGCTGGTGATTTTGTTTCTTCCTGTGCACTTTGGAAGTCTGTTTGTCCCCTGCTTGGTCCTGCATCTTTCAGATAAGTTATTTGACCGTTTTTGCTTTACTCTGATTTCTGCTTTGCTGTTGTGTGCTAAGCCTTGTTCCAGCGGGGACCTGCGCTGGACCCCGTTCTATATGCTTCAGCTCATGTCAGTTTGTTCAGTGTTTCTGATCCCCTGGTATATCAGTGCCTTTTGCTTTGCTTCCAGTTCACACCAGAATTCTGATCTAGTGGGGGAGAGGTCGTGTGGCCTCAGTATTTTTGCTTATCAGATGTTATGGATTTTTCTTAGAGTTTTTTGCGTGATTGCAGACAGGATTCTTTCCTGTCCTATTCTATCTAGACAGTATGGTCCCCATAATTTGCTTACTCTATTTTCTGCCTGTGTTTGTGCTTCATCTTGTCTCAGCGGCAATATATGTTTGAGGGCTATCTATTCCTTTGGGGTTCTACTCCAGGGCAGTTTAGCATTTCCCTTTCTTTCTTTCTTTCTTTCTTTCTGTTTAGTTAACTCTTTGGCTGCGCCGAGGCGCCTAGGGCATCGTAGGTACGTCCCACGACTAATTCTAGTTGTGTTGTCAGTTTAGGGGACTGCAGTCCGCTTAGTTACCAACCTTTCTGGTGTTCTGGTTGCCTAGCCTATGCCCCGGCTATCCTCCACGGTTGCAGAATCATAACAGATGGCGTTCCAGGAGCCGAAGAGGGCGCTGTGTAAACATCCGGTTCTGGTCTCACCAAACTTAAGCAAAGAGTTTGTTGTCCAGACGGATGTGTCAGAAGTTGGTTTTGGAGCCATGCTGTCTCAAGTAATAAATGGAGAAGAACATCCTATTCTGTATTTGAACCGGAAGCTCTCGTCATGTGAAAAGGACTACGCCATCATCAAGAAGTAGTGTCTAGCCATAAAATGGGTCTTGGATACAATTAGGTATTTTCTACTAGACCGAAGGTTCAAACTTGTGTCCAATCATACCTCTCTGAGATGGTTAAGGTAGACAAAGGGTAAGAATGTCTGGGTGACTAGGTGGTTCTTAGGCCTCCAGAATGTCAGGTTCCATGTAGAACACAGACCTGGGAAGTTAATAGGGAACGCAGTTGCCCTCTCCTGAATTCCCAGTTTGGTGTCTGAAGGTGCCAAAGCCTCCGGCTTTGGGCAGAGGGGGGAATATGTGACAGGGTCACTGGCACAGTATATGAGGGGAGATATGTGTCCCAAAGATTGCTTTCCTCCGTGATCTAGAAAGCTATAAGTTTCTCTTCAGCATGCCATGTGCTGAAAGTGTTAATCAGCCATGAGATGGGACGGTTTCTAGGTGAGTAGGTAAGAGATGGGCGGGATGCCTACTCACCATATCTCCACCGAAAGGGTGTGGCTGGTGAATTAAATGGCCAGCCAGTAGTTTTTGTCCTCTGTCTGTGTTGTGTGGAGGAAGGAAGCCTCCAGACTGATGCTCCTATCAGAGCCGCTTTATGTGCTCTCCCAGAAGATGGAAGCCATACTGGGGAGGAGTTTATATGTACTATTTACTTTCATTTGAGCCAAAAAGGCTGTTTTCTGTTACCAGTTTGGGCTGTTTGGTTAAAGTCTCTGGGTGGTTTATTTATTGCATCATAAACCAAACATTTTCCTGTGTCTACCTCAGGGAGCAGCTAAGCGAGGAACACGGGTAGCAACTGTGGAAAAATTGTATGTCCTGGGTTAAGACGGCTACAAAGATGGAACAATGGTTGGACGAAATGGAGGAGCTAATCAAGCACCTGATTTTGATTCAAAAGCAGCAACATCAACTGCATTGTGAACAGCAGCAGTGCCAGGAGCAGCAGTTCCGTGTGCAGCAGCAGGAGACAAATAAACTCCTGATGCAGCAGATCCAACAACAACAGAGGCAGATGGTACTCCTGGTGGGAGATGTCCGCAGCAGAGAAACCGCCCCTGCCCCACATCAAGTTAATGACTCTGCGTCCAAAAAGCAGTAAGATAAGCCATGCAAAAGATGGCCTCAGGGGATGGGCGGGACTTCTACTCAACATATCTCCACCTCAAGGCTGTGGCTGGGGAAATAAATGTCCAGCCAGTTTTGTTTTCCTCTGTCTGTGTTGTGTGGAGGAAGGAAGCCTCCAGACTGACGCTCTTGCGTGAGCTGCTATACGTGTTGTCCCAGAAGATGGATGCCATACTGGGGAGGACTTTATATGAACTTTTTACTTTCATTTGAGCCAGAAAGGCTGTTTCTGTTACCAGTTTGGGCTGTTTGATTTATGTTGCAATAAACAATCCAGAGACTTTAACCAAATGTTTTCCTGTGTCTGCCTCATGGAGCAGCTAAGTGAGCTGACCTTCCATAGATGCTTGACTGTAAAAGACCATCAGAAGGATTTAGCAGACACTGAATTTGTGGTTCATTGTTGTACTCTTCAGAGATATCTGCACAAATATGACCTTCATGGAAGAATCATCACAAAAACCCTCTTCTGCATCCTCACCATAAAAGTCATCATCAGAAGGGCTGTCTCCTCCCTGGTCCGCCCCCCTGATCGCTGTGATTGGCTGTTCTATTCCGAACAGCCAATCACAGCGCTTCTCATTGTTTCAGCCAATCAGATTGGCTGAAACAATGAGGTCCTAGGCTAGGAATCGAGTACTGATGCACTCGATCCTAGGGCCTGATGTATTTGAGTCTCCATTGTTAGGAGTC